>NC_089276.1:20611280-20982569 GCF_963678975.1 Dysidea avara
GTGTGTGTGTGTGTGTGTGTGTGTGTGTGTGTGTGTGCATGTGGGTGTGTGTGTGTGTGTAATGGTTATTCATTTATCAATTAGTGATTGGCCTGCCAGTTCTCTTCCCAGTTGCCCATTGCACCAGAAATAAGCAAGACTACAGAATTTGTGAACACTTCAAGAGAAGGAGAGGAAGCTGAAATGTGACAATAATATATGTCATAATGATTATAGAGTATACACAATGTTCAGATCAATGCTTGCATCTGAATATAGCAGTACATACAGTACATACATTTCTAAACCATACATGTACCCACAGTTGGTCAAAGGCCGGCTGTAGGCACACACCTGGTTTAAAAAGTATTGGTAGGCCCAGAGGATAGGAAGGAGTGAGTAGTAATCATGAAATTTTTCATGAAAAAATAAGTTACATCATATGATTACATCATGCATTATCCATTATCTATCACTTTAAGGCTACAACTACAGTAGCAAGCTAAACTGCAATGGTTTAATAGTGGGCATGACACGCGAAGATTGATTGTGAAGAGATGAACATCGATTGCACAAGATGAATAAGCAGCTACAATAACACTAACAACATTTATTTGCAATTCTTTTGTAGACTATGAGTGCAGAAGCTTCAAAGGATACTTTTATAATTCAAAGTTTACTTATAATAACCTTTAAACATTAGAAGCTTTGTCCCAGCCCTCAAAGAGCTGAAAGTATGTGGAAGCCTGGTTTTGTCAAATTTGGTCACTAATAAATTATTGAAGCATTGTTTAAAACATAACTGTAATGGAAGTATCTATGTTTTCCTTAAAATCCTGTACAGCCTCCTTGAAATAAATTCAAATTGTTTTTAAAATGTTACGAAATTCTATATATTTCCTGCATACTTTTGTACATGCAGCATCACTTGTGCTTCCACCTACATACTTACTAGGAACATCCTTGGGTCATTACTACCAAAATATTCGGTAGTTTGAATTACAGATAAAACATTGGGTCATTTGTACCTATTTGAATTTACATCCACGGGTCCTGAAATTTTTTATAGCTTGTAGAGATTTTTGAAATTTTACTTTGCAACAGAATTTCCATACATTTCCGGATACTAACACATCACTTGGTTCAAGTATTCTACTGTATAGCTATACTACATGAAATCTTGAAATCATACAATGAAACCATGAAGTCTTGCCAAAAATCTTAAATCTTGTAGCTACAGCATGTTTACAGACCCCTCTATTACAACAAGTGTCCAGAGTTGAGAGCATGTATCAAATATATTATGCGCCTGAAAATTCTGTCTTTTGTTTGTTGCTGTGTGAAGGAAAAAGCTTCACTAGGTCTTTACATCACTTGTGATGGTAGCTTTGTAAACATGTTTGCTGGTTTTGTGATAATGTGAATTTCAACACCAGTTTCTACCACCCATAATAACCCACTGTCACATAAGTATTTAAATTTCTTCCAATTTACATCGATTGACAAGTCCCTCACAAAGATTTCAGGATTTCTAAAAACTTCAGCCATCGAGAGAATGTGTAGACAAATTTAACGGCCGCTGCAGGGACTGCCGAGGGATAGGTAACGACCTACGAACTTTCAAAGATGACTGTCCATATATTCATCTTTCAAAAATATGACTGCCCATATTTCATCTTTCAAGACAAATTTCAGTTCAAATATCTCCGTAAAATTCAGTAATTCAAAAATTAGTAAATCCGTAAATTATAGGCTCCGTAAAATTTCATTAATTTTGTTGCATCTTTTCTATTGTCAAATTTCATCTTTAAAACTGCACAAATTTCAGGCAATATTCCATCTTTCCAAAATAATTTCAGAAGTGATCTACGAAATTTCAGGTCGTTACCTACTCCTCGGGGACTGCGGTGCAAAATTAGCTTAGTACAGGTGGTACTTATCAGTTTCATTTTCATGGGGTGCTGGTTAAATACTTTCTTGAAATATGTCACGCATCAAGAAATTGCAAAAAATCTTGGAAACGCAATGGGCAAGTGCAAGCGCGTATATCACTACAAATCACTAACCGGGTAAGAAGAACCGGAGGAGTCAGTGTAATGTTTAGGCCACTCCAAATAAATTCTCTGTTTCCCGTCCTGGACACTGGCATATTCGCATGCGGGCGGGCGGTCCATTTCCATTTTTCATTATAAGATTGGCTAGCCTTTCAAGCCATTATTTGTCTGGAACAGCCAAATAGGCTGCATAAAAGCATGCTTAAGCTTGTTCCTTCCTTAGTAAGTTGCAAAAATAACACAAACGCGACGTTTGTGCTGACTTGATAGCACTGCTGACAAGTGAGCTGACACTGTTTCAAGATAGCTTTTACTGAGTCTATCAGTATGCAAGAATAACCGGAAATAATGGAAGAATACGGAATAATGGAATATTTAGAGTTGGCAGTAACCAGATGCGGGCAGCGGACGGGAAACAGAATTTATTTGGAGTGGCCTTATATGTGGTTATGTAACATTCCTGTCTAATATGAAAAAACATGGGAATTTTGAAGTTTTCTTTAGTACTGAAGGCTTTCGCCACCTCTCAGCTCACCAGCGCGTCAAAATAGACCGTCACACCAAAATCTATGGTCACACCCTTCAGTCACTGCATAGATCCTTTACACCAACAATTAAACTTTACGTATTGTGAAAGCTGCATACGTATTCAACGAGGTGTTCAAACGTATGATTATAGCAAACAAACAAGCTCACCTTCCGCCATTAGTCGAACGAAGCAGGCTGACTCGGCTCTCGAGCCACAGAAGTCACGACCCTTAGTATACCACTTTCCTTCCGAGATAAGACAACTGAAGGATTGAAGTATGATCCAAACGAAATGCTAACAACAATATGTCGCTTTCCTTATATACTAAGGCTATAAGCACGCCTCTCACTTTCTTTGGCCAATTCCAGGGAGCGTGTTTTCCGTCGAAATAGCCGTTTCCGCAGACTATAAACATGCACCTCTCAAGCATGTAAACAATTTACCGCAAACTCGTTACTCCCACAAAAGTTGAATTTAACACGAGTGCGTATGTGTATTAGTCTCGTGCCCAGCCGGGCTCGCGCTATTAGCGCGAGCCCGGCTGGGCACGAGACTATATGTGTATAGCCATAGGGTTTCGTTATCGGGGATTGCGCATCCGTGGTCATTTGAAAGTTTAGGGAAATCAAAAATAGCCAATGAAATTTGTTTGAGGCACGAGATCAACTGGATCTTGGCGCAAGTCTTGGTGTGGCAGAATGTCCGCGGAAAATACTGGCGGTAATCTCGGTGGTAATAGTACGCCTACGGTCACAACAGTTGTGAATGTGGTGGGAGCAAGGAACACCACAGTGACGTCCAGTGAGCACGGAAAAACTGTGACAGTGCCGGTGTCCAATAATGCACCTGTTGTTCCCCCAAGAAACCCGCCACCTACTCAGAATTCTTTGCCAATGTTGTTACATCTACTCAGTCAAGCGTCAAGAAATACTCCTCCAGTCACAGCTGTTACTAGTCGCAGTCCTCTTGTGCCAGTGAATACACCAGTAAAACCCACGTTGAGTTTTAATGTTAAAATATTCAACCCACTAAAGAAAAAGGATTTTGAGACTTGTGTTCTTAGAGGAGTGACTAAAGAAGCCATTTTAACACCAACTTTGATGCGAACGGAGTTGAGAAGCAGTTTGGAGCAAGTTTAATTTCAGCTGACCTGGATTGTTCAATAGGGTACCTAAAAGGTGGTAGCAAACTGACCATATGTTCCTCAGCTGACATCGATGAGGTATGGAAATGTGGTATGAACGGAGAGAGTGTCACCTTGTGGTGTTATGCACCCAAGCAAAATGAACATAGCAGTGACAGTGATGATCCTTTGCCACAAAAAAAGAAGCGTAAGAAATTAAGTGCACTTGAAGAAAAGAACAAGAGAGTGGAATCTGTAATCTCACAGTTACGGGAAAGGCATAGAACTAGATTTACTAACATTCAGTACAGACTCTGGGGGGAAATGGTTGATGTTGGTACTCACAAGTAAGTGTGCATGTGGTAGCTAGTATAATGTGGTGTGTTATGTATAGTCGTACATTATTACAGGTCTTTGGATGATCCACCCGGCATTCCAGCATTCTGTGGTCGCCAGAAGTCGTCAAACAGTAATAGTACTGTACATGCCCTGACAAATGCCATGTCAGAAATGGCAAAGAATATCACTTCAATTAGTGCTGCTCCTAACAAGCCTGATTTATGTACATCAACATCAATCTCACCAGGGAAAGTGGCTAACTTGAGGGCCAGTTACCTACAACAGTTACGAGATCTGTATCAGCTATTTGATTGTGGTGCTATCACACAATCCGAATTTATTGAACAGAAGAAACCTATATTGGACCAACTTACAAAGCTGAAACCTTAACTTTATGTTCAAGACTTCACCCGTAATTCATGATTTTAATATGAATGTGTGTATGCGTATGTATGCACATGTCACTGTAGCTTTTGTATCTTCTAATCAGTAAAGTTGAAATACATGTCAATGAAAAATTGAAGTTATCAGTTGTGCATGATATTCTTAGACGTATCCAGAAAACTTTATATATTGTCTACAGTTATCCACTGTAACTGACTGAAATGCCATCAGTAATATGCTTGCTATTGACAGTGATGTATTCAGCAATAAGTTATTAGCTTGCAGAAACTGTTTAACTTCTCCAAAAACACACTCTATTGGGTTTAAGTCTGGTGAATAAGGTGGTAAGAAATTACCAAGGCTCCAACACCACAAATGGCATTCACGGCAGCATCGGTATGGTGAATGGAAGCGTTGTCCAAAACGACTATGGAATTATGATTAATTCCATCAAATGGCATCAAAAGAGGCAACAGCTGGGTATACAAAAAGGTGTCTCCATTGACAGTATTTTCTGTAATGTACACATCCTGCACACCATCCATTGATAGTATGCCTATAGCAGAGTAACATACTCCCCTGAGCTGCAGCTGGTGGTCCTGAGGAGCAAGACCTCGAATGCCATACCCATATTGACGCAGCGCATTCCTCCTATCACAGCCTGTTTCGTCTATCCATAAAATCATTGCTGGATCAAATGCAGACATTTCAGCAATGAACTGTGCCCTCAGTAACTCTGATCTTTGTAAAGCTATGTGTGTAATCTTCTGTCGACTGAGCCCAATTTTATTCACTGCACGACATATGGTAGATACATCAACGTGACATCCTGCCTTCTGAAATTCTGCTTGTAGTTCTCTCAGAAATATTCCTGGATTAGACAATATAAGGTCAATTAAAAGGTATTTATCGCTTTCGCTCAGTTTAGAACAGCAACCATTTCGTCGTACTGTTTTTCCACCTGACCCGTAGCGTTAAACCTCTCAGCATACCTCAACACAGTTCTTTCGCTAACAAAAAGTGTCTTGGCCACATCTTCAGCTGGCCTTCTTAAACAAACATGATGCCAGACAATGCGCCACCGCAAATCATTTGAATAAGACCAGGGCATTGCTACTTCAATGTGATTGGTTATTAATCACGTGTGCCCATGGCCCCAAAACGCTTAAATGACCACGGATGCGCAATCCACGACATCCTACGGATCACGTGATCACTTTTAAACCACAAAAATGACGTTACACCGGAAACGCTGGTCGAGTCAGTAAGCGCCTATAGGCGTTTTTTTTTGCGTTCTTATTACTGTGCACTGTTTAAAGCGTCTGGGACTTCTGTCTGACACCCCTGTCTGATACGGTAAAATGGTTGATTAAGGCAAGGATGAAGGCATATGACAGGTAAACTTTTAAGATATTAAATGTGTGCACTCACACACCAAATACTGCAATTTCTACACCTTTGAACAGAGCATGTTCAGCCTTGACATCCTAGTGGCCAACACTGAGGCTTAGCAACTATTAGTGCAATACCATGTAATACAGAGCGTGCATTGATTTTGGGTTATGTAAGGGCCATTTACAAGATGCAAATTCCAGCACTGGTTTTGAGGATGCTGGGGGCTTTCACGGGTAGTAGGTGGTGTGTATTTGAGAAGTTGTGTGATTTTGTAACAACTGTATATTGTATAGTCTTGTAAATCTAAGATACAGTCAAATCAAGCCTCTGGTTGAATTATGCTATGGGTGTGAAAGTATTGCTGATGGTTTATAAATCAGATTTTAAAATTGTTAACATTACAGATATTTAATTTCTATTAAATATTTGATTGCTCAATAATGACATACTGTGAAAGATTAGAAGTTACAAACATGATGAAATGGTGTCCAATTATGTAGAACAGTCAAACTATAGTGGTTGTTTCATAGGCTAAAGCGACAGTGAATGATTGGATTAGAGGATTAACAAATAAATTCTGCTTTTAAAGTTTCTGTGAGGGCATGCCAACATCTATCTCCTTAGAAATAGTTGTATCAACCAGAAAATACCATTTATCCTTAGCAAATTTTCATTGCCAACGACTAACCAAGCTTGCAAGAATAGAGCATGTCAGCACAAACTACATCCAGCATCGGGATAACCCTACATCACAACAATCAGGCCGTAGGGTCCTCCCCCAACACACACACACACTTTGACAAGCTACCCCAGACAGCCAAGATATTAGAAACGGTATTAGGCAACATGTCCAATGATGATCTGCTCCACAAGCCAATCACACCAAATGACGGTTGCCAAGTTGGTAAGTTCCCCAAACAGGAGCCCCTACTCCCAGCAACCAGCCAACTGTATCTCTGGTCAATGCCACCCATATTACACTACAACACAATTCAGCTCCAATAAATATTGAAATATAGACTACCAAAATAATAGAAACTATAGAAGATATACATTTGATAAATTTCAAGTGTCTTTCCATGCATTACAAAACTAATGCACGGATACAAAAACAACTGTATGAAAATTATCCACAGTATGGACAAGTCACTCTGACGACCTCCAACATGTGTGTAAACACCACTCCACTGGCTCATCAATGAGCACTACAAGAATTTAAATATAAACACACATCAAATTGATATGCATATACATCCTCAATACAAACACACAACTAACAAAATTGGGACAACAAATCACTGAACAATCTGACCCACTTTGTACTGACAACTCAAATACCAGAAAAGGAGAATGCAAACACAACATGAAAGTACAGATAATACGTGAGATAGATCCCAGCAACGAATAGATCTAACATTAGAATTTATGTATAAACAGACTAAAATGTGTCTATTCACAAGGTCTCAACTGGATAGAAAGGGACAAGGAGACCAGACACCTACTCTACCAACAGCACTGATAACAGTAACCCCTCATCACCACGGAATGATAATAACAAAAATAAAAAATCTGTAATTACACATGAGCTCACTTAATCCTCAAATATTCCATGAAAATCCAACACCACTTCACGGATGACAACCACTTCACGGATGACAAGTGAGCTGTAGTAATCCCACCCCAGTGGTTGACGCCAGCATTGACACACATAGCTAAAGAAAAAGAGGAACAATAACATTGAGCTAGTTATCCAACCAACTAGCGAACCATTCAACCTTAAGCACAAGAATAACAACCATTGGAGGCATACAAATTACAACATGTGACACTGACACACACACACACACATGTACGTACATTCCATTCAAGTAGCTACAGTGTATAGACACCATAGGTTCAGAACATAATTTTTTTTAAGCCACAATTGAAATAATGCATAAGAAAAATTAATAGAAAACTTACGAATTCACTAATGTGTATGTACAAAAAAATGAACTTGTTTTAACTGAGTGTAATGGACGGAGTCAGATCAAGACCAACAGCCAGGATGAGGATGTCTCTGACAACGACATAGAGGTCCAGCCTGTTACAACTGGCACGCCAGCTGCCACTAACGATCTGATGTCATCATTCCTTGAAGGGAGAAGGTCACTGATACATAATGGTTGAGCCTCTTCATCACCAGCAGCCATTGCTACTGCTGTCACCAGCCCCACATTGGATACAGCCACTCCTACTCAAATGGCAGCAGTAGCCAGATGAAAAGTGGGAATGGCAAAGATAATGATAATGATCATGATCTATTATTAACACAACTCATCGCTGATGAGCAGCCAACAACCAACTCAACATCTATTGAACAGGTGAACCAGCTCCAGCTGGAGAAAGAACTAGTGAAAATTAGATTTCAACTAGCCAGGTCAACAAGGCAAAGAGACATACAGTAGTGAGACAATCAGGATGGCACTGGCCCGTGGCAGTGTACCACCTGGAAAAATTGAGCCAAATATCATGTACAAAGACGACAGGGAATTCACCCCCAAGTGGATACAAAAACTGACTGCGGCTGAACAAGAACTAGCTGCAACTATCGTGGAGCATCTAACCAAACTAATCAAAAAAATGTGATAGTCACATCAGGAAGCTCACCAGTGAATCCCTGGCCACAATGAAGAGACTTGATCCAGCCAATGCAATCACCCACTTCAGGGAGACACTGACTATGGCCAATGAGGAAAGACTAAAGTAAAACAGAGACATAAAAAAGAGGAATCTACAGTCGAAAAGAACAACAGGTGGCACCCCACCCCCCAAAAAGCACAGGCCGGTTGAGGAAGGCCATCAACATTTTGCACTATTATAATGTATTTGCACAATTAAGTTTCACTGTAATGTAATACCAAATGTCCGCAAAATTATTTGCTAAATTCATAACTAATAGTGAACTTCTAAACACCGGTATATGTCCAAAATAATTTGGGACATATCCTCAAATACTTGGAAATATGATGACCAATGGAACTCCATTGGAACATAATTCAATGGCGTTCACATCAGAGAAATGTTAACAATGAACACAAGCTAAAATACTTACATGGGGCACAAAAGGTTTCATAGCAACCAATCCACACTTTGATGAAAGGACCACTATGCCCAGAGCTTTCCAACCCCCCCCCCCCCCAAATTTGTGCTACGGTAACTGAGCCAAGGATGATTCCAGCGAAAGGCCTATGGAGCGGCTGGTGGTGTTAAAGCATTTCCAAAAAAAGCCCTAATACAACTTATCTTTACCAGGATCTTAATAAATATTACAATAGGATCGCAATAACTTATTGATTGTAACGTGTTCTGTGATTTACATCCTAGGCAAACCAGCTGTGCTGCCTGCCTAGTAATTAATAATAAAGAATAAAGAATAAAGAAAGATAGTGATGTATTAAGGATTACTCCCAAGTAAGTATGTTGATCAGATAGATTTAAGATGTGATTATTGAGGGTTTAGACGTGATTGAATGGTGTCAAAGATCTTGTACAACGTATGACAGTACATTTACTAACATTGAATCTAAGTTGCCAGGTGTTTGCCCATTCTGATAACCTATTCAGGTCTTCTTGAAGCATGTTGGCGCCTTCTGCACTGTTAATAACTCTGTAAAGTAGACAATCATCAGCAAACAAGCGGAGTGGTGAGTTGATATCTTTAGTAATGTCATTAATGTACAACAGAAACATTAATGGTCCGAGCACTGTGCCTTGTGGTACTCCAGAAAGCACTGGTACTGGACTCGAGGATTCACTATCTAACACAACACACTGGGAGCGGTGAGTAAACCAAGTTTGGATGCAATTATAACTATTGCCATTAATTCCATAGAATCTTAATTTAGTCAGTAGTCGCTGGTGTGGCACTGTGTCAAATGCTTTGGAAAAGTCTAATAGGATGATGTCTATTTGTTTTTGGTGATCTAAAGCAAAGGATATATCTTCAGTTAGTGTGATGAGTTGAGTTACACATGAATGGTTTGCTCTGAATCCATGCTGATATTCAATTAATATGTTGTTCTGATTTAGGTGGCTCATGATAGAGTGATATATGATATGCTCCATGACTTTAGCACAAATGGAGGTTAATGAAATAGGACGATAATTAGCAACATTACTACGACTACCCTTTTTATGTACAGGACATATATTAGCTTTTAGCCAGTCATTTGGTAAAAGACTTGTAGATAGAGATTGAGTAAAAATTATATGTAGTATCGGTGTTATTCATCTGCACAGTGCTTTAAGATGTAAGATGATATATGGTCTGGTCCACTGGCCTTGTGTTCATCAAGTGATGCAAGTAATTGGTATATTCCAGCTTGAGAAATAGATATATCAGGCATGTTGGGAACATCAGTATGATTATCCATAGTTGGTATTGTTGACAAGTTTTCTTCTGTAAAAACTGATTTAAAGTGACTATTCAAAGCATTAGCTTTATCCTTTGCACTATGAATTGGTTGATCGTCTACAAATAGTGCAGGTATATTGGGTTTGTCTTGACACTTAGCTCTGATGTATTTCCAAAATTGTCGTCGGTTGCCACTAAAGGAGTTATCAAACAGTCGTTTATAGTAGTTGTTATGTGCTTCTTTCAATTTAGTGTTTATGGAGTTCTTCATTTTACAGTAAGCATCCCAATCATGTTGCAACTTACTTCTTTTAGCTTTGTCGTATAATCGTCTTCATACTTTCATGTCTGCTTTAATTTGCCTATTTATCCATGGTAGTCTATTACGCGAGTTGTTCACTTTGTGTGGAACATGATCAATAACTGCTTTGTCAACTGCCTCCTTGAATTCCTGCCATAGTTGATTGACAGTTCTAGATTGAGGATCACTGTTCAGAAAATTATTACTAAAGGTTACAAGATCATTTTTTATTGACTGGAGGTCTCCTTTATGATATAGTGCAACACTATGTTGATTTTTACCTGTTGTTGGCTTTAAGGTCAAATATGATTGCATCATGATCAGAGATGCCAGGTACAGTATTAAGATTAGAAATATTTGGATGTGTAGAAAGTACTAAATCCAATATATTATTCTGGCGTGTTGCTTGATGTACAAACTGCTCAAGACCAACATCATTGATTATTTCTAAAAATAAGCTATTCAGCCTACTGCCATAAGTTGGTGTACTAATTTGGCCATAACCACTATTCCAGGTAATGCCTGGAAAATTGAAATCTCCCATTAGGTACAGTCTTAGATTAGTTCAACAGGTTAGATAATAATAGATGGAGTTGCTCTATTGGATACAAGTCAGATGTTGGAGGGCGATAGAAAGCACATAATGTGGATAGGACATTGGTTGGGAGGTGTTAGTTTAATCCAGATCAGTTCGGCTTCTGTGTCTAATGATGGTTCTTCTAGAACTTGCAGCTGCTTCTTTATGCACAAAAAAAACTCCTCCACCACCCAATGTTCAGTCTTTCCTAAACGCATTGTATGTATCAGGGAATATCTCAGATGTGTAAAACGATTGGTCGAGATGAGATTCGCTACCACATCTTATATCAGGATTGTGTTCGTTCACAAGAGCTAAGAAACTGGCCTTTTTGCATCACTTCGCAAGCTGCAGCAATTCAGATTTAAAATTTTTAGTTGATGAGTAGTTAATTGGATATTATTAATGGATAAAACGTCAGAATTATCACTCAAATGATTAACATTAAGATAATTAGTATCAGGAACTATTCACTTCTCCAACAGGGGGAGCATTACTTGCACTAGTTAAGTTACGATATCTTCTAAGTACAATTTCACCGTTGAGTATTATTAAATTCTTCTCACCCCTTTCTCTCCTTTGCTTTAGTTCTTGTACTAATTTCCTGTGCTTGTCACGCTGAAATTTGGTCATGTCATTAGAAACATAGATATTCTTATACTGTGAATGACGTCAGATAATAAGAATGAGAAACTATGAATTCTTTATGAGACAAATCATCTAATACAATAAGTAATGGCCTAGTTTTGTCTTCAGTAGGTTTGCCCAGTCGTAGGATTTTGGTGACTTTTACGCCAGTGTCAAAGACAGTTTTACAGAGGTCTGTAAACCATTTCTCATCTTGTAATGGGCTTGTTTCAAGTAAATTGTAAATTATCAAATTGTTTTTTCTACGTTCTCTGTCATCCAACTCTTCAGCAACAGTAAGAAATGTAGATGCTGGTGACTCAGGTCGTACAATAGGTTGGTTCTCCACACTGATTAATTCTGAGGTCGTCTCAACTTCACTACGTAGAACATTGTTTCGAGACTTTAAATCATCAACTTTCATGGACACCTCAGAAATCAACCGGTGTAGGTTTGTTTGTTCAGCTTGTAGCGTTCTCAAAGAAGGAATGTCGACCTGCTGCTCAAGGTTGGCATAGTGGGCATATACAAGTTGCTTCATGCGACTATTACAATGGTTAGCCTCACAGAAATACAACAGATTATTGATATTTGCACACACATCACTGAACTTACCATATAATTCATTAGAAATACCCTCACATTCTGCGTGAGCCCATATTCTGCACAGGTCACAGTGGACAGCATTACTTTCTGAGAGACAAGCTTCACTACAGTGTGGACATCGCGCTCCAGGAAGGGATGCCAAAGCATCATTTCTACTGACTAGGGACGAATCTCATAGGTACTTCTTTGCCTGATTAGTCTCAGGAGACATTGACTCTGAGCTTAGTTTTCTTTTTTCACCATCAGCCATTGTTTAAAGATGTTAGCTCCAATTGACGCGTACTATCCGGGCTGTCATGAACTCTTTACCAATCATTAACATGAATTTATCAACTTTTACCATCAAAAATCAAATAAAATCGTTCCTTTGGAAACATTTCATTGACAACTTCAAACCCACTGATTCTCACAAACTGCATTATCTATGCCCCTGTGGCTCCTGTATAAACAACTCCTTCATGAACTTTGAACATCTCTAGTCCTATACAGTCAAGTAATTTTCAACCTGTAACTGCAAATTATGTAATTTATGTTAGGTGTAATTTGTAAGTTAAATAATTATAAGTTTATTTAAAGTGTAATTATAAGTAATGTAGTTTGGGTACTGGCACAGGATGCCAGTATTCCATCAGTGTAGCAACTCTTAAGTTATCTATGTCAACATGTCAATTCCCCTGTACATCATTGTTGTTTACACTGTAAAGTTTTAAATAATAAAAAATAATAATAAACGAAACACACAAGAACGGGACAACAACTAAACAGTCAAACGTTCTCGGGTACCGTTACGAGAATCACCACGGTACCACAGCTTGTAGATTTGTGACGGTCAGGAACGAGAAATTCGAAGAGGAGAAAAGTAGCGCCGCTACGATCACGTGATACAAGTTTTCTTTTTCCACCATCAGCCACCGTTTAAAGATGTTAGCTCCAATTGACGCGTACTATCCGGGCTGTCATAAACGAAACACACAAGAACGGGACAACAACTAAACAGTCAGTCAAACCTTCTCGGGTACCGTTACGAGAATCACCACGGTACCACAGCTTGTAGATATGTGACGGTCAGGAACGAGAAATTCGAAGAGGAGTGTCACAGTGATATAATGTTTCCCCGGGTAACGTGTTTCCCGCACACATATCCCTAGGGATCCGTGTTTCCCCGCACACATATCACTAACTCGCTAGCGACCTACAAGTCACAGTGATGTTTCCCCTTTATAAAGTCATGTGCAACGTACGTAGTGTTAGCATATAGGCGCGCATGCACTTTTAATAATCATAGCTAGCCATACCTATACAAGTAGTACTATAATTATACATGTTGATGGAGGAAATCAAGCCATTCACTGGCATTCAACTATGACTGCTAAACTGTGCTGTGATTTGGCTATGTAGCTATAGCATCAGTTTAATAAAACAGTAGCTACAAGTACTTGTATACAATAAAATACTATCTCTAGCTATATAGATTAAATCATGTGATTGCAGCTATGTATAACTAATCAATGTAGCTACAGCTTTGACATGCAGTCAGTCATTATCTACCTCCTTGCCGGTTCTATCTGGGGTTCCCCTAGGGAGTATTTTGGGACCCCTACTCTTCATTATTTACATGAATGATTTACCATCTTGTGTTACCATCAGTAAAACTTAACTATTCATTGACGACACCAAGATTTATAATGCTGTTTGTAGTCCTGGAGATATTTAACTGTTTCAAAATGATTTAGACTCAGCAACTTTGTGGAGTACGAGATATACTATGTTCTTTAATCCAAAAAGGGTGTCCACCTATATTAATGCAAAAATCATCACTAATTACCAAATAGCTGACACACAGGTTTTAACAAAATAATTCACATAAAAATCTCGGTATTATAATATCATCAGACCTAGCAGCTTTAGCAAGTATCAAACAGTGACAGCCAAGAGAACTTTGTATATTTCCTTAGTGAGATCGCAAGTTGTATACTGTTCAGTGATTTGGAAACCTAACCATATCAAGGACATCACAAATATTGAGCAGGTCCAGAGAAGAGCAACAAAGTTTATTTTAAATGACTATAGTTCTGATTATTAGTATAGCTAGCTAGTATAATTATTGTATTAGCTTATATAGTAGCTATATAGCTAGTTAGCTAACTATAGCTATATACATGCAATATGCATGGGTGTCTATTAGCTAGATAGCAATATATCTACTGAATGGTTGGATAGTGTATTGTTTTCAACTAGCCATAGGACCTTGGAGTTACTGCACGATGGCTATATCTTAGTGGGAAACACGGATCCCTGGTGATATATGTGCGGGAAAACACGAATCCCTAGGGATATGTGTGTGCGGTGAAATATTTAAAAAATCGCTACGGGAAACACATATCACTGACAGCTTTTGGTGGGAAACACGGATCCCTAGTGATATGTGTGCGGGGAAACACGGATCCCTAGGGATGTATGTGCGGGAAACACGTTACCCGGGGAAACATATATCACTGTGACACCGGAACCGGTTATGAACGTGAACGTGAGTATGAACGGCCATTTTACTGGCACAAGTCCATCATTTACTGTACTATCAAGCACACCAGTTGTATCTAGGTGAGCTAGGGTTGGTACGCGTCCAACATGCCGCCCGAGCAGGGGCGCACGCAGGAATTTTGAAAAGGGGTTCAGGGGCGGATCCAGAGTCTGGAAAGAGGTGGGGCACCTTGCTGAAAAAAATTGAAGACCAAAAAAAAAAAAAAGGTCACAACAATAATAGCTAGTTATCCTTTACCAAATATATTATCTAATCCAAAACAGCCAAGCTGTAAAAAAAGAGTGCGGCCCTGAGAAAGGCTATGGTGAAAAAAGATGTGAAATCCAAGGTGGCGGCCAAGAAATGGCTGTGATAGTAGGTTAATGGTAAAAATTTTAATAACGACAAGTCAGGTGAATTTTGTGCCAAGACCGAGCGGCACCAAATTCACCTGAATTGTTGTTATTAAAATTTTTACCATTAACCTACCATCACAGCCATTTCTTGGCCGCCACCTTGGATTTCACATCTTTTTTCACCATAGCCTTTCTCAGGGCCGCACTCTTTTTTTACAGCTTGGCTGTTTTGGATTAGATTTCACTTCTTTTTGTATTTGTATACCCCAAAGCCGGCCTATGGCCGGCTTTAGGGCTTTTTAACCTGTCATTTTTTCTTTACTACAGGAAGAAGAAAATATGAAGCAGGGTGATTTCTTTGTAGCTAACCTCTCTGCAAAATGGTCCTTCTGGCTGATCTCTCTACCGGATGACTTGTTTGTAGCTGAACTCTCTACAGGGTGATTTGTTTGTAGCTGAACTCTCTACAAGGTGCTTCTTCTAGCTGATCTTTCTACAGGGTGATTTGTTTGTAGCTGAATTTTCTACAGGGAAATTTGTTTGCAGCTGAACTCTCTACATGGTAGTTTCTTTGTAGCTGAACTCTCTACAATGTGACTTCTTCTAGCTGAACTCTCTACAGGGTGACTTGTTTCTAGCTGATCTCTCTACAGTGTAACTTGTTTCTAGCTGAACTCTCTACAGGGTGACTTGTTTGTAGTTGAACCCTCTACAGGGTGATTTGTTTGCCTCTACAGGGCAATTTGTTTGTTTGCAGCTGAACTCTCTACATGGTAGTTTCTTTGTAGCTGAACTCTCTACAATGTAACTTCTTCTAGCTGAACTCTCTACAGGGTGACTTGTTTCTAGCTGAACTCTCTACAGGGTGATTTGTTTGTAGCTGAACTCTCTACAAGGTAACTTCTTCTATCTGATCTTTCTACAGGGTGATTTGTTTGTAGCTGAATTCTCTACAGGGCAATTTGTTTGCAGTTGAACTCTGTACATGGTATTTCTTTGTAGCTGAACTCTCTACAATGTAACTTCTTCTAGCTGAACTCTCTACAGGGTGACTTGTTTCTAGCTGATCTCTCTACAGTGTAACTTGTTTCTAGCTGAACTCTCTACAGGGTGACTTGTTTGTAGTTGAACCCTCTACAGGGTGATTTGTTTGCCTCTACAGGGCAATTTGTTTGTTTGCAGCTGAACTCTCTACATGGTAGTTTCTTTGTAGCTGAACTCTCTACAATGTAACTTCTTCTAGCTGAACTCTCTACAGGGTGACTTGTTTCTAGCTGAACTCTCTACAGGGTGATTTGTTTGTAGCTGAACTCTCTACAAGGTAACTTCTTCTATCTGATCTTTCTACAGGGTGATTTGTTTGTAGCTGAATTCTCTACAGGGAAATTTGTTTGCAGTTGAACTCTGTACATGGTATTTCTTTGTAGCTGAACTCTCTACAATGTAACTTCTTCTAGCTGAACTCTCTACAGGGTGACTTGTTTCTAGCTGATCTCTCTACAATGTAACTTCTTCTAGCTGAACTCTCTACGGGTGACTTGTTTCTAGCTGATCTCTCTACAGGGTGACCTGTTTCTAGCTGAACTCTCTACAGGGTGACTTGTTGCTAGCTGAACTCTCTACAGGGTAATTTGTTTGTAGCTGAACTCTCTACAAGGTAACTTCTTCTAGCTGAACTCTCTACAGGGTGATTTGTTTGTAGCTGAACTCTCTACAATGTAACTTCTTCTAGCTGAACTCTCTACAGGGTGACTTGTTTCTAGCTGATCTCTCTACAATGTAACTTCTTCTAGCTGAACTCTCTACAGGGTGACTTGTTTGTAGCTGAACCCTCTACAGGGTGATTTGTTTGTAGCTGCACTCTCTACAAGGTAACTTCTTCTAGCTGATCTTTCTACAAGGTAATTTGTCTGTAGCTGAATTCTCTACAGGGCAATTTGTTTGCTGCTGAACTCTCTACATGGTAGTTTCTTTGTAGCTGAACTCTCTACAATGTAACTTCTTCTAGCTGATCTCTCTACAATGTAACTTCTTCTAGCTGAACTCTCTGCAGGGTGACTTGTTTGTAGCTGAACCCTCTACAGGGTGATTTGTTTGTAGCTGCACTCTCTACAAGGTAACTTCTTCTAGCTGATCTTTCTACAAGGTAATTTGTCTGTAGCTGAATTCTCTACAGGGCAATTTGTTTGCTGCTGAACTCTCTACATGGTAGTTTCTTTGTAGCTGAACTCTCTACAATGTAACTTCTTCTAGCTGATCTCTCTACAATGTAACTTCTTCTAGCTGAACTCTCTGCAGGGTGACTTGTTTGTAGCTGAACCCTCTACAGGGTGATTTGTTTGTAGCTGCACTCTCTACAAGGTAACTTCTTCTAGCTGATCTTTCTACAAGGTAATTTGTCTGTAGCTGAATTCTCTACAGGGCAATTTGTTTGCAGTTGAACTCTGTACATGGTAATTTCTTTGTAGCTGAACTCTCTACAATGTAACTTCTTCTAGCTGAACTCTCTACGGGTGACTTGTTTCTAGCTGATCTCTCTACAGGGTGACTTGTTTCTAGCTGATCTTTCTACAGGGTGATTTGTTTGTAGCTGAATTCTCTACAGGGCGATTTGTTTGCAGCTGAATTCTCTACATGGTAGTTTCTTTGTAACTGAACTCTCTACAATGTAACTTCTTCTAGCTGAACTCTCTACAGGATGACTTGTTTCTAGCTGATCTCTGTACAGGGTGACTTGTTCCTAGCTGAACTCTCTACAGGTGATTTGTTTGCAGCTGAACTCTCTTACATGGTGGTTTCTTTGTAGCTGAACTCTCTACAAAGTGACTTCTTCTAGCTGATCTATCTACAGGATGACTTGTTTCTAACTGAACTCTCTACAGTGTGATCTGTTCATAGCGGAACTTTCTACTGGGTGATTTGTTTGCAGCTAATAAACTCTTTGCATGATTGTTTCTTTGTAATTGAACTCTCTACAAGGTAACTTCTTGTAGCTGATCTCTTTACAGGGCAATTTGTTTGTAGCTGAATTCTCTACAGGGTGATTTATTTGAGCTGAACTCTCTACATGATGGCTTCTTTGTAGCTGAACTCTCTATTAGGTACCTTCTTCTAGCTGATCTGACTACAGGGTGACTTGTTTGTAGCTGAATTCCCTACAGAATAACTTGCAATGTAATATAACTGAGTAAATTATACATGCAGCTGAATGCTTTATTAGGGTGACTGTTCTATTAGAGTATCTCGATCTCGCATTTGCTGCACCTAGTTGCCTTTCGAATCATAACTCAGTGATTTGTAATGCGATTCTTCTGTACTACTGCAAGAACTTTCTATGATGATTATTCCAGCTACATACTGATTTTCAGCTCGTTGCTCTAAGCGGTTTGCCTGGTAGATACGAAAACTAATAGTTTTTTATTCATAAAAATCGATCGCGTAATTTTGACACAGGTTGG
The DNA here is from genome assembly GCF_963678975.1 of Dysidea avara. Taxonomy (NCBI): domain Eukaryota; kingdom Metazoa; phylum Porifera; class Demospongiae; order Dictyoceratida; family Dysideidae; genus Dysidea; species Dysidea avara. The sequence continues at coordinate 20,629,926 of NC_089276.1, forward strand.
GTTTTGTGTCATATCTCCATGGTCTTTATCCCGATTTCTTTCAAACCACAAAAAGGCACTCCTACGATGGTTGCTCCATCTACATATCAATTTTCAACTGATTCCTCCTAGGGGTTTACCCTGTAGGCGTGACAGACCTTCGACCTTATATTACGCAAATAATCGGTAATAACTCCGTGAATGTTCATCGGATTCCTACCAAAGTTGGTACGGAGATCCGCCTTAATGAGCCCTTTAAGTGTACCAAATTTCAGCCCAATCCGAGCACGCATTCGTGTTTTATGGCGAATTTTGCGAAGTGTGCGAAATGAAGAAGATGAAGAAAAAAACGAAGAAATTAAAACGAAATTTTGTTCGCTCGTATCTCGGAAATGGCCGGAGCGATTTTCTTCAAATTTGGTATGTAGATTCCCCTAACTGGGCGGCACGTCTCTAGCAAATTTGGTTCCAATCGGATAAGGAATCACAGAGCTACATAGGTGTGAAAATTGCGTTTTCTTTCTTCCTGTTAATATACTCACGGTGTGGCGCGCCGGCTTCTTGGGCCGCACGACACACTATCGTGTGTCTTGATATCACGTATGTTATGTAAAATAAAATCCTATTTATAGCTTCATAAGTAAGCTGCACTGCCTCATGAACATTGTGACTGCTTTATTAGAGTAATTGACTGCTCTATTAGAGTATCTCGATCTTGTATGCAATTTCTTGGAAGGGGGGGGGGAGCATTTGCCCCAAATTCCCCATCCTGGATCCGCCATTGGGGTTTCCACTACAGCCAAGTGACTGTTATATTAGAGTAGTTTATGTTGCCTGACAGCTTTAATTAGAGTATCTCGATCTTTACACCAAAATCATAAGCTATAAGTGTTGCTATCGTGTGAGAAACTATTATTTAACTAAGAAAGTTTGCAATGTGTCCTGTTCCATGATAGATTCCAGATTCTGGAAACCTGAAGTTTCAATTTCTTAATGTTGAAGTAGTGTGTAAAATCCAAAGGGGTTTCAGGAAACCCCCTCGGTACGCCCCTACCGAGTATTCGACTTTAGGGCACGCGTCTAGTAGGTTTCCCCGAGCATTCAACTTTAGGGGATGCGTTTAGTAGGTTTCCAGAGAATTCAACTTTAGGGCAAGCGAAAGGTAGTTCCTTAGCGTTAGGGGTTGGGAGTTAGTCTCGCGTGGCCAGACCGCTTTTTTCCCGTGTATTGGGTGGGGGGGAAAGGGTCTGGTACAACTCCAATAGCTGTTTACTTCTAAGCCGTCCCCATGCAGACACTGGGGACGCTAATTAAATAACATTGGCCACAAAGGAGGCGCCATGACGTCAGTAAAACAATGAAATATTCGTAACACTCCTGCTCCGGTTGTGAGTCTTGTTACACGATGAGGATGAACTTTCAAGATGCTTTAAAAGAGACTTTTTTTTTTAAAGAGACATCGGACCAAATGAAGATTCATTTAAAGGATAAACAGATCGAAGCCATCTCGAGTTTACACTAACGTCATTGACACCTCCTTTTGCGGTCAAAGTTATTCAATTAGCGTCCCCAGTGTCTGGGGACGGCTCAGAAGTAAACAGCTAGTGGAGTTGCACCAGACCCTTTTTTCCCCACCCAATACACGGAAAAAAGCGGTCTGGCCACGCGAGACTAATTGGGAGTACCGCGTTGCGTAATACTATTACTTTTGTGGTAACCAAGTAACATTGAAATACGCTATAAAAACAGTTAATATAACTCAAGTTACTTTACATATAAATGTAACGCGTTACCTAAGTAATGTAGTTACTGTAATGGCAGTGGCGTAGCCAGAAAAAAAAATTACCGAGGCAAAGTAAGTTATACATTGACGTAATTGAGAGGGTGTGCTTGTGACTCAACTGATTCACAAACAGTTTCAAGCATGGGTGGTACAGCATTTGCAGGTTGATTCTCTGGTTGGATGGAAGAAACTGTTTCAGAAGACTCTGAGTATTTTTCTAAATGTTATGCTCCAGCTTAGTTAATGCAAAAGTATACCATGCTTCAATTGTACTCAACACAAAAAAAACTGACTTACTCTGGAGATGTTTTGAGTGGTCAGGCCATCCATGGACTGCAACAGTCATGCACACTATACTTTTTATTGATCCGATATGATATTTAAGTCAGAGATATCTCTTTCATGAAATAATCAACTACATGTGCTAAGTATGTCAAGCTAGGGAGTCTGAGGGCATGCTCCCTCAAGGAAACTTTTGAAAATATATGCTTTGAAATGGCATGTGGAGGCTATTTTCATAATACACATGATCAATGGGCTCAATGCAATGCCATGCAGTTGATTCGCTGGAACACTTTTGAAAAGACAATTAACAATGTAAATCATTTAGACCAAGCAGTGTAAGAGCACTTGCTATAATTTACACTGAATGCTCTATTAGAGTATATTACGATGACTGCTCTATTAGAGTATCTCGATCTTTTTCCGCATACAAATTGAAGTAGCTGAAAAGTGGTCCAGGAATATGTCACCATGGGCTCCGGCCTACTTAGTACTACAGCCATAGATTCTATTGTGTGTGGTACAGTAATGCTGTATAGTAACATTTGAGTAGAATATTCAAGGTTCCAAAACTCAGGCCTGCTCAGTGCTCAGCCTGAATTGTTTAGCTTTTTTACGGAGGCAGCTGCCTCGGTTGCCTCAATGGTAGCTACGCCACTGAATGGGTCAATATTACGTAATCAAGACACACGATAGTGTGTCGTGCGGCCCAAGAAGCCGGCGCGCCACACCGTGAGTATATTGACAGGAAGAACGAAAACGTCATTTTCACACCTTTGTATCTTGGTGATCACTTATCTGATTGGAACCAAATTTGCTACACAGTTGCCCGCCAGCCAAGGGAGTCTACATTCCAAATTTGAAGGAAATTGCTCCAGCCATTTCCGAGATACGAGCTGCCAAAGTTTCGTTTTTTTTCTTCGTTTTTTTTTTCTTCTTCTTCTTCGTCTTTTCGCACACTTGCAAAAATTGCTATAACAAGCAAACGCGTACTCCGATCGCCTTGAAATTTGGCACACAGAAAGGGAGTCCAAAGGCGAATCCTAGCATCAAATTTGGTACAAATCCGATGAATGGTTCAGGAGTTATGACCGATTATTCGCGTAAAACAAGATCGATTTGTTGTCACGCCTACAGGGTAAACCGCTTCATGGAATGAGTTGAAAATTGCTATGTAGATGGAGTAACCATCGTAGGAGTGCCTTTTGGTTGTTTGAAAGCAATCGAGATAAAGACCACGGAGATATGACACAAAACCCAACCTGTGTCACAATTACGCGATCGATTTTTATGAATAAAAAAGTATTAGTTTTCACGCCTACTAGGCAAACCGCTTAGAGCAATGAGCTGAAAATCGGTGTATAGCTGGAATAATCTTCATAGAAAGTCCTTGCAGTAGTACAGAAGAATCGGATTACAAACCACTGAGTTATGATTCGAAAGCCAACTCCGTGTAGCAAATGCGAGATCGAGATACTCTAATAGAACAGTCACCCTAATAGAACATTCGGCTAATTTATTTACTCCATTATAGAATTTTATTACATCACAAGTTATTCTGTAGGGAGTTCAGCTGCAAACAGTTAATCTTATAGACAGTTCAGCAAGAATACAGTCACCATGTGGAGAGTTAAGCAAATATATCACTATAGAGATTCAGAACATTACAAGTCACACTGAAGAAAGTTCAGCTATAAACAAGTCATGCACTGTGTAGAGAATTCAGCTACAATTAAGTCACTCTCTAGAGAATTCAGTTACACAACATTCAGCTACACATAAGTCACTGTGGAAAGAGTTCAGCTACAAACAAATTACCCTTTAGAGTGATCAGCTACAAACAAAACACTTTGCAGGGTGTTCAGCTGCAGCAAATCAACCTTTAGAGCGATCAGCAATGAACACAAATCTACCTGTAGAGAGATCAGCTAGAAACAAATCACCCTGAAGAGAGTTCAGCTACAAAAAATCACCCTGTAGAGACATCAGCTAGAAACTAGACACAATGTAGGGAGTTCAGCTACAAGCAATCACCCTGTAGAGAGTTCAGCTAAAACAAATCAACCTGCAGAGAGATCAGCTACAATCAGATCACCTTATAGAGAGTTCAGCTACAAACAGATTACCTGTAGAGAGATCGGCTACAAACAAATCAACCTGCAGAGAGATCAGCTACACACAAATCAACTTGTAGAGAGATCAGCTACAAACAAATCACCCTGTAGAGACATCAGCTAGAAACTACACACAATGTAAGGAGTTCAGCTACAAACAAATCACCCTGTAGAGAGATCAGCTACAAACTAGACACAAAGTAAGGAGTTCAGCTACAAGTAAATTACCCTGTAGAGAGTTCATCTACAAACAAATCAACCTGTAGAGCAATCAGCTAGAAACAAATCACCCTGAAGAGAGGTCAGCTACAAAAAAATCACCATGTAGAGAGATCAGCTACAAACAAATTGCCCTGTAGAGAGATCAGCTACAAGCAAAACACCCTGTAGAGAATTCAGCAACAAAGAAACCACCATGTAGAGAGTTCAGCTACAAACAAATTACCCTGTAGAGAGATCGGCTACAAACAAATCAGCCTGTAGAGAGTTCAGCTAAAACAAATCAACCTGCAGAGAGATCAACTACTAACAAATCACCTTATAGAGAGTTCAGCTACAAACAAGTCAACCTGCAGAGAGATCAGCTACACACAAATCAACTTGTAAAGAGATCAACTACAAACAAATCACCCTGTAGAGAGATCAGCTAGAAACTACACACAATGTAAGGAGTTCAGCCACAAATAAATCACCCTGTAGAGAGTTCAGCTAAAACAAATCAACCTGCAGAGAGATCAGCTACAAACAAATCACCTTTTAGACAGTTCAGCTACAAATAAATTACCTTGTAGAGAGATCGGCTACAAACAAATTAACCTGCAGAGAGATCAGCTACACACAATTCAACTTGTAGAGAGATCAGCTACAAACAAATCACCCTGTAGAGAGATCAGCTAGAAACTAGACACAAAGTAAGGAGTTCAGCTACAAGCAAATCACCGTGTAGAGAGCTCAGCTACAAACAAACCAACCTGTAGAGCGATCAGCTAGAAACAAATCACCCTGAAGAGAGGTCGGCTACAAAAAAATCACCCTGTAGAGATATCAGCTAGAAACAAATCACCTTGAAGAGAGGTCAGCTACAAAAAAATCACCCTGTAGAGAGATCAGCTAGAAACAAATCACCCTGAAGAGAGGTCAGCTACAAACAAAACACTTTGCAGAGAATTCAGCTACAAACAAATCAGCTTGTAGAGAGATCAGTTACACACAAATCAACCTGTAGAGAGATAAGCTAGAAACAAGTCACCCTGTAGAGAGTAGCTACAAGCAAAACACCCTGTAGAGAGTTCCGCAACAAAGAAACCACCATGTAGAGAGTTCAGCTGCAAAGAAATCACCTTATAGAGAGTTCAGCTACAAACAAATCACCCTGTAGAGACATCAACTAGAAACTAGACACAATGTAAGGAGTTGAGCTACAAACAAATTACCCTGTAGAGAGATCGGCTACAAACAAATCAACCAGTAGAAAGATCAGCTACACACAAATCAACTTGTAGAGAGATCAGCTACAAACAAATCAACTTGTAGAGAGATCAGCTACAAACAAATCACCCTGTAGAAAGATCAGCTAGAAACTAGACACAATGTAAGGAGTTCAGCTACAAGTAAATCACCCTGTAGAGAGTTCAGCTAAAACAAATCAACCTGCAGAGAGATCAGCTACAAATAAATCACTTTACAGACAGTTCAGCTACAAACAAATTACCTTGTAGAGAGATCGGCTGCAAATTAATCAACCTGCAGAGAGATCAGCTACATACAAATCAACTTGTAGAGAGATTAGCTACAAACAAATCACCCTGTAGAGAGATCAGCTAGAAACTAGATACAATGCAAGGAGTTCAGCTACAAGCAAAATCACCCTTTAGTGAGTTCAGCTACAAACAAATCAACCTGCAGTGAGATCACCCACAAAAACGCACTTGTACAGAGTTCAGTTACAAACAAATCACCCTGTAGAGAGATCAGGTAGAAGAATTCACCTTGTAGAGAGTTCAGCAACAAAGAAACCACCATGTAGAGAGTTCAGCTGCAAACAAATCACCCAGTAGAAAGATCAGCTAGAAGAAGTTACCTTGTAGAGAGTTCAGTTACAAAGAAACCATCATATAGAGAGTTCAGCTACAAAGTAATTACCCCGTAGAGAGTTCAGCTAGAAGAAGTCACCTTGTAAAGAGTTCAGCTACAAAGAAACCATCATGTACAGAGTTCAGCTACAAAGAAACCACCTGTACAGAATTCAACTACAAACAAATCACCCTGTATAGAGATCAGCTAGAAGAAGTTACCTTGTAGATAGTTCAGCTACAACAATTCACCCTGTAGAAAGATCAGCTAGAAGAAGTCACCTTGTATAGTGTTCAGTTACAAAGAAACCATCATGTAGAGAGTTCAGCTGCAAACAAATCACTTTGTAGAGAGTTCAGCTACAAAGAAACCGCCATGTAGAGAGTTCAGCCTCATACAAACCACCTTGTAGAGAATTCAACTACAACAAATCACCCTGTAGAGAAGAAGTTACCTTGTAGAGAGTTCAGCTACAAAGAAACCATCATGTCGGGAGTTCAGCTACAAAGAAACCACCATGTAGAGAGTTTAGCTGCAAACAAATCACCTGTAGAGAGTTCAGCTAGAAACAAATCACCCCGTAGAGAGATCAGCTGGACGAAGTCACCTTGTAGAGAGTTCAGCTACAAAGAAACCATCATGTAGAGAGTTCAGCTGCAAACAAATCACCCTACAGAGAGTTCAGCTACAAAAAAATCACCCTGTAGAGAGTTCAGCTAGACGAAGTCACCTTATAGAGAGTTCAGCTACAAAGCAACCATCATGTAGAGAGTTCGGCTACAATGACACCACCATGTAGAGAGTTTAGCTGCAAACAAATCACCTGTAGAGAGTTCAGCTAGAAACAAAATACCCTGTAGAGAGACCAGCTAGAAGAGGTTACCTTGTAGAGAGTTCAGCTACAAAGAAACCATCCTGTATATAGTTCAGCTACATTTCAAGTCACCCAGTAGAGAGATCAGCTGCAAAAAAATATCCTGTGGGGCATAATGGGCATGTAATAAATATCTAATCAAAAAACAGCCAAGCTGTAAAAAAAGGTGCGACCCCCCAAAAGGCCATGGTGAAAAAAGATGTGAAATCCAAGGTGGCGGCCAAGAAATGGCTGTGATGGTAGGTTAATGGTTACATTTTAATAACAACAATTCAGGTGAATTTGGTGCCAAGACCAAGCGGCACAAAACTCACCTGAATTGTCGTTATTAAAATGTAACCATTAACCTACATCACAGCCATTTCTTGGCCGCCACCTTGGATTTCACATCTTTTTTCACCATGGCCTTTTGGGGGGCCGCACCTTTTTTTACAGCTTGGCTGTTTTTTGATTAGATATCACTTCTTTTTGTATTTGTATACTGCAAAGCCGGCCTATGGCTGGCTTTGGGGCTTTTTTAACCCATGTGTTTTTTTCTTTACTACAGGAAGAAGAAAAGAACTTAAAGAAGTACTTCAATTATTTTGATTTTATTAGTAATTATACAAATTATATACATATATTTATTACATGCCCATTATGCCCCACAGGATATTTTTTTGCAGCTGATCTCTCTACTGGGTGACTTGAAATGTAGCTGAACTATATACAGGATGGTTTCTTTGTAGCTGAACTCTCTACAAGGTAACCTCTTCTAGCTGGTCTCTCTACAGGGTATTTTGTTTCTAGCTGAACTCTCTACAGGTGATTTGTTTGCAGCTAAACTCTCTACATGGTGGTGTCTTTGTAGCTGAACTCTCTACATGATGGTTTCTTTGTAGCTGAACTCTCTATAAGGTGACTTCGTCTAGCTGAACTCTCTACAGGGTGATTTTTTTGTAGCTGAACTCTCTGCAGGGTGATTTGTTTGCAGCTGAACTGTCTACATGATGGTTCTTTGTAGCTGAACTCTCTACAAGGTGACTTCGTCCAACTCTCTACAGGTGATTTGTTTGCAGCTAAACTCTCTACATGGTGGTTTCTTTGTAGTTGAACTCCCTACATGATGGTTTCTTTGTAGCTGAACTCTCTACAAGGTAACTTCTTCTCTACAGGGTGATTTGTTGTAGTTGAATTCTCTACAAGGTGGTTTGTATGAGGCTGAACTCTCTACATGGCGGTTTCATTGTAGCTGAATTCTCTACAGAGTGATTTGTTTGCAGCTGAACTCTCTACATGATGGTTTCTTTGTAACTGAACACTCTACAAGGTGACTTCTTCTAGCTGATCTTTCTACAGGGTGAATTGTTGTAGCTGAACTATCTACAAGGTAACTTCTTCTAGCTGATCTCTATACAGGGTGATTTGTTTGTAGTTGAATTCTGTACAGGTGGTTTCTTTGTAGCTGAACTCTGTACATGATGGTTTCTTTGTAGCTGAACTCTTTACAAGGTGACTTCTTCTAGCTGAACTCTCTACGGGGTAATTTCTTTGTAGTTGAACTCTCTATATGATGGTTTCTTTGTAACTGATCTCTCTACAAGGTAACTTCTTCTAGCTGATCTTTCTACTGGGTGATTTGTTTGCAGCTGAACTCTCTACATGGTGGTTTCTTTGTTGCTGATAGGGACCCGCCGATTATGCTGGCATAATTATGAGCATAATAGGTGTCTGAAAGCATTGAGCATAATAGGTAGAATATTTGTGTAATAGTATGAATTCTTGCTTATCAAAATAGCTATCACAGAAAGATCGATATACTCTAATAGAACAGTCAGTAACTCTAATAGAACAATCACATAGCTGACTGTTCTATTAGAGTATATCGATCTTTTCTGTGATATGAATTTTGACAAGTAAGTTTGTGCTTCAGCCACTTATTATTTATCCATAGATTGGAGATTATTAGCAGAGCATGAGAACTGAGGCATAAATAATTGGGCATAATTTAAGCATAATAGGTAAATTTTTGAGCAGTGCAGCATAGCATAATAGGTAAAATTATGAGCATAATCGGCGGGTCCCTAGTTGCTGAACTCTCTACAAGGTGAATTCTTCTACCTGATCTCTCTACAGGGTAATTTGTTTGTAACCGAACTCTGTACAAGTGCGTTTTTGTGGGTGATCTCACTGCAGGTTGATTTGTTTGTAGCTGAACTCACTAAAGGGTGATTTTGCTTGTAGCTGAACTCCTTGCATTGTATCTAGTTTCTAGCTGATCTCTCTACAGGGTGATTTGTTTGTAGCTGATCTCTCTACAAGTTGATTTGTGTGTAGCTGATCTCTTTGCAGGTTGATTAATTTGCAGCCGATCTCTCTACAAGGTGATTTGTTTGTAGCTGAACTGTCTATAAAGTGATTTATTTGTAGCTGATCTCTCTGCAGGTTGATTTGTTTTAGCTGAACTCTCTACAGGGTGATTTACTTGTAGCTGAACTCCTTACATTGTGTCTAGTTTCTAGCTGATCTCTCTACACGGTGATTTGTTTGTAGCTGATCTCTCTACAAGTTGATTTGTGTGTAGCTCATCTTTCTACAGGTTGATTTGTTTGTAGCCGATCTCTCTACAGGGTAATTTGTTTGTAGCTGAACTCTGTACAAGGTGCTTTTTTGTAGGTGATCTCACTGCAGGTTGATTTGTTTGTAGCTGAACTCACTAAAGGGTGTTTTGCTTGTAGCTGAACTCCTTACATTGTGTCTAGTTTCTAGCTGATCTCTCTACAGGGTGATTTTGTTTGTAGCTGAATTCTCTATAAGGTGATTTGTTTGCAGTTGAACTCTCTACATGGTGGTTTCTTTGTTGCTGAACTCTCTACAGGGTGTTTTGCTTGTAGCTGAACTCTCCACAGGGTGATTTGTTTCTAGCTTATCTCTCGACAGGTTGATTTGTGTGTAACTGATCTCTCTACAAGCTGATTTGTATGTAGCTGAATTCTCTGCAAAGTGTTTTGTTTGTAGCTGACCTCTCTTCAGGGTGATTTGTTTCTAGCTGATCTCTCTACAGGGTGATTTTTTTGTAGCTGACCTCTCTTCAGGGTGATTTGTTTCTAGCTGATCTCTCTACAGGGTGATTTTTTGTAGCTGACCTCTCTTCAGGGTGATTTGTTTCTAGCTGATTGCTCTGTAGGTTGATTTGCTTGTAGATGAACTCTCTACAGGGTAACTTGCTTGTAGCTGAACTCCTTACTTTGTGTCTAGTTTGTAGCTGATCTCTCTACAGGGTGATTTGTTTGTAGCTGAACTCCTTACATTGTGTGTAGTTTCTAGCTGATCTCTCTACAAGGTGATTTGTTTGTAGCTAATCTCTATACAAGTTGATTTGTGTGTAGCTGATCTCTCTGCAGGGTGATTTGTTTGTAGCCGATCTCTCTACAAGGTAATTTGTTTGTAGCTGAACTATCTATAAGGTGATTTGTATGTAGCTAATCTCTCTGCAGATTGATTTGTTTTAGCTGAACTCTGATTTGTTTTTAGCTTATCACTGTACAGGTTGATTTGTGTGTAACTGATCTCTCTACAAGCTGATTTGTTTGTAGCTGATAACTCTGCAGGTTGATTTGTTTCTAGATGATCTCTCTACAGGTTGATTTGTTTGTTGCTGATCGCTCTAAAAGTTGATTTGTTTGTAGCTGAACTCTCTGCAAAATGTTTTGTTTGTAGTTGATCTCTCTACAAGGTGATTTTTTGTAGCTGACCTCTCTTCAGGGTGATTTGTTTCTAGCTGATCGCTCTACAGGTTGGTTTGTTTGTAGCTGAACTCTCTACACGGTGATTTGCTTGTAGCTGAACTCCTTACATTGTGTCTAGTTTCTAGCTGATCTCTCTACACGGTGATTTGTTTGTAGCTGATCTCTCTACAAGTTGATTTGTGTGTAGCTCATCTTTCTACAGGTTGATTTGTTTGTAGCCGATCTCTCTACAGGGTAATTTGTTTGTAGCTGAACTCTGTACAAGGTGCTTTTTTGTAGGTGATCTCACTGCAGGTTGATTTGTTTGTAGCTGAACTCACTAAAGGGTGTTTTGCTTGTAGCTGAACTCCTTACATTGTGTCTAGTTTCTAGCTGATCTCTCTACAGGGTGATTTTGTTTGTAGCTGAATTCTCTATAAGGTGATTTGTTTGCAGTTGAACTCTCTACATGGTGGTTTCTTTGTTGCTGAACTCTCTACAGGGTGTTTTGCTTGTAGCTGAACTCTCCACAGGGTGATTTGTTTCTAGCTTATCTCTCGACAGGTTGATTTGTGTGTAACTGATCTCTCTACAAGCTGATTTGTATGTAGCTGAATTCTCTGCAAAGTGTTTTGTTTGTAGCTGACCTCTCTTCAGGGTGATTTGTTTCTAGCTGATCTCTCTACAGGGTGATTTTTTTGTAGCTGACCTCTCTTCAGGGTGATTTGTTTCTAGCTGATCTCTCTACAGGGTGATTTTTTGTAGCTGACCTCTCTTCAGGGTGATTTGTTTCTAGCTGATTGCTCTGTAGGTTGATTTGCTTGTAGATGAACTCTCTACAGGGTAACTTGCTTGTAGCTGAACTCCTTACTTTGTGTCTAGTTTGTAGCTGATCTCTCTACAGGGTGATTTGTTTGTAGCTGAACTCCTTACATTGTGTGTAGTTTCTAGCTGATTTCTCTACAAGGTGATTTGTTTGTAGCTAATCTCTATACAAGTTGATTTGTGTGTAGCTGATCTCTCTGCAGGGTGATTTGTTTGTAGCCGATCTCTCTACAAGGTAATTTGTTTGTAGCTGAACTATCTATAAGGTGATTTGTATGTAGCTAATCTCTCTGCAGATTGATTTGTTTTAGCTGAACTCTGATTTGTTTTTTAGCTTATCACTGTACAGGTTGATTTGTGTGTAACTGATCTCTCTACAAGCTGATTTGTTTGTAGCTGATAACTCTGCAGGTTGATTTGTTTCTAGATGATCTCTCTACAGGTTGATTTGTTTGTTGCTGATCGCTCTAAAAGTTGATTTGTTTGTAGCTGAACTCTCTGCAAAATGTTTTGTTTGTAGTTGATCTCTCTACAAGGTGATTTTTTGTAGCTGACCTCTCTTCAGGGTGATTTGTTTCTAGCTGATTGCTCTGTAGGTTGATTTGCTTGTAGATGAACTCTCTACAGGGTAACTTGCTTGTAGCTGAACTCCTTACTTTGTGTCTAGTTTGTAGCTGATCTCTCTACAGGGTGATTTGTTTGTAGCTGAACTCCTTACATTGTGTGTAGTTTCTAGCTGATCTCTCTACAAGGTGATTTGTTTGTAGCTAATCTCTATACAAGTTGATTTGTGTGTAGCTGATCTCTCTGCAGGGTGATTTGTTTGTAGCCGATCTCTCTACAAGGTAATTTGTTTGTAGCTGAACTATCTATAAGGTGATTTGTATGTAGCTAATCTCTCTGCAGATTGATTTGTTTTAGCTGAACTCTGATTTGTTTTTTAGCTTATCACTGTACAGGTTGATTTGTGTGTAACTGATCTCTCTACAAGCTGATTTGTTTGTAGCTGATAACTCTGCAGGTTGATTTGTTTCTAGATGATCTCTCTACAGGTTGATTTGTTTGTTGCTGATCGCTCTAAAAGTTGATTTGTTTGTAGCTGAACTCTCTGCAAAATGTTTTGTTTGTAGTTGATCTCTCTACAAGGTGATTTTTTGTAGCTGACCTCTCTTCAGGGTGATTTGTTTCTAGCTGATCGCTCTACAGGTTGGTTTGTTTGTAGCTGAACTCTCTACACGGTGATTTGCTTGTAGCTGAACTCCTTACATTGTGTCTAGTTTCTAGCTGATCTCTCTACACGGTGATTTGTTTGTAGCTGATCTCTCTACAAGTTGATTTGTGTGTAGCTCATCTTTCTACAGGTTGATTTGTTTGTAGCCGATCTCTCTACAGGGTAATTTGTTTGTAGCTGAACTCTGTACAAGGTGCTTTTTTGTAGGTGATCTCACTGCAGGTTGATTTGTTTGTAGCTGAACTCACTAAAGGGTGTTTTGCTTGTAGCTGAACTCCTTACATTGTGTCTGAACTGTACATTGTGTCTGTTTTGCTTGTAGCTGAACTCCATTGTGTCTGAACTGTACATTGTGTCTGTTTTGCTTGTAGCTGAACTCCTTTTTTGTAGGTGATCTCACTGCAGGTTGATTTGTTTGTAGCTGAACTCACTAAAGGGTGTTTGTTTGTAGCTGAACTCTCTACAGGGTGATTTGCTTGTAGCTGAACTCCTTACATTGTGTGTAGTTTCTAGCTGATCTCTCTACAGGGTGATTTGTTTGTAGCTGATCTCTCTACAAGTTGAATTCTGTGTAGCTGATCACTCTGCAGGTTGATTTGTTTGTAGCCGATCTCTCTACAAGGTAATTTGTTTGTAGCTGAACTATCTATAAGGTGATTTGTTTGTAGCTGATCTCTCTGCAGGTTGATTTGTTTTAGCTGATCTCTCTACAAGTTGATTTGTGTGTAGCTGATCTCTCTGCAGGTTGATTTGTTTGTAGCTGATCTCTCTACATGTAATCTGTTTGTAGCTAAACTCTCTATAAGGTGATTTGTCTGTAGCTGATCTCTCTGCAGGTTGATTTGTTTGTAGCCGATCTCTCTACATGTAATCTGTTTGTAGCTGAACTCTCTATAAGGTGATTTGTCTGTAGCTGATCTCTCTGCAGGTTGATTTGTTTTAGCTGAACTCTCTACAGGGTGATTGCTTGTAGCTGAACTCCTTACATTGTGTCTAGTTTCTAGCTGATGTCTCTACAGGGTGATTTTTTGTAGCTGAACTCTCTACAGGGTGATTTGTTTCTAGCTTATCTCTCTACAGGTAGATTTGTGTTGATTTGTTCATTGCTGATCGCTCTAAAGGTTGATTTGTTGCAGCTGAACACCCTGCAAAGTGTTTTGTTTGTAGCTGATCACTCTAAAGGGTAATTTGTTTGTAGCTGAACTCTCTCCACAGTGACTTGTGTGTAGCTGAATTCTGTGTAACTGAATTCTCTAGAGAGTGACTTAATTGTAGCTGAATTCTCTACACAGTGCATGACTTGTTTATAGCTGAACTTTCTTCAGTGTGACTTGTAATGTTCTGAATCTCTATAGTGATATATTTGCTTAACTCTCCACATGGTGACTGTCTTCTTGCTGAACTGTCTATAAGATTAACTGTTTGCAGCTGAACTCCCTACAGAATAACTTGTGATGTAATAAAATTCTATAATGGAGTAAATAAATTAGCCGAATGCTCTATTAGGGTGACTGTTCTATTAGAGTATCTCGATCTCGCATTTGCTACACGGAGTTGGCTTTCGAATCATAACTCAGTGGTTTGTAATCCGATTCTTCTGTACTACTGCTAGGACTTTCTATGAAGATTATTCCAGCTATACACCGATTTTCAGCTCATTGCTTTAAGCGGTTTGCCTAGTAGGCGTGAAAACTAATACTTTTATATTTATAAAAAATCGATCGCGTAATTGTGACACAGGTTGGGTTTTGTGTCATATCTCCGTGGTCTTTATCTCGATTCCTTTCAAACCACCAAAAGGCACTCCTACGATGGTTACTCCATCTACATAGCAATTTTCAACTCATTCCATGAAGCGGTTTACCCTGTAGGCGTGACAACAAATCGATCTTGTTTTACGCGAATAATCGGTCATAACTCCTGAACCATTCATCGGATTTGTACCAAATTTGATGCTAGGATTCGCCTTTGGACTCCCTTTCTGTGCGCCAAATTTCAAGGCGATCGGAGTACGCGTTTGCGTGTTACAGCAATTTTTGCAAGTGTGTGAAAAGACGAAGAAGAAAAAAAACGAAGAAAAAAAAACGAAACTTTGGCAGCTCGTATCTCGGAAATGGCTGGAGCGATTTCCTTCAAATTTGGAATGTAGACTCCTTTGGCTGGCGGACAACTGTGTAGCAAATTTGGTTTCAATCAGATAAGCGATCACCGAGATACAAAGGTGTGAAAATGACGTTTTTGTTCTTCCTGTCAATATACTCACGGTGTGGCGCGCCGGCTTCTTGGGCCGCACGACACACTACCGTGTGTCTTGATTAGTGTTCCACCGATAATCGGATCGGTATCGTATCGGAGCCGATATTGGGCTTTTCGTATCGATCGGTATCGGTTATTCAGGTATTCCGATACCGATTAATAGCCACTCGCGCCAATCGTCATAACCATAACTATCATCATAAATCCTATGCTAGCAAAACGTGAGGTATAACAAGTTGGAAATAGTGTTGAGTATTATTCTAGCATAAAAAGTGCAGGAATTGCTTTGCTAAACATCAAGCAACTGCTACTTACTATGTTTGCATGAAAAAGATCGAAATACTCTAATAGAACAGTCACCGCACAATAATATATTCTACTAGAACAGTCACACATAGCCAGCTTGAGATGATTGTAAATTGTATAGCAATTATCGGTATCGGTATCTGTATCGGTGAAAATTTGCTTCTAGGTATCGGTATCGGATCGGTAGTTATTTTTCTGTATCGGTGGAACCCTAGTCTTGATATGTATATAATTTGTATAATTACTAATAAAATCAAAAATAATTGAAGTACTTCTTTAAGTTCTTTTCTTCTTCCTGTAGTAAAGAAAAAAAAACACATGGGTTAAAAAAGCCCCAAAGCCAGCCATAGGCCGGCTTTGCAGTATACAAATACAAAAAGAAGTGATATCTAATCAAAAACAGCCAAGCTGTAAAAAAAGGTGTTGCCCCCAAAAAGGCCATGGTGATAAAAGATGTGAAATCCAAGGTGGCGGCCAAGAAATGGCTGTGATGGTAGGTTAATGGTTACATTTTAATAACGACATTTCAGGTGAATTTTGTGCCGCTTGGTCTTGGCACCAAATTCACCTGAATTGTTGTTATTAAAATGTAACCATTAACCTACCATCACAGCCATTTCTTGGCCGCCACCTTGGATTTCACATCTTTTTTCTCCATGGCCTTTTTGGGGGCCGCACCTTTTTTTACAGCTTGGCGGTTTTTGATTAGATATTATTACTACAAGTAACTAGGGATTTGCAGCACATATCGATACGGAAATATATCGATACTGCAAATAAGTATCACGATACGATACTGTACTTAGAAAATATCTATATATCGGAGTTTTCTAGTAGAAAAGTCAGTGTGCTCTATTACTGTAAGATACTCAAATAAAAAGCCTCTCTATTTACCTGTGCTATAAATGTAACGCTACGAGAAGCCATACAAATACGTGTGTGTAAGTGCTGCTGTTATGGCTAAAATATTCTTACCCAGGTCTTCTAAAAACAGTTTTAGGCCAATGAAACTTGATTAGCAGTTTCGCGTCATCGCCCACATGCTTTTGATACACCCGCATGGAATTTCATTATTGGTATTTCAGATCGAAATACTCTAATAAAGCAGTCACTTTTACTCTAATAGAGCAATCAGCTATACTCTAATGGAAAAATCACTTGTTATATGGATTAGTAACGTACTTTAGCTATTTATGCAAGAATAATCAATGTAGATCTCACTGTTTTTTGCAGAAATCTTCATGTTTGGGATGTGTGTTGTGCTTTTGGAAAATAATGAATAATGATTAATAACCGCCCGCCCGCATCAAATTTTCAAAATTCTAAGCGAGAAACTGGCAATCAAGTTTCATTGGCCTTAAGTATAAGTATAAAGAACTGAACCACCAAGCAGTAAACAACCTGCTGTAGCCATCTTGACAACTCATCAAAATGCGGAGTAATCCGGACAAACCTTTGTGGGAGCATGTATTAAAATGTTTGTGGTAGCTAATTGTCTGGTAGAGGCAGATATCTAGGTAGAGATGTACTTTTTAACAGCAACTCTGTTTTTCAAATATCAAAACACAGTAGCTATATGTCACATCAGTAATTCAGTATAAGGCCACTCCAAATAAATTCTCTGTTTCCCGTCCTGGGCTCAAGCATATTTGCATGCGGGCAGGCGGTTCAATTCCATTATTCATTATAAGATAGGGTTTCCACTCAAGATAAGAAGGTGCTTCTTTTTGTTGTTTCTGGATATTTTCACACAGACTGACCTTTAAGATAAATGAAACAAAGTGCTAATTTGTTATTGAATAGTTTGTAGCATTCAATATCAACATAATTTTACCACATGCAAATATCCAAAAAGTGGTCACGTGACCAAAAATCTTATGATGTAGGATTTCCACTGCAAAATGGCATGATTCATTAGCTCTTTTCATTGTTTCTAGTTTGTTTCACACAGACTGACCTTTAAGATAACAAACAATCACCAGTTTATTGTTAAACTGTCTGTTGCTTTCAATATCAATGCAGTTTTAACTGTAAATATCCAAAAACTGGTCACGTGGCAAACAATCCAATTACACAGCTATACAGGATGTGCTATAGCACTAAAAAATGTAGAAGTTTTCGTTGAGGTACAAAATGTGCTAATTGTAACCTAGATCACCTTAAAATACAAAGAGTTTTCAAATAAGCTGTCCAATGTAGCTATTAATACGGTATTTTGGTCACGTGGCCACTTTTAGGATATTTTGTGCATTAAAAATGTGCTGATACCAAATGCTGCAAGCAATCCAATAATAAACTAGCACTTGTTTGCTTTATCTTAAAGGTCAGTCTGTGTAAAAATCTCCAGAAACAACAAAAGAAAGCACCTTCTCAGTTTGAGTTGGAAACCCTATATAAGATTGGCGGCTTTTCAAACCATTATTTACCTGGCACAACCATAAAAAGCTGCATAACTGCATGCTTATAACTTCACCTTAAGCCTGTTCCTTCCTTTTTAAGTTGCAAAAATAACACAAACGTGAAGTTTGTGCCGACGTGATAGCACTGCTGACACGTGAGCTGACATGGTTCAAGTGAGCCTGTCAGTATGCAACAATAACCGGAAAATAATGGAAGAATACGGAATAATGGAATATTTAGAGCTGACAGTAACTAGATGAGGGCGGTGGACGAGAAACAGAGAATTTATTTGGAGTGGCATAATACTGTAGTTTCACTGAATAAAGAAATTTGTATACACAGTGAATGTAAAATCAGTGTCGGCTCTTTAAGGTACAGGATATTATTACAATTATTAGCTAATACGCCAGTCATAACTAGCTATGACCACTTCATTATAGTATCGTGATACAGTATCGTATCGAAAAGTTTATTGATGGTGATACGCGATACACAAAATTCACTGTATCGCAGAACACTAAAAGTAACGAAGTTACTAATCTCGTTAGTTATCCTCTGTGTAATGCCTAGCCACAACAAAGTAACGAAGCCTACTGAATGAAGTTTATTCACCATGCAGCTTCTTACTTATAACCAAGATTTGCACATTGTCCAACAACGCAATCATGTCACGTGATAAGGTGGTAGTTTTACACGTGACAGCTTAAGGCTGTGGACACAAAGTAATGTAATATTATTATAGTTACTTTATTTTATGGGTAATATGTAACTGTAACTTAGTAGTTCAGTTGCAAGTAATATGTAATATGTAACTAGTTACTTTTAAAAAGTAACTTTCCCAACACTGGGGATAGGGTAGGGTTCAGCTTTGGTTTCTTCTTCACTATTGTTATAATTATATAGAAATCACTTCAGTCAGATGCTTATAAGGTACAAACTAAGGAAGGTGCGTAGCTGTGGCACCGGTGGTACAGTGGTTACGAGCACTGATCATGAGTACGGATGCTCGAGTTCGAGCACCTGCTGAGGCAACTTTTTTTCGCTTTCTTAGGTTTTTTTGTCTAAGTATTATTTTAATGCACGTGACTGCCGGCACTATATCTTGCTTAATTATTATTACATTTAGAGTTGATTTGTAATCTTTTCAAGCCTTGTAATGCATGAAGAATACTTTAAAACTTTTAAAACATACTGTCGGGTGGAAGGTAGTCACTGGTGCTTACTTTAAAGAGTAAAGGGCATAGTTACTTCACTCAGGTTAACAATTTCAGCTCTACAGCAATTTCCCAATGGCTGTGTCATCAGCCTAAAGTATAAACCACTTCAAAGTCGGCATAACAATGCCATAATTGAAACCACAACTCCACCTTACATCATTGTGACACCTCCACTTTAGTGTTTACCTTTTATAAGTTGTTAACTTGATGTTTTTACTTGACATAGCCTCATGCCTATGGGTATACACCATTGAATTGAGAAATGTGCAATAGGTGAAACATATTTGCTCACCACAAAGTATACAAAGATCACTGAGATCTGATAAGACCTGAAGTTACTCTTATTACATCTACAAACTTGCAACTGCAGTTTCAAGACAGTCCAGGTTGCTAGATGGCTTCCTAATTCAATTGCACCATTTTTTCCTGTAAAATGTATGGAGAGCCCTGGAGAAAAAAATGTACCTTTTCAGTTTTTAAGCACTGTGCATGCCAAAGTAGCTAATTCCAATCCAACAAACTATTTATTTCTGAGATTGGCAATCAATACTCTATCTATTGAGCATTTAAAAAGTCTATTTTCCAAATTTAAAAACCGGGCTGAAATGCCTATGCAATGGTGGATGACGTAGGAAGAATGTAACATCTATAGGATGATATTGTCTAGTGGCTCTTTTCATTTCTAGATAGTAGGATGGGATAGATAGAGGGTACTCATTTTGGATGATTTTAAATAGTGTTTGTAACCTACATATCTTACGACATACTTAGAGACTTGGCCAAGAAAGCTGTTGTAACATATTTGTGACTGAACTGTATCTACTACTAAAGTCATTTAAAACCCATCTTTGTGACTGAGTAACTTGTAACTAGTTCTAAACACTTGACTTACTTACTGTCCAATAGAGCAAAGTTTTAGTAGGTAGGCCTGAGTCAAATATACTCAAAATTTTACCCAAAATGCTTTCAGGAAACTCCCAAAATTTTTACCTACATATTATGCTCATTCAGTGTTTCCATTATGCTTTGCATTATGCTACTTGGTTAACAACATTTCTTGCAATTATCTTGGAACATTTTAATCAGTGAATCTCTATTAGAGTTTTTCAGTAAAAGTGACTGTTCTATTAGAGAGTATCGATCTAGGAGTCATGTACAGTGCATTTGAGTGGTCTCTTGTAGTTAGCAGTTTCCACTAACTGCTCTGTTAGAGAGTATCAATCTGTTTTCATGGAATTAAGCTCCATAGTTTGAAATATCATGCTAGCATTACGTTGGCATAGCACTCCAGCCTATTATGCTTTTTATTGTGCTGGCATATTTGATGCAGGCCTATTAGTAGGCTTACTGCATGTAGTACAAAATAAACCACAGTTGCATTTCAGTTTGGCATTGTTTATGTGTATTTGATTTCCTTAAGCTATATATTCAGCAAAATCTGTTCCATAACTGAGCAAACATTACAAAACAAAAGATAAATATGCAGCTACAAAAAACAAAAATATTTTTAATGCACAAAAAACTAACATAGCTAACTACTTACAAAACTAAAAACTAAACATACTTACAAAATTATAGCTACAGAGGAGGTGCTGGTTGAAGCAATGTCGAACAGTGAAAAATAAAGCCTGTAGCCTTAGCCATTATTGAGTTATGCTTGTCTGAAGACATCAGTGAGTCAGTCAGTAGAAAATTTCAAAATTTTGTTTCAACCTATTGGAAGCATTTTGGGTAGTAGTGAAGGTATTTTTTTATACCTAACCAATACCATGAAAGTATCGTGAAGCTGGTTTTAGGGTGATACTTTTGGTGATCCATAAAATACAGTACCATTATACTGTATGTATTATGTACCACTTTCATACTTCAGATCAAAGGAAAGCCAGTGCATGTTACGTTATATCACATATTGCACTGGTTCACGAATGTTATACAAGATTTATGCACTGTAAACAGTGTAAACACATATCTCATCAAGGCAGTAAATATAATCTTGTTAATTCACGTTATTGAACAGTTAGGTGTCCGTTTGTCACATTAACTCATTCCTCAGATTTCTTTGATGTCATTTGCCATCTTTTTATGCAAAATATAGTCACACATCTTGAGATCAATTATGAGATTAAGTTTCTCGATTGTGGGATAGAGTTATAGTTCTAGACACCTTATCTCGATGTTACAAAATGCGCAATAAATAGATTGAACCATTAGCAGTATTCATGCACAACTGTAATTTTATTCATGGCTATGCTTTATTTATGGTGAATACCTGGCAGTACTTGTAACAGCATTAAACCATCATTATCAAGTTGTGTTTCGCTGTCTTGTGTCTTTTTGGTCATTACACAGTTGAGCATTTTTGTATGCTCATGTCATTTTGTACTCTTAGCACAGCAACATCTTGTTATTATTCTTATTTTGTTTCCAGTATCTAGTGTTGAAATTTACATGACCAAAATTAATATAAATACATTTGTGAAGCATGCCAGCAATTCCCTACATGTGTAGGTAGTTAGTTAATTAACCCACATGGCACATATTTAGACTTGAGCCAAATATGCTTTGAAAATAGTCTATTATGCTTCTGAGCAGTACTCAAAAATCCAGCCTATTATGCTCAAAATTATGCTTTCAATATCATTGATTATACTTTAGAGTTGGCTGTTTTATTGGAGTAGTATATCAGTCTTTCCTGAATGTTGTATTAGAGTAAGTGGTCGCTCTATTAGAGTATCTCAATCTTGTGATTTCTGTGAAGTGTAAATCATCAGCCAAGAAACAATGAAAATAGTAACATTACATACTTTCTTGATATGAAATGCAATATAAGCTGTATGTAGCATGTTTATGTTTTACTGTATTTTAAATTCAGCCTGTAAAGCTATGGTGATATTTTGATTAATCAACATGATCGTAACTAATTTTAAATGTACTTGTACTGTAGTTAAATATCCCTCATAAACCTTATTCCTGGAGTAAAGAAAAAGACAAGTTAAAAGAAACACCCAAAGCTGGCCATAGGCTGGCTTTAGGTACAATATCTAATTAGCTAAGCTGTAAAAAAGGGTGCAGCTTCCAAAGTGGAAAAATATGTGAAATCAAAGGTGGCGACCAAGAAATGGCTGTGATGGTAGAAGGAAAAAAAGTGCAGTATGACTCAGTATTGTGTGTTCAGCAATTGCACAACTTGACATCACTAAACAATATACCGTATAATTTGCTTTTTTGTTGTAAAATAATTTTTTTATGCGAAGCTTGCACAAAAACTTCTTACACGAAAATTTTTAAATAAGATCAAACTACACTAATAGAATGTAATTTTGTCATAAATCATACAAAAGTATTTTTACACAAATTTTTTTTGCACAAAAATAAAGCGAATTGGTTTAGTTTTCCTTATATAGAGCTTATTTTTCGATACAGCTCATTTCAACTATGTGACAAGATGGCTCAAGGTCTCTTAAGTACTTACCTAGCTTATGTTAGTTATAATAGCTTAAAGAAGTAGTACCACTGAAAGCGGTGAAACCCACAATCACTTCTGTAGGGAAGTTTTGGGTATGATGGACTATATAGCACAATTAATAACTTTATACACATGCTTTAACTCAGAATGAGTCTTTAGATACCTTCATATAAAATTAATGGGGTGATAGCATATATGTAGTATTTGTCTTTTCATCTAGCACACCCAAGTGGTATATATACTGTACATTACATGTACTAATAAAATGGCTACTTGGTACTTGCCTTATGTATTATATTCCCACACCCTTAGGCTTGCTTGGGCACATATATATATATATGTATCAGGCAAGGCAAATCCCTCATGGCCATAACGATATATTGATTACATAGAAACAGTTTACAATAATTAAACTGAGTATATACATATCCAAAATACTGTAATTCAATATATTATAATAGCTACATGTATGGCAACTTTTATGATGTTAATCAGTAATATTTTCATCAAGTTGATGATATTGTTGATGTAGATCTGTCTTTTGAAAGACGATCAATATCAAGGGTCATCACGACCTTTATTAAAGATAGATTATATACATGTATGTATATGTGACCCAGTCTGGGAAAACTGGTCATCACCCATGTTAGCAGATTTGATTTTTCACCCAGAACACAAAGCTACATGAATAAACTATTCAATTTCACACTCAAAATCAGCTGGACTTGAGTGGTCTGGTTTAGCTGGCTGCTTTTCCCAAGCCCAGTGGCAATCCGTACGTACAGTGTGGGGCATTAATGGAGCTCTGATCAGCCTGGGGATGACTGTATGTGGCTGTACAGCTCTGTGGTGTTGAATAAATACATCTGCTGTAAATTTCCTATTATTTTAGCCAGTTTTGATACCTGAATGGCCCATAACTTGGCTTAATTCATGATCATCCCAAAACATTCCTCTTCAATTTTTAAACAGCATCTTTCCTGCCTTCCAGGCCCCCCTTCCCACCTCTTTTGGAGCTTGCTTGATACAGCCAACCTGGGTTTAAAAAACTATCTAAACTGGTGGGAAACTTAGCTGTTGACTACTTTTTCAGTGGATGATTTGGACGGTAATAAATTGTTGTAAAACGTGTGAAATTTGGTACGCGTAGCTACCACCATTGGCAAGCTACAACACTCTGAATATTTAAAACGGCATTTCTTGATACTTTCAGATGGACGATAAGACCGGTTTTCCCAGACTGGGTCACATATATGTACATGCATGAGTGGTTCAAGTAAAATTCAAGTATCATTGCTGTATTTTAAATCTTTTTAAAATGCAGTTAAGTCCATGATGGATGTACTATCAACAAAATCAATTATTTTGATAAATTTTGTACATTGTGAAGTCATAATGATATGATGTCATAGTTAAGTTGCAATTTTTTCAAAATTAATTTGTTTAAAGGAAATAATAATTATTTGGATTTTACTTGTACCACCCACACATTTATAGCTGTAGTATAATATACTAATACAACATATCGTCTCTCATCTGAAAGCAGTAACAGCAATTTTTAATGTTTGTATACCATTACTAGTGCTGGTAAGAAATTCCTTGTGATTTGTATAGGTAATCACACACATTTGAGTGCAATTAGGAAATAATTGTACGAGTAAGTCAAAATTGCACAAGGCAAAGCTGAGTGCAATTTTGGCTGTTATGAGTACAATTACTCCATAATTGCACTCAAATGTGTGCGATTGTCTACTAATCACATACTGCAGGGCACATTTTGGGGCCTATAACTGACTTATACCCAATCTAGGGGGTAGCTAATTTGTATCTAGAGGGTCTGGGGCCATGCCCCCCTTGACAATCAGACCCTCCAAAATTGCATGAGAGTGATTTCAATAGTTTATCACAGTGTAGTATAATGTTAATGATTGTTCTATTAAGGTGACTGCTCTATTAGGGTATCTCCAGCTTGCATGTGTTATTGTAAGCTTTCTGTCAAATGCATATCACTTAGGAAATTTGAACACCATACCATATGCTTGATTCCTTTTGATAGTTTGTTAGAGTGAACAGGTCATTAAGGTAGCTACTATTTTCCTGACCACTATAATAGGGTGACTGTTTTATTAGAGTATTTCAACGTTGATGTAAAAGTCACACCCTATACGAGCGCCTTATACGGTATAATATGTTGTGATGGTTTGCTGCACCTGGAAATTACAAATTGATCTTGCTGGGTAATATATGGGATCTCTTATTACTGAGGCTTCCAGTGTCTTCTGAGTCTACAGGAAATATTTATACTGTTATACATTCGTTGTTTGTATGTATGTGGAGATAATGTAGCTACAGGGCACCCTCTTGGAGCCCCTTGCAAAGTGGGGCCCAGGGCAAAATGCCCCAGTTACCCATTGGCAGCCCTGGATGTGGAATGGTTTCCTATTTCATTATCTATCAAGATAATATATCATGATAGTGTTATGTTATCAAGAAAAATCCAGCACACCACACTGTGTGTTAAGTATTCTTGAAGTGTTTATTTAATAATAAATGGACAGTCAGTGGAAACTGTTAGTGATAGGCTCTTTTTACCATTTGATTTAGCTGTGTATAATGCATGAATCTGTGTTTGTGTCTATGTGCCACCTGGGACCTTTCAGCTGACCTCGCTGCCCCATACAATAATTAAATTATAATCTTCAACTAGTTACCACTGGACTACACAGGCTAACATTGAGAGGAAATACTAAGAAAAATTTGTATGATGAAAGGCAGTTTTCCTTGTATCTATATGGCTAGGTTACATATTGCAAAGGGCAACTATGGCTTTGGAGTCTTTGGTATCCATGAGGTTTTGGAGGCTTTTTGGTATCCATGATACCGATACTAAAGCCTTTGTGTAACTAAAGTTTCTAACTTGTTAAGTTCACATGAGCTTAGCATTCAGTTCTTCTTTTCACACACCTTGCAAAAAACTCACTATAAAATGTAAAACCCTTCATTCAATTGCATTCAATTTGGCACACACAGGCAGTGTAAAAAGGTGAATGACGTACAGAGTGACATGAATCCAATAAACATTAGTAGAATTATGGATGATTATTTACATAAAATACTTATTTTCTGCCATGGAACAAGATAAAACTACCTATGGGAATAATTTGAAAATTTGTGTGTGCAAAGGTAAAGTACAGGTAGTAGTCTGACCATAATGATGAATTGTCTTGTTAAGAGGCTGAAAAGGGGGGTGTAGTAATTTAAATTATGTTTGAAGTTTTGTGCTCTACAAGATATTTGCTGATCATTACTGGCATTAGTCACATAGCATAGGAGTCGAATATGGCAGAAATTTACCAATTTCCTGAATTTATTCGTAAAACAATATTACTCTGTACATACTGTGGCACTATTCATGGCCTTTAGAGTATACTGTATCTGCATATCTTTACATACATAAATGGTATGCAAAAATGAAGGAAATCGTACAGTAGGTGGATCTAGGGGGCACTGTTGGGGGAGGAGGAGGGGGGAGGATTTTAGGATAAGGCTGTTTATTCCTAGTACACAAGTTAGTAGCTGAATGAATAAAGGACATTATACATACATGCTATGAGTCTACAGCATCTTTCAATTTTTTTTTTTTAAATTAGACCTCCTATGCTAGTTCTGAATAATTTCAAAGCCTTGTTTAACAAAGTGTATGCTTTGCAAAACATGTATTAACTACTTAGCCTATAAGATAAAACTTGCTTAAAGGTAACAATATTGCTGTAAAATTGTGACTGGATCTGGGAAAACCTGTCTTATCGCTGTACCGATATGGGTTTGTGGCTTGTACTGATATCCAATATTGATGCCACCAGAAGAAGCCGATGATAACCAATAGTTGATAGTTGAAAAGCTCAAATATGGTTAAAAATTTTGTCAAAAAATGCTTTCAAAAATTTCCCAAAATTTTCACCTATCATGCCCTTCAGGTGTTCCCACTGTACGTACATTATGCTATTAGGATAGTAACATTTCTTACAATTATCTTGGAACATTTTAATCAGTCAATGCTCTATTAGTGTATTTCACTACAAAGTGACTGTTCTATTAGAGAGTATCTATCTAAGGAGCTATGTACAATGCATTTGAGTGCTCTATTGCAGTTTTCAGTTTCTACTGACTGCTCTATTAGGGAGTATCAATCGATTTTATAGAGTTAAGCTCCATAGCTTGAAATATCCACCCAATATGCTAGCATTACGCTGGCATAGCACTCCAGCCTATTATGCCTTTTATTATGCTGGCATATATTTGACGCAAGCCTACCCACAAAAATTTTTATGTATACTCTCATGAAGCCTTAAATGGATATTTCTGCATTACTCTGCATTTTAATGGCCTGGTACAGGAAGCTTCCTTGAATTGGTTATCCTGTGATCCTTCTTTTTATTGTAAAGGTACTATATAACTGTTTCTTTTGTAAAGACTGCAATAAGCTTTTTAGCAACAAACACTAGAATTGCATGTATTTATATGGATTCTCATAGTGTAGCACTTGTTTTAGAGTGAACAATAAGCCACTGGCACTAAACAGCCACATGGATAATGTAGAAAACCAATACATAATCTGTTTATGTACAAACTATTGCTATCATAATGGTTTAATATCGGTAGCAATATTGGTCCTCTTACTGTTCTTTACTGATACCAATATTGGTAAAAATTACCATATTGGTGGCCGATACTTTAGCCGATCTGATAAGCACAGGAAAAAATTTACTACCCTGTAATTCCATCATGGGAATTACAATTTCAATATGGGAAAGTAAAGTATTTTCCATTGTGGGAACATCATCATGAATTTCCATTGTGTATGTGTGATTCCCATCATGGGATTCCAGCTTTTAGGTCTGTATTTACTTGCATTTACAGTACCTTTATTTATTTGTATTTATTTATATAAAAAATTATGCCTGAAGAAAAACTTAAATACAAGTCTCAAAGCTGGGATCCCATCATGGGAATCACACATAAACAATGGGAATTTATGGCTTTCCCAAAATGGAAATTGTTTCACTTTCCCATACTGAAATTGTAATTCCCATGACAGGAAACGTAAATTTTTTTCCTGTGATATATCAGTACACCTCTATCACCAATGTCAGTAGATTAGATTTTTTACCAATAACACAAAGCTACATGAATAAACTATCTAATTTACAATCAAAATCAGCTAGATTTGAGTGGTCTGCTTTTGCTGGTTGCTTTTCCCAATCTCAGTGGCAATCCGTACATGCAGTGTGGGGCCTTAATGGAGCTCTGATGAGCCTGGGGATGGCTGTATGTGGCTGTACAGCTCCGTGGTGTTGAATAAAGACCTCTGCTGTGAATTTTAGCCAGTTTTCAGATGTGAATGGCCCATAACTTGGCCTAATTCATTTCTACGCCTTACTTTTCAATTTTTTAAACAGCCTCTTGCCCTCTTTTAGGGCCCCTGCCTCCCTCCCCTTTTGGAGCTCACCTGCTACAGTCAACCATCATTTAAAAATTATCTAAAATGGTGGGAAACTTAGCTGTTGGCTACTTGCACAGTGGATGCTCTGGAAGGTAAGGAATTGGTGTAAAACGTATGAAATTTGGTACACATAGCTTCAAACATTGGTGAGCTACATCACACTAATACTGACATTTCTTGATACTTTAAATAAAATAGGCGATAAAACTGGTTTCCCAGACTGGGTCACAATTATCAATTGATGATATTAGAATTGTGACTGTTCTATTAAAGTAGTGACTGCTCTATTAGAGTATCTCGATCTTTGAAAAAAAATTTGCCTCAATTTCTTCACAGTATTACAGTTTATATAATTATAAACTGCATTAACTGTTGTCTCCTATTTGCCCATTGGCTTTTTGTACTTCAATACAGTGTGGATGATTCCCAGCTTGTTTTTGGTGTCAATATAGTCCTGTAAGTCCAAGAGGGGCAAGAGAAGGGGCCAGGGGGAAAAGTCCCCTTGGACCTCCTCAGATCTACCTATGAAGAAAATTATACATGCATTGTGACATACTCTTTATTTTAAGATATCCAAGCAAGTTCATTATACCGAAAATTATTGCTACAGGCACCGGCATTCCATAAATTTCTAAATCCTCAATAACAAAATCATCATCATCATCAGGATTTCCTTTGTCAGCTATAAATGAATACAAATTTAATGTAGTATGTACATATATGTTTCCTAATTCTAAAATACAAATTGCTTATAAGACTGTTTCAGCATTTACATATATGTACGTATGTAGTAGTCATGGTTACAAATACAGAATGATGAAGTGCAATACAATGCACTATAAGCTTAGAGCAATTAAAATATTCAAGGTCTCTCAGCAGCTAGGGGCAGCCCCCAGACCTAGCAGCATAGATATTGAGTGATATCCAAGGGCTTCCAAGGGTATATCAGGAGCCTAACACACTAAGTTTGGCAGCACAAAAAACAGCATGCAGTACAGCACAGCAATTTATAGAAACATAAAACTTCAATCATCCCTCATGAAAGGATCCACAGATGGGACTCAAGTCATCCTGAATTTTTAAAAAGATAGTGATACTATAATAGAGTAGTCATGGATACTGTAATAGGTAAATTTCCTTTTAATGTTAGAAGAAAACGTTATTGTTTATGCATGGAAAAAGATAGACCTGTATCATGCACTTGACACAACTAACAATGCACTTCACTGTTAGCATATTTAGAAACCAGCTTACAAATCATCTGTGAATCATGTCTGTATGTGCAGGCCCACTAGCTACAGTGGGCCTTTCAAATAATGCGATTTGTAATTCATCCATAAAGTAATCTGTTGAGTTTTGAACCATTAAAATATTCAACATCTCTCAGTAGCACCCCTTGAGAATTCCTTACTACTGCATACCCTGACAACCATTAGGGAAACAGCTAACTAGTGGGGCTATGCATACAGAAATGAATCCGCTGACAAAAAATAACTTAGCTATGAATAACAAAATCAAATTTCAGAATCAAGTGTATGTATCAAGGATGCATCTATCTGACTAAGACACAACAGACAAATACTGTAGTATACTGTAAGCATACACTCAGGTTTGCATCACCTACTGTACATTTTTAATGTTGTGGTGTCTGATTCCAATAACCCTGAAATTCCTTCTCATACCAATGCGTTTGTAAATACGTAAGCATTTATAGGAACGCTCTATTAGATAAATAGTATATACCTGAGTACTCTATTTAGAGTATCTAGTTCAAAAGCTCATGTCTCTCTGTAAATCCTTCCTGCAAGTTTTTGTTACCCTAAATTGTTGTGTTGTATTACATTTTAATACTCAATGGCTTATTTTAAGCTGAATATAACAGATTCAATTACCAACAAAGGGTATATGCAAGAAAAGCATGGACTTTTATGGCTTCTTACAAAGACATGGTATTTGTGCAAGACAAAATTACCTAGTCTTGGCTGTTCCCATTCAACCACAAAGTGGAAAATAATAAACATGCACAGTAATTTTTTTGACAACTCTTGCTACTTCTCATTCCAAGATTCTGTTAAAATTAGTTATGCCTATGATAGTAAAATTAAAGTGAAGATGAACAAGATGGCGAATTTCAGTTTTGTCTATAACATGCTTACCGTTCTGCTTTTACTCACTAGTAGACATACAATATAGTTATACTAATGGCAAGAGCCACCGGAGGGTCATTTTAATAAGCTGAAGGATGTTTTCAAGGTGGTTTTAGGTGAGAATTAGGATTTTCGCAAGAAAAACATGGGAAATCCTTTTGAGCCCACCATTGTGGTAAATAATACTATTGTCTGTGTAACAAATATTACATACCTGGTTTGTGTATTATGTTCAATAAAAAATATTGTAAATGTGGAAGTTACAATGTCCTGCACTGAATGTGTAATTGTGTACTTGTATAACTTTACTAAAACAGCCAAGCTGTGAAAAAAGGTGCAGCCTCCAAAAAACCAGAGTGAAAAAGATGTGAAATCAAAGGTGGCAGCCAAGAAATGACTGTGATGATAGGTTAATGTAGGTTAATGGCAAAAATTTAATAACACCAATCCAGGAGAATTGTTGTTGCACTTCTCCAAGTATCACTAGAATTCAGCACCAAATTCACCTAAATTGTCGTTATTAAAGATTTAGCCATTGTAAAAAATTTGCCATTAACCTACCATCACAGTCATTCCTTGGCCACCACCTTTGATTTCACATCTTTTTTCATCCTGGCTTATAGGGGACCACATCCTTTTTTCACAGCTTCACTGTTTTTGTATAGATATCACTTCTTTATGTATTTGTATACTCCAAAGCAAGATTGTGGCTAGCTTTGGAGTTTCTTTTACTTGTCCTTTTCTTTACTGCAGAAAAGAGGAAGACATCAAGAGCTGAATTCTGTGGATATTTTTATAAGGATGCAACCTTTTTTACAAAAATTAATACTGTAAGAAAATTATTACATATCCTCTCTCCTACTGGTAGACTAGCTTGTAGCAGAAATCTGTACAAAGTAACCTGTTTGTAGCTAGACTCTCTACAGGGTGACTTCCAATTTAGCTGGACTCTCTTCAGAATGAGCTGAACTATCTACAAGGTGGTTGTTTATAACTGAACTCTCCACAGGGTGATTTATTTGCAGCTAAACTCTCTACCAGGTGACTGAACTCTCTACAGAGTGACTTGTTTGTAGCTAAACTCTCCACAGGGTGATTTATTTGCAGCTAAACTCTCTACCAGGTGACTGAACTCTCTACCAGGTAATTTGTTTGTAGCTGAACTCTCTAAAGGGTGACTTTTTGTAGCTGAAATCTCTTCAGGATGACTCGTTTAATAGTGAATTCTCCACAGCTTTGTAACTGAACTTCTACAGGGTG
Organism: Dysidea avara; assembly: GCF_963678975.1. Lineage (NCBI taxonomy): Eukaryota > Metazoa > Porifera > Demospongiae > Dictyoceratida > Dysideidae > Dysidea > Dysidea avara. The sequence continues at coordinate 20,661,349 of NC_089276.1, forward strand.
ATATGTTGGTAACTGAACTGCCTATATTATACAGGGTGTCTTATCTAAAAGCACTGAGCTCTTCACAAGTTAGAGTGTTTGTTTGTAGCAGAGCATTCTACTGGGTGATTTGTTTGTAAGCTGAATTCTCTACAGGATGATTTGTTTAATACTGAATTGGTAATTAGTTTGTAGCTGAACTATATACATGATTACTTGTTGGTAGCTGAACACTCTACTGAGTGGTTTTTTGCACCGATCTCTCCACAGGTTGTAGGGGTGACTTTTTGTGGTTGAACCTTCCAAGTGCGAACATGTTTGCTCTCTACAGGGTGGTTTGTTTGTAGCTGAACTATATACCCGGTGACCTGAATACTCTACTTGTTGACTTGTTTGTAGCTGAACTCTCTACAGGGTGATTTACTTGTGGCTGAACGTTCCACAGGGTGATTTGTTTGTAGCACAGTGTGACTTATTTACTACTGAACTCTCCACAGGGTGATTTGTTTGTAGCTGAACACTCTACTGGGTGACTTTTTTTTTAGTTGAGGGCTTATTTGTGGCTGAACTCTCTACGTTACTTGTTTGTAGCTGAACTTTCCAAGGGGTAATTTGTTTGCAGATGAACTCTCTTGAGGGTGATTTGTTTGCATGTGAACTCTCTACAGGGTGATTAGTTTGTAGCTGAGCTCTCTACAAGGTGATAGTTGATCTCTCTATTGGGTTACTTGTTGTTAACTGAACTCTCTACATGGTGACTTGTGTGAACATTTTAATAGAGTGCCTTATTAAACAGATGAATGTTCTATTAGGGTGACTGCACTGTTAAAGTATCTTGATCGTGAACTTGTTACACCTAGTTCTGTAAATCAGTGGTTTTTAATCTGATTCCTTGTAAACCACTGAAAGGTGATTTTAAAACTATCTCTCTACCTATTTTCAGCTGATTCCATTAACTAGTCTGCCTGGTAGGCGTGGCAAGTAATAGTTTTTATTAGGTTGAGCTAACCAGTCATTGCAATCAAAAAAAAAATTAGAAAACCTTGGGTGAAAAGTTGTGAAATCAAAAGTGATGGATAGGGCTCTCAGTTTTTAATTATCGATTACTAAATTGATTAATCTATTATGTAGTGAACACCATACACACTTAATCACCATCCAGAATAACCTATATAGTGGTAAAAGGAGAATTGAAGGAATGGAAGCAGTTAAAATCAGAGGCTACATTATGACATGTTTATGAGCTCAGAATCTGTCATGGATGTGGTGAACCAACTAGAGGTATGCTCTACAATTGAGAAAAGAGAAGTGATGTAACTTTTGCTATAAAGTACAACAATGCCTGGTTACCTATGGTGGTGTGGCCTCTATTACACAACCCAGATAGTTAGGCACCACAAATATATAATACCTTCTCCCTTGTCTGGATTACTCAGTGTTTTGATTTGTTATCAAGATGGCTGCTATACAGAGAATATCAGTTTATTTTTCCTGTAATGCATTTCTTTTTTTCTTTAAGTATAACAGCTAGAATATCTGGGTAAGAATATATTTTAACACTAGTAGTATAAAGTATTTACATGCGCTGTTGTATGGCTTCTCATAATAGTAAAAAAAGAGGCTTTCTATTTGTTGTAGTGAGCAAAGAGGCTTTTCACTTAGAATTTTTACTGATGACGTGTATACTACGTGATCAATCTATTACAAAATTTTAAAAAATCGATTATATTTTTCATCGAATAATCAACATTATCAATTATTCGTGAGAGCTCTAGTGATGGCCTTTGATTTCACAACTTTTTCACCCAGGCTTTTTGAGGCCGCACCCTTTTACACAGCTTGGCTGTTTTTGCATGGATTTCACGTCTTTTTGTATTTTAAATAAATACCCAAAGCCAACCAACCATAAACTGGCTTTGAGGTTTGTTTTTCCACAAATCATTGTTCTTCTAATCTACAGATGCAATGAAGATGATATAAGACAAATTATAGAACTTTATGTGGGCGAGATCAAAGGAAAAGGTGTACTTTAAATTTCATAAAGTACACTCTCAGCCAGCCAACTGCTTTATCGACCACAACGAGTGCTTTATTGCACCGCAAAGAGTGCTTTATTCGTTCAATAAAGCACTCTTTGTGGTGCAATAAAGCACTCTTTGTGGGCAATAAAGCACAGTTGCCCATGTGCCTTAGTGTAGGCTAATAGCCTACAGGACTCGCGCCAGTACGACTAATCACTCAAGCCGGTGAAGGCTGATAGCCTCGCCGTGCTGAGTGATCAATCACCCCAGCCAATACGACTTCTACCACTGGATTGCTTTTATAGCCATACCTAAATGCTTCGATGGTGGGTGGGAGAAGGTAACGTTGCTGTTATGTTTGTTAATGTAAACGGACAAGTCCTGGAGATATCACGGAAATACGTCACCATGTGACTCACAATAGAATCGATTTTGGGTTGCGAGCAAAACCTGCCAAAAGACGCAATGAATGTCTACCATGCCAAACTATGGTGAACTACGCGTGAGTTACTTTGTTAAACTGGTTTGTGTGTGTTCAGTAGTGTTGTATAACAAAGTAAATTCCTTCCAAGTTAGGTATACTATTTGTCTAGTGACTGTTCTATTAGAGTATTTTGATTTTTCATGCAATACATGATAAGTTGCAGTTGCTCAATTTTTACACAGCAAACCATGCACCTTTTATGCTAGAATACAATTTACAGCCTGTTGTCACAAGTTTTATTAGCAAAGCACTTATTATAATGATTTTGATGATGACGATTGGCGTGAGTAGGGCTTAATAGTAGTGTACTACCCCACCAATCTGTACCAAAATGGCTATAATTGATTTGATGGAATACTAGAGAAGTTGTAATAGTATTGTATTACAGAGTTTATTTGATTACTTTTGTAATGTTCTAATAGAGCGCACTTTTTTTTTAGGATTTCTAATCCATACCTAAAGAATTGTCAATAAAACTAACCAAATCAATGCCTTTCTATACAGAAATCTACGTCACTGCCCCTACAAGTCGTGGTAAGTGCAATCGTTACAAAAGTATCTATTACGGAGTATGCATCATCTGTTTGGGATCCCCACACAACAATTAATATTAACAAATTTGAAGCCATCCAGAGCAGAGCTGCCAGATTCTGTCTAAATGTTTTTTTCTAGATACTCCAGTGCTGACTATACTCAATCTATTTACACTACAACAAAGAAGAGTCAGAGCTAAACTCACAAGATTATTAATGACCACATTGATATCCCTAAAGATTTCTTTATCCTTCGTGACCCTCGATTAAGGAATGGATATTTTCAGCAACTAATGATGAACATTGATGCGTTAAAATTTTCCTTTCCCCCTCTGTAATTAAGCTTTGGAACCCACTCCCCCTACATACTGTAGTTAATTCTCCCTACTTAGATCAGTTTTGTAATAACTTAAGTAATTATATCTGTGCATTATAATCTTGTGTGATTTCTGCACAGTAAAACAAATAAATAAATAAATAGAACACATGTAGAATGTTCTAGAACAATTTAGATTTTCCATTGGTAGATCTGCAAAGGTATGGACTTTACTATTGAGTACTGTAGATTTTAGCTAGAATTTTCATTTATAAAGTAGAAATTAGGTGAGGTGATCAGCCATGATAGCAGCAGCGCAGTGGTTAAGGATTTGGATGTTCAGCATGGAGGTCCCTGGTTCAAAGTTTTTTCTTCACATTTTCATGCATCTTTTTTATCACGCAGTGAATGTTCTATTAGAGTATTTCTACCCGTAATTTACAGTTGTTTGGTTTTTGACTTGTAACTATAGCTGTCAATGCAATTTCTTTAAACCACAAAAGGTTTGACTATGATAGTTAATGTATATGCATACCATTTTAAAAGTTATTCCCATAAGCAGTTTACCCTGTAGGCATGACAACAAGTCGCCCCTTTAACACAAATAATCATCCATAGCTCTATGACTATTAATCAGATTGGCACTAAACTTGGTACATCATTGTACCTCCATATATTCTTAAAGTGAGCCAAAACTCAAGAAATTTGAGCTACGTATTTGTATTTTACAATGGCTTTAGTACAGTGTGCGAAAATAAATCTAAGCCACCCGAGCCCCCTAATTATAAATTAAGAAGAAATGAAGAAATTAAGCAAAATTTTGAGGCTTAAATTTCATGATTGCATTAGACATTCTTGCTCAAACTTGGTATGTGGGGTGCTGAAGGTGGAGGGTATTTGCAGTATAAAAATTATTCCAATTTGAGAAGGGAGCATGGAGTTAAATATGCGTGAAAATCGCATTTAGTTTTTTCCTGTAAATATACTCAAAGTGTGGTGCGTCGGCTTTCTTGGCCACTCGACACACTACTGTGTGCCTTCATAAATGTTACACAGTCTAACCCATACCCTAACCTAAAGCCTAAAATCATGCCTTATTCTAGTTGCGTGTCTTCCTAATCCTAAGGACGCTGTTCCTAATCCTAGTAGTACTGTTCCTAGTCCTGGGAGCACTTTTCTAATCCTAGGAGCACTTTTCCTAATCTTATGGGTGTTCCTAACCCTACAACGGTATTTCTTAACTATAGGGGAAAATTCTTAATGTTTATACAACAAATGACCAGTTAAATAAATATTTGTACTGACCGGCTAAATATCCACTTTCATTTTTGGCAATTTTATTAACAAATTGTAATTGTATGCTTTTATACATGGTTGTGATAGCTCCATGATTTATAATATGATTTCTTTTGCACTACAATGGTTACTCCATGTACAGACCAATATTCAAGTTATTCCTTCAAGTGGTTTACCCTGTGGCCGTGACAAAAAGTTGCTATTGCATTTTTGAAAATTGCTATTGCATTTTTGAAAATTGCGTATACCTCCCTTGCTCTCTATCCAATGTACATGAACTTTGGACTATAAACATGCTATATTACATTCCTATAGCCCAGAAAATTGACTAAAGCATGCACAAGTTATAGCGTCTTTTTCTAAGTGGATTGAAAAGGAGATGAAGAAAAATACGAAGAAACTTTGAAGGCACATACCTCAGTGATGGCTAAGTAGACTCAAATTTGATATGGGAGGTGCCCCATCCCAAGAAAGTTTCCACAGTAAAATGGTTCATTTCTGGTCAGGCACTATAGAGCTACGGATGTGTGAAAATGGTATTTTCTTGGCTCCGGTAAAATACATACTTGTCTGTTGTGTACCCACAATGCACGACGCACAATTGTGTGTTATGATACATGTGTGTTATAACTTGCCTTAAACCCCAGTGCGTGGGAGTATCAAAGCGCCGCGCTGGGTTATAACTACCATACAGCTAGACAGAGTGGCGCTGCTACTGTATGATATATTAGTTATCACCCAGTGATAACTAACTTATCACCCTGTTGCGGAGCCACTCAGCATATCAAAACATATGTATGGGATTTGTCAAATCAAGCATTTTCAGGTGGTCAACATTAAAAGTTTTCAAACACTGGGTTAAACCTTTAAAAATTAAGAATTATGCATTAAATAAATCTAATATCTGTTTAATATCCTTTTTGAAACCTCAACTTGGTAAAACATGCTGATAATAAAATCTCATCATTCCATGTCATTTTTTGTCCAATACAAAATACATGTATTTTACACTACACGCTAAAACACTAATTTACAACTTTTAACTCACAAAATTTCTACAGCACACCATACAATAAAAGAAAGCCCTTCAATTTCTCTATCCAATTCCGACCGTACAAATGGGAAAATGTCGCCATAGCGACAGTTATTTACTGCTGATGATGACATAATACGCGCTCCATACATTAACCTATTGGAAAATTCAATTATCTTGCTGGGAAAATCCCAATTTACAAGTTGTTATCCTCAACCAAATTCGCTAAATTTGGTATCATTCTATGCAGCGAAGGATGCTTAATAAGACTCCGACCATACAAATTGTTAAACAGGTTAGTTTATAGAAATATGTTTAAAAACACGTGTTTTTACGGGCATTCTGAACACGTAAATTTTGCGGTACAAGGCTCCTTTCTAGCTTCCCCTTCGTTACTACACAAAGACCTTACACATGAATCAAATCGCCTTTCATCAAGGAATCTGATAAACCAAACTTCGTGTCTGTCAACCAAAATACGCAGAAGTTATGGCGCCTTGTTTAGAGGACGGTGTTATTTTATACGAAACGGGCGTAACCCATTCGGAAATCCGGAATATCTTACACAAGTTTTGATATGGTCTCTTTCATGACATCATAATAACCGCGAATGGCATTGTTTACCGATGGAACAAAGAGCCAAATAAGGAAATATTGATACAAAACACACCAATACAGCACTTAAAACTACCTAAATCTTACAAGAAAACTGTTAATCCTTTACACAATAACACTACAAGTTACCAATACGATAGTTTAACAGATGTCAAGAATAGTACATGACGATTTTCGCTCCAGCAATCACTCCCAACGGTCACTATGGTGAAGAACTAATTTCCTCTAGCTTCATCGTTCTATCTTGGACTATGGTAGCCACTTGTTGGTCTTTATTTTTCTCTTGCACACCATGCGACACCACTACACCAATTTCTGACGAAGGCGAATCGTACCTGGAACCGCTGCTTCATAACACCGCCCTTCGCTACAGTTTTGTAGGCAGTATGTAAGGTCTCTCTTGTGGCTACGAAGTAGAATCTCCACACAATTCGGATGAAATCTTGAGCACAGTGACCGGAACTCAAACCGGAACTTAATTTACTATCCGTAAACTTCTGCGCACTCCCACGCACTGGGATATAAAACAGTTATATCCCGTATACTCGGATGATATCATTGTTATTACACTCGTACCGGGATATAACTATAACTTATACGTCTATACTGCATTACACACATACCCACTTTCAATAAATGTTCTGTATAGTGCAATAGATTAGCTAAAAATTAGATTACAATATAAGTATTGACATTTTTTGGAAATCAAAGTACTTATCTTGTCATCCAACTTGTCAAATTTTCCTACATCTAAATTTTGTGCAATACAATATGAATATATCCTTACCTTTTTTCCTACAATAGCAAATTGAAACTATAACCACCCCTACCAAGCCACAAACAACTCCAACAACAATTTGAGCCAGTGGAACATTATCATCACTCTCTAAGGTAAATAAAATAAAGTGCAAAAGGTGATTAGTCCAGTTTCTTTGATTTGACACTTATTTAAGCAAACTAATTATACACACGGTAACAGCAATATATCATACAGTACTACAGTAGTAGACTTAACAATGGCTACTGAGTAGTGGTCATGTGCACTATCTGTTGTGCTTAATCATCACAACTCTTCCCAACGCATGCTTCACAAATTATATTGTAAACATGGTACCACTCACCATTGCTGGACAAGTAAAGGAAAACGCTCAGCTAATACATCACACATCTCAGTCTGTGCTGTCACGGAGAAGCTACACATGTTTTGACTGTTTGACTCAGTACATATTTATCCCTTGATTACTTGATTTGATTTTGATCCTGATTGCAGATGGTTCTACAGGATTATTGGTAGTGACTATATATCCCTTTCTTGGAGGTCATGCCACGTTGTAGTTCATTGTCTGGAAAAGGCTGTCTACTATATATTGGCTAATTAAAGACTAGTTTTAAGCGTAGGCTTGATACAGTAAGCTCAAGCATGCTTCATACATGTAATTGTATTCAAAGACTTCTAGACATTTGTTAATATTGGTTTTGGAATGCTATACTGGAGAATCCACATTCAAAATTTAGGTGATTAATTTGGTAAATTCTAATACTACAGTATGATTTGCCAAATGAGTTATTTCTAAAACTTAAAAGCACTGTCTAGCTGATTGCATATGGCGTAGAAGAAAACTATGGCTAAACACCACACCTAGAATTGCTAATAGAAAACCCATGCCGAGTAAAATTATGCAAGAGTCATTTCATTGAATCAAAACTGCATGAGAAATACATTTAGATTTGAAATAGTTATAACTCTGCTGCAAGATAACAAATGCATTCTGGATCTTAAAATCGAGTATAAAGTAGACAAAAGATGTAACTTACTGTGACACTATAAAATGCCCATGCATATGTGACCAAATTTGACAAAACCAGGCTTCCATATACATCCAGATTTATGACTTTGAGTGATCATAACTCATTGTAGGAATATGTGATCAGCTTCAAATTGACCTATTATGTTGCAATGCTATGAAAGCATTCTGTGAAAATTTCAGGCCAATAACATGCTGGCAGGAAGATGATTTAGGTAATCATGAAGATCAGTAATGTTAGTGTTGACATTGATCTGAAGATAATCCATGCACATGTGACTTACCCACGTGTACCAGTAACAATCAAAGTTAGGGCTGGGATGAATATTGAAGTTAGGGCTGGGATGAATATTGAAGAACATTTACCAATAAATGTTCAAACATTCGAAGCTCAGTGTTAGCTATATGAGTTACAGGTTTTCTTGTATTTATGCATATTCTTTTTAAGTTTTATCTATCCAATCCTATTTAGTAAACTTGCAAACATTAGGAAAGTGCATATAGCAGCAATACTGAATGATGCGATTGATTGATTGATTGCAAATGGGTGTGTCCGCTATACTACTTGGACAGCTTCAATCCAAATTGTTTTAAAATTGTTACAAAGTTCTATATAATTATTTCCTGTATACTTTTGTACATGCAGCACCACTTGTGCTTCCACCTGCATACTTACTAGGAACATCCTTGGATCATTGCTACCAAAAAATCAGTCATTTGAATTGCAGGTAAAACAACCCAAAAATTTGGGTCATTTGTACCCATTTGAATTTACAACCAAAACTCCTGAAATTTTTTTATAGCTTGTAGAGATTTTTGAAATTTTACTTTGCAACAGAATTTCCATAGATACTAACACATCACTTGATTCAAGTATTCTACTGGATAGCTATACTACATGAAATCTTAAAATCATATACAATGAAACCATGAAGTCTTGCCAAAAATCTTGAATATCGTAAATCTTGTACAGCATGTTTACAGACCCCTCTATTACAACAAGTGTCCAGAGTTAAGAACATGTATCAAATACATGCGCCTGAAAAATCTGTCTTTTGTTTGTTGTTGTGTGAGGGAAAAAACTTCACTATAGGTCTTTACATCGCTTCTGGTGGTAGTTTTGTAAACATGTTTGCTGGTAAGAGAGTTGCAGAGACAGGCTGGTTTTCACATTTATTATTCTGGTGAGTTATTTTTGTCTGGTCGTTTTGTGATAATGTGAATTTCATGCAACACCAGTTTCCACCTCCCATAATAACTCACTATCAGATAAGTATTTAAATTCAAAGTGGATATAGTACTGGCACCGGTTACGAACGTGAATGGCTATTTTACCGGCACAAGTCCATCATTTATTGGACTATCAAACATACCAGTTGTATCTAGGAGAGCTAGGGTTGGTACGTGTCCAATATGCCCTGAGCATTCTACTCTAGGGTACACATCTAGTAGGTTTCCCCGAGCATTCAACTTTAGGGGATGCATCTAGTAGATTTCCCGGAGAATTCAACTTTAGGGGACGCAAAAAGTAGTTCCTTAACATTAGGGGTAGGGTAGGGTAGGATTCAGCTTTGGTTTCTTCTTCACTCTTGATATATATAGAAGTCACTTCATTCGGATGTTTATAAGGTAGAAACTAAGGTAGGTGAGTAGCTGCAGCACCGGTGGTACAGTGGTTATGAGCATTGATTATGAGTACGGATGCCTGGGTTCAAGCCTCTGCTGAGGACACTTTTTGTTTTTGCTTTCTTAGGTTTTTTGTCTAAGTTTTTTTTATTTTAATGCACGTGAATACCAGCACTATAACTTGCCATTTAAATTTCTTCCAATTTACATCCATTGACAAGTCCCTCGCAAAGATATCAAGGCTTTTAAAAACTTCAACCACCGAGAGAATGTGTAGACAAATTTAACAGCCATTGCAGGGCAAGGGGGTGTCACGTAGGTACGCGCTGTAGGTAGATCTGTTACCACGGTCAAAGTCCTGACCGGCCGAAATTTCACTTGACCTGTGACTAAGAGCCTTTTTCGCCTTTGACCGGTGACTTAGCGACGATATTTCAGCACTTTTCGATTGTGGGTTGGAAGCTTTTACCCTTGACCATTGAATTGGCACAATTTTGGTGGCCTTGACCTTTGACTTAGACCGCGGTCGCAGATCTACCTTGTGTCACCCCCTTGCAGGGGCTGCGGTGCAAAACTAACTTAGTACAGGTGGTACTTATCAGTTTCATTTCGATGGGGTGTTGGTTAAATACTTTCTTGACATATGTCACGCATCAAGAAATTGTTATAAAATCTTGGAAACGCAATGGGAAAGTGCAAGCGCGTATCACTACAAATCATTAACCGGGTAAGAAGAACGAGGAGTCGGTGTAATGTTTATATGTGGTAATGTAACATTCCTGCCTAATATGAAAAAAAATGGAAAGCTTGAAGTTTTCTTTGCCACTGCCTTCGCCACCCCTCGGCTATGCGCGTCAAAATAGACAGTCACACCCTTCGATCACGGCAAACAATTAAAGTTTACGTATCGCGATAGCTACATAGCTACGTATTCAAACATGTACTTATACTATGACAAACAAGCTCACCTGCCGACATCGTAGTAATTAGTCGAACGAAGCAGTTGACTCGGCTCTCGAGCCACAGAAGTCACGACCCTTAGTATACCACTTTCCCTCCGGGATAAGACAACTGAAGGATTGAAGTATGATCCAAACGAAATGCTAACAACAATATATCGCTTTCCTTACATAGCACGCCTCTCACTTGCTTTGGCCAATTCCCCCGGCGCGCGTTTTCCGTCGAAAAAGCAGACTATATACTTGACAAAACATATCATGTACACCTCAAGCATGTAAACAATTTACCGCAAACTCATTACTCCCACAAAGTTGAATTGAACACGAGTGCAGACATGCCAACTCTCACGCATTAGGCGTGAGTCTCATTCTAAGTTGACTAGTAACCTCACGCTCTCACGCCTAACCCTCTGTTTCTCACTCTTTCAGCTTAGTTCTCACGCCTGATCTGCTTCATAATTAGCCCTGTGCTTAAAATTGAACTGCCTTGTGCTTATTTTTGTACTTTGAATCATAGATAGTAGAGGGGCTCTACTATCTATGTTTGAATCATAGCCATGCCCATGGAATTAGGTAGTCTGTATGGCCTTCGCACTACGGCCATACTAATACGCGCACGGTAGTTGACGTGGTATGATTCGCGGGCTTTTAGGGTAGCTAAGCATTGGCCATCTATTCTCGCGTGGCCAGACTGCCTTTTTCTTCCGGGTGGCGCTTATCGATTAAAAATTATAAGCGCCCCCTCGGAAAAGGCCATCATCATGCAGCCCTATAGATGAAGCTGATTAAGTCGCTGGCACAGTAATAAATAAATAAATAAGTCTTTCTGTGCTCTGTATGAAAGAGCGACTTTGATACAATTTTGGCTTAGCCCATATTATAGTATTGGCTGTGAATCAGCTAGCTATAGCACTGGATCTATAAAATCTCCATGCAAAGTCACGCACCTCTTTCACCTCGTGGATGCAGACGCAAGTCAAGCTCAAGGCTATAGCTACAGGCCCGTACGCAGGGGCCGGGTTTCTTTGAGTAGCTACTAGCTATAACATTTTTATTTCTACTAAAAACCGGGTCGTTTTGCTTGAACTACAAGCCTTCCATGCAAGGTTTCTTTAACCGAATCCTTAACATACCAGCTGAAAGGCTGCTTGCCACACATGTGAAATACTATCTATATAGCTTCAAGGTTATCTGTAAATAGAAATCACTTTAATGATACCATGAATACAGACAGTGGTTTTCTCTCTATCGGTGGCTTCATAAGTAACTATATAATTATACCTATATCATTTATATTAGCTATGATGATATATACATACAATGGATTATAGTAGCGAGTACGTATGTGTGTTGAAATGTAAGGCTTAGTATACAATGATTCTGAGTAGTCCTTAGAAATGATGAAATGTAGCTACATGATAGTTTCAAAGCACCAGTTTTTTTCCCCGGGCTAGATAGACTGCCCTTGCCACCACCCCCAGCACTAGGTGTTAAAGTTCTGGACAGCTGGAAATACCAGCAATTGAACAAGGCCACCAGACTCCAAGCAACCCTCGGGGTAGACCAGATCAATATTATTTTATATTGATGTTGATGGACTGTGATTTGAAGAGCGATTACCCCTCAAGCACATCACTGAAGACCTTAAAAGTAGAAAGCAAAGCCTGTATCGCAGCCAGAATAGGCATTTGCTGTAATTAATGCTACGCTTCTCGGCCAACATAGAAGTAAGCTTCCTAAAAACAGTTGTAGCAGTGGGCCCCATGTCACCAGTAGCTGCAAAAAAGCAAGCTCTCTCAACCTCTGTAACACGCTCATCATATGCCCATCGTTTCTCATACTCATGAAGTTGATAACATCAGGACAATTGGGAAAGAAAATAGGAACACGCAAAAGGGTTGAACACCCTGACATCAAAAAACACATGCTGCCTATTTCAACCCCAAAAGTCCCTGGTAACAACATCAAGACGGCACCATCTTCTCTATTGGCAGTAGCAAATTACAATGGCTCACCATCAAGAGGCTGGAGAGTAGAGATTGCAATGGTTCACCATCAAAGCACCAGTGCTTTTCAACTTTGTATAGGTCCATGTCAAGATAGATCTATGCCAAAGTGTCAGAAGTTTTTTGATATAATTATCATCCCGTGTATTTCCAGGAGCAGTTCTAGAAAATTTGCTAACTGGTTTCCACTTCCAAAGTAGAAGAGCAGCTGCTATACTTTTGCAGGGAAAGCCATAGGAAGCCTCAATAATACTGTCTACACAATTTTGAGGTGCCAAACATGATAATTATTTTTGGAATTGTTTATTCACCAAAGGTGTGGCTGGAAGCAATTTTTTGAGTGCTTTATCTATTTACTAGGTTTGCTTTAACTTGTATAGTAATTTATTTAGACATTACAGCAAGAGTGAATAATTCACTCTTGATTACAGTAACTTAGTTCCACAGGAATTTGGCCTCAAATTCCAGTGGGTTGTTCTATTAAAGTATATCTTAATCTTTTCATTTTCAGATTAAAAAGCTTCCTGGTTTCCGGAAACTGTTGTAGCCCCCTAGAACCAAACCTGTGTGTTTTTGCATTTTATTTGAGACTATTTTCATGATATCAAACATTTGTCAGGGGGTAATTGGAAACAGTGGAAATGGAAACCAGAAATGGTCAAATTATTATATAAATGTACCCTAGAGTAAAACCCTTGTTTAGTGGCCACCTCTTAAAGACCACCTTCTTATAAAGACCACCTCTGTACAAAGACCTCATTATAGTTAGATCTCAAAAATGGCTAAGGCACTTTTATAAAGATCACCTCTTTAACAAAGACCACCTCTTCATTGTAATAATAGCTAGGTTCCAAACATCTTCTGTCAGACCGCTTTATCAAAACAGCTAGAAGACTAGGCTCTTCATTGATACAGTAGTTGTACTAGCTACATTTTACTTGCATGGAATATTTTTATTAAATGCTATCCCACTAGGGACCTGTGAGAAGGCTATTTTTGTATGACACATTCTGGAACCATATTATTATCTATGCTGGTATAAACTTAGCGGTGATGATATATATATATATATATATATATATATGACTTGAGTGAAGTGTGGACAAAGACATGACATTGATTTGAGTCATGAAATACATGTTTGGAGCTTACCAAATATTACCATGTAAAGAGGTAGTCTTTATCAAAGGTGACCACAAAATGGTCCTTAGCCATCTTTGAGATCTAATTACAATGTGGTCTTTGTACAGAGATAGTCTTTATAAGAAGGTGGTCTTTAAGAGGTGGCCACTAAACAAGGGTTTTACTCTAGGGTAAATTTAAATGATGATTTGACCATTTCTGTTTTCCATTTCCACGGTTTCCAATTGCCCATTGTCAGGATTGCTTACAATTTAATAGAGACACCCACATTGACCTTGATTTTTGCACAAATAGCTATACTGCACAAATTATGCACTTCTCTGACTGTATCAGCCTAACTTCTGCAACTAGCATGGATATGCATAATTCAAATGCGGAAGTCCAGTGTTTTTAAAAATCCACAGAAAGGTCTACTTTAAAAAGTCCAGTTTCCTTCCAAATGTCCAGGACATTAGCCAAACTGAAATACTCTAACAGAGCAGTCGATTGCTCTAATGATATGACAGTAAGCTATTTTGTAATCACATGCATTTTAATCAACATTTGTATACCGCGAAATATATAACAAGCTATTTGTGCAAAAATCAAAGTGCAGTCATTGTGGGTGTCTCAATTTACTATTGAACAGTAGCTGATGCTCTCAATACTATTAATGGCTTTCTATTCAATGTATAACATACTGTAGGTGGATAGCTATTTGGTGTGCATGAGCTTGACTTGTGTCTGAATTTAAAATAGGTAACTTTGGAGATTTGTCAATAAGGATTATAATTAAGCCAAATATCTACATTTATTTGGAAAGTATGAGAGTTGCTCTTATTATTGAGCATAGAAAGCTTCAAGCATTAGATCAGTGCTACTTGGCCAATAAATGATAATAATAATACTTGTCTGTATACCCCTGGGGTATACAGACAAGTAAGTTTTGCAATTTGTAGAAAGCTGCATGTCGTATATTTGCAAGAGTCTATATGAGTGACCTAAACCTCTCTAAAGGCATAGCTAAAACAGGAATTTTCTTTGCGGTCTTAAAGAAGTATCATTTCCAGTCAGATTGTGGTCAACAATCAGTATCTTATTCTATATCATACAGTATGATAGTAACTGTATAGTAAGGACCATAAATGAGTAGGCGTGGCCCATGAAATAATATCACCCAAAAACCAGCCTCAATTTCCCCTGACGACGATGAGGCAGTATTGGTTAGGTAAATGTTCCAAATTTTTCTGTGTACTTGTTATTATAAATTGGTAAATAGACTAATTAAATGAAAATATGCACATTTTCCCCAAAATGCTTTAATACAATCGGCCTGGCTACTGTATACGTGGTTTAATTGGTGACAATAGTATTTTCCCCACCACTACTAGCAGAAGCTGTATGGATATGGCTACTGTAAGTACGTATATACTGTAGCAATGTCATAATTTATGTGCTAAATTGGTCAGAATCTACCAGTGAAGTCTTGAACCATTATATCAAACAATGGGCTACTAGTAACAGTTTAATAGGTAATGAGTATAACCACACACATTAGTTAATTACAGTATAATTAGTGGAGATAGATGATGTTTATGACAGAAGCAACATCTAGGTGGCATCTGTGCAGAAAATGGGTGGGGCTATGCTGCATACTCAACATTCTATAGATGACTGCATGTATACTGTGGTATTATATCAGTGAAGGAAAATGAGATGATCATGATACAGTCATGCAGTGATACAGCATTGTTTAACTAAACTTAATAATACGCTATGTAGTTATTTATACCCTGCATACTCCTAAGGATAGAACAATTGCTGACTGCTTTATTAGGATACCACTGACTGTTATATTAAGTGATAATTATTCAGAAGTGGTGTGTGATGTATGGGATGACCTATAGTGTAACTATACTTTCCCTCCATGGTGATCATACTGTGTTTTCTGCAGGCACCCTATATTCTAAGTCTGACGGCATTGTGAATAATCATGGACTAGACAAAGGAGAGGTGCAGTCATCTGTAAGAATGATGAAGATCCTTGTGCATGTCACATCTATACCTACATTAATGGCCATGTGTAGTGTTTACATATGATGAGAACAACAAGAGCATTGATTTTGTTGTTGGCATGACTTTTACATACTACTGTTCTGTTGAGAAGTGTACTTCTAGCAGTAAAACCCATGCAGGGCATGAGCATGAGCAGCATCAGTGAAGAGCACTTCAACTAAACAAGTAAAGCTACTGGAAATACCAGTGCTACTCATTCATATAATATCCCCTTGCATATTTAGTGAGCTTCAGCTACTGGTTCTGCTTGGACTCTGACTTTTACATACATTGAGAGGGAAAGAGAGAGCTGTAAACCAAGCAGTAGCTTGAAAGTAGTGCAGTGGTCAGCACTAGACTGCAGTAGCTTCAATTGCAACTATTGAAAGATAGCTAGAGTATGATAATAGTATTGTACCGAAACAGGCACAACTGAGTAGCTAGCTCCATAATAGTCCTTAGCCAGGGTTAATGACTTGAAGCTTGACTGGGCTTAGTACTGTAGATCATGAGATTACAAGCGACTGTTAAAACACCCACATTAATTTGAAATCCTAAAACCTTGAACAGTTGTCCATTACTATAATCAAAGAGAACCATAATACCAGTGGCTTCACTAAGGCACTGTAAGTTCAGAAAGATAGATGTGAAGATCGATGCCTGCAGCCTGCACTATATAGCCACCACAACATAGCTAAGTATTTATAAATACAGCCTGGCTAAAACAAAGAGCCACGATAAGATATCTAGCTAACTATACCAAACAATGATAAGCTGTGAATAAAGAGTGTATATAGCTATAGCCCACAGGGTGAAAAAATTGTGAAATCAAATGTGGCACAGGGCCATGCAAGAAATGACTGAAATGACATTGATGCCATTGCCAACTATGATCATTTTAGTGATGATGAGAGTCGTCTTATTTTATTAAGATAATGTACAACATAAGTACAGAGGTCTATACAGTTGGGTCTTTCTAAGATATAACTTGAGAGTAACTTTTCTTCTTATGTTAAGGCTTCTGCCTACCTCACCATAGTTCATCCCACCATGGAGTACGTAGCATCAGTTTTGGATCCATATCAACAAATTGACATCTAAACCATAAAAAAAGTCCAACATAGAGCTGCCCGGTGGGTTATGTCTGATTATGACAGATTTAGTAGTGTATTGAACATGTTAGAAACTTTAAACTGGCCCACCCTTGAAATGTAATTTATTGCATCACAATAAATTGAAGTTAACATGCTGCAGATGTAGCAATCTAAGAACCTGCACATAATTGCTGTGACCTATTAGTAGAAAGTACATGCTATGACCTAAGGGTGTGCTATGATCTAAACACGTAAGTAATGTTAAAATGGTTTCAAGTATTGTGTAATCGACAAACTGGTTTAACAGGGTTGCGGTCATGTGACACACCACGTTCTCAAAAAATGAATGGCCTAGTTAAAGCATACGGGTAGATGACACTTGCATACAACCAATTAGCAGGCCTACTGTGTACATTCATGCCATATTTACACGATCATGCTACATTTGCATACTCCTTGGTACTTATAAATTCTTAGGCATTAGTCCCTGCTGGTCCTGCAACAACTTTGCTTAGTAAGGTGCTTACCGCTCTCAGTACACATACAGGCTCACTTAGTTGTATGCTCATTTAGTATTGTCGTAATTTGCTATATACCTGTAACAATATAGTTGGTCCATTTTTTAATTGAAATATTTGGACCCCTTTGAAATATTTGATCTACAAAAGTTATAATTAACACCATTTGCACACATTCAAAGGGAGTTCCAGATATTTCAACTGAAATAATCGATCCCTGTCTATATTATCCTTGCCCCCTAGCTGTTACATTCAGCTAACCACCCAGTTTCTTTTATTATGGAAAACTGACAATTAAGCGTAAACATTAACTACACTATTTCTCTTACGGGCAACACTTTACCGACTGCTGTCAGTTTTCAACATCAATCCATGCAATATCAATATTGCAATGCTTATTGTGTAATTCTACCTGCCTTTACTACACTTAAATGGTTGCCCCTGTCTCTTTAAGTCATCAGAGATACACTCAAGTTACCATCACAATAAGGTGCTGCATATTCTAGCTGCAAAGCTTTTTTTATAAATTTTTCATTTAATTTGTTCAAGTATTTGTAGACCTACAGAACCTACAAGCTGATTAGTTACTGAAGCACCACAAGCTACAATTCCAATATCCATTCTAATAACATGCTATCACCTAGATATTTTTCAATTCACTATGAAAATGTGATATTGCCCTCTGGACTCTGTACATCATATCTTCAATTGCTGCAGAGATATAAAGTAGCTACCAAATTGAATTACAGTGCTTGGCCGCTACCAGCCAGTCTCCATGAACAACCTGCTGAATTAGCAGCATCTTCCACATTGTTTGTCAGGAAGATGTTGAATGATACTGCCTGTAATAGTAGCTATTTCATCTTCTGTAAGAATTTTCTTAGCTCAATTATGCAAAGAGTGAGTGGATTCAGTCAACCAACACCTAATACTGTATTACACTTTTCGTTCTTCCATAAATATAATAGAGACTGCATGGGGTGGTTAGCTGAATGTAACAGGTATTAAACTAGGTAAGGATAATATAGACAGGGGGTTTGATTATTTCAGCTGAAGTATCTGGACCTCCCTTCGAATGCATGCAAATGATGTTAATTTTGTAAGGGGATAAAATATTTCAGAGGAGTCCATATATTTCAAACATTTTTGTCCTGGGGGTCCAAACATTTCAATATATTTGGACTGGGGAGAACCAAAATAGGGGGTCCAAATTTTTCATGACAGGCCTATTGATACCATCATAGTTCTTAACCACAGAACATTCGAGTAGATGCCACCACCCTAACCACTTTATCCATCCAGGTACTCAAACCCTCACTCAAACCAGCTACTATCACTCAGCACTCCTTTCCAAGGACAAAACAATTGTTGACTGGAATAACTTGCAAACCTCTGTGATTGAGTAGGAAAACCAGGGGCAGTTTTAGGAGGGGTTCAGGTGTTCCAGAAACTCCCTCTGAAATTAGCGCACATCCCTAAGATTTGTGCGGGTGATAAAAATCATCAAGAGTTATACATACATATTAGGAGTTTCTACTGGCGAAACTTTAATTATGTTTGTTTTTGACTTACAACTAGGCTGAAGTTGCAATTTCAGAGTGGAACTTAAACCCCCTCTGAAAATTTCTAAGTCCAGCCCTAAAAACATTGACATATTTACTAACAAAATTACTGGACATATAACTTAATATAGCTTTACTCTAATCATGTGTATGTGTGTAATTTTCTTTGGGACGTTATTCGTTCCCTGGGCGCATCGGCATGCTGTCTGCCCAGTGACAATAAATGCCTAAATATACCATATAGAGGGAAACTTTGGCGGGGATAAACTTTGACGAATAACAAGATAAATTGCATTTGGCAAAATACTCAATTTATATTCTCAGACGCTACGAGTAATTATTATTATTATTATTGTTAATTAGCAAAGCTCACTAGGGGCAACATGCTAATGAGCATTACAATCACATATTATATTAGCTACTTACAGTGTTCTTAAATGTTTCGAGATCTACTGTGTCAATGTCAGGAATTTGAAGTAAATAATTGTTCAAGGGAGGAAGGAGTATTATATTTGTACACATCGACTCTTGTTTGTGATTGAGTTAGCTTGAGAGGATGTTGAGCACGGGTGTAGGTAGGACACTGGAGTTGGTGACGGTAAGAAATGATCAAGTATTGCTAGTAAGTTCCTGACAATGTTGAATAGGAAGGTGAGTCTAGCAATTGTTTGAAGTGTAGGCCATTCAAGACTGATTAACATGTCTGTGATGCTATCATGGTTTTGGTTAGATCTGTGCCAGAGTCTGTTCAAAACAAAACGAGCAGCGCGGTGTTGAATCATTTCTAGTTTACTGATACTATAGTGTGATATCAGATAGGGGTCCCAGATGGCTGAACAGTATTCTAATGATGGTAAGAGCAATTCTTTGTAGATGTGTTCTTTAATTTCTGATGGTGCATTATGGAGATTTCTTTTTAAGAATCCAAGGAGTCGATTTTCCTTGTTACAGATGTAAGGATCCCATGATAGTTTGTGGTGGAGACGGATTCCAAAATAATTATGGTCTAATACAGTAGCCAGTGGAATGTCGGACAATTAAACTTTGGCGAATTCGCCAAAGTTTTCCTCTATACGGTAACTGATTAGTCTGGCACGGCCACCCCAAACCAGTGTTTGCGTTTTATGGAAGTGTGCGAAAAGTCGAGGAAAAAGAAGAGCCCGGGGAGGAAGAAATTAACGATTTTTGAAGGCTTGTACTGACGTACAGTCTCAGGCGGGCTCGGTCTCAGAAATTCCTGGAGCAGTTTTGTGGCTCAATTTGGATTAATAGCGGCTAATCTATGCCGGAATATGTGGACTACCCGGGACTACCGAAGGTAGTTATTCTTGACCCGTACGCCCGGCACGACACACTATGATTCGGTACTGGGTGTCTTGGTATATTCCATGATGAGATAAGCCGGCTGCCCAGTATGATTTTTGTTTATACAAACCGGTGTTTCAGACGCCCACGATAGCACTATAGACTATTAGCACGTGCGTATATAATACATACTGAGCCCACCACAAAAGTAATTAGTTATATGACGTAATATTTTGTTGATACAACCATGTAATAACAGTATAGATATGTAATTTATTGATGCACATTTGCTATAAACATATACGATGATTATTTTAATAAACTATTGAATAGCTTACATGTCCAAGTAGTTATAAGGAAAGTAGCTACACAAGTCAAAGATACACATGCATTGTAATGCAAGACATAAGTGTATCATGCAGATGTAGAAGTTTAGTACAAACAACATTTTTTATGAGTGACACAGAAGAATCCAGTGTTGTTGTTTTTGTTGTTTTTTTTTGAAAATACTGTGCAGTATTATCAGCATAGTGCAAACAACTATATGTGTGATTTGTGATACACATGCACACAATCATTGTGATACAATTATAAAACTTTCCACATAAATTACTCTCCTTATGAAATTCTATCTGCAATTTTTTACGTATTAATGTACTGTATTATATGTGCATTTGTGCAAGTTATGAAATAAAATGAGGACACATAATTATATCAAATTATGTACACATACTTCGTCTAGACATTTTTATAAAACTTATAAACATGACTGACAGATGTTTCTCTTGTACATTGCCTTTGGCAAAATACAAACATGTATGTAAATAACTTACACTCTACATTTTATTAAGTTTATAAGCTCAAGGACATCTGCAGACAGTAATGTGTGTTAATAGTGATAACGAACCTTAGCCCACACATTAATCAACTTAATTATATGTGTGTGCTTATTGTTTGGGTGTTAAGTAACAATTACAGGTCAATTACTGTCTTGTGGTTTATTAGTGCTAATTAACCACAAGCATACGTAGCTTATTATATTTTGAAATGTGTCTGCTGGCTAATGCCATTATAACCTTAGCTGTAAATACCGGCAGTGAAACCTGTGTATTAAGGACACCTTGGGATTGACCAAAAGTGTCATGATTATCAAGGTGTCCTGATTTTCCAGGTTGATTTTATTAAGGGATACTTTGGACCATTCATATCATGTGTCCAGATTAAGCAGGTGTCCTCATCCTGAATTAACAGGTTCCATTTTATGCTCTGGAGTTATGCCTAACTTCAACCTTAATTACTGCATGTAATCCTCTAAACTTCATCATCACATGTACAATGTACCACGTCCACATACACTAAGTTTTCAAAACAAATGAAGTTTTACTGCAGTATCAATGAGTGGTTTTGTTAACTTGGTGTAATGTATAAATTGCTTTCATACATTATCAGGTATAGTAGCCACTGTAAAATTAACAACTTAATGTCTTGCCAAGTCCTGTGCCCTGTGGATACTGTACATCTCTTCCCGCAGAATATGGTCTAATAGGAATTTTCTCACAACTTTAACTATTTTATTCTATTATCCATCACTAAATCTGAATTTCTGCTACAATATCATGATACATAACTATATACACTTCATGCATGCTTGACGTTGTTATAAAGTTTGGAATAAAACATACGTATGAGTGACTAGATTAAAGTGTTAATGCCTTAATGGATAATGAATTATGACAGGTGCATAGCAGAAAATATTACACATACTGACAACATGTCAGAGAAAATTTGGTCTGTATTTTTTTACCTATGAGTGTAGCTATTACAAGTGCACTGGTGCAAAGTTTGAAATAAGATGAGTGATCTCACAAAAAAGCATATGAGAGAAATGACTTACATACCTGCAGTAGACAGCTACATATTGGGATTTTGCTAAAAGCAATGTAAAATAGAAGCATCGGTCAGACATGTTCATAAGCTTTGTAAAAATGTATAGACAATGTTTGCTTACGTATGTAGTTTGATTAAACGTCACAAACCAAGCAAACCATAACTATGGACATATGCAGATAGTAATGGTGATAATGGTGGTAATGCACATTTGCCCCCACATTATTACCTTAACTGTAATTGTGTGGGTGTAATAGTGTTAATCTTAATGGATCCTCAGTACCAGGATGTGTAACTTATTTCCACATATAATGTGCCAATATTGATGCTCTTAACTATATGTAGACAATACTCTAAAGTTTGCACATAAACGCACTTTGTTTTTTTTTGCGTTAAGAAATTTTGTTCATGCACCCTGTATCGCATTTATTTATTTATTTTTATTAAGGCTTTACGGCACATTCAAGTGTGAGGGTCTGTAGGACACCTGGTCCTACAGCCTGTTTAAAATTGTAAAAGTGTGTTTTGATTGTACAGCAGATTGTGCACACTACACACTAACCTAATATGTTGTAGGAATATCTTAACAACATCTGTTCATTTAAATCACACAGGGAAAGATTTCCTTGATTTGAAGAAAATAATTAATTTCAATAAGGACAGTAACAAGATACTATAAGTGTCTACAGCAGGAAGACATGTTCTAATAGCAGAGAGACACTTACATGGCTCATAAGTTTGATTGCTGTTTCTACGTATGTACTACAAACATCACAATTGTCAGACTCACAGAATCACTTGGTATAATTATGTAATCCATCTTTGTACAGCATTAGTGAAGGTAAACTACAAGATTTCTCATTTTGCAAAACCTATAAAATACCTTGTACTATCACAAACCCAGCCTGTCTGGGAGTGGAGTATAGGAGTCCTAACTAGCCTAAAAAGAAAAATTTAAATGATGTTTAATGTACATGACAGCTCAATGCGAATTAAAGCAGTGTTAACGATATATCAATACTTTCTATATAGATTAATAGGAACAACCAGCTTATCAACAGTGACACCAGGTGAAGTGCACGTGGAATATGAATCCTGATGAATAAAAGTATTATATCTTTAAACATAAAAAATAATGCACATCAAAGATATTTAATTACAGATCAATTACTGTCTTGTGGTTGATTACTGCTAATCAACAACAAGCATACATGGCTATATATTCTGCCAGCTAAAGTACCAGTATTCATCATTGCGATTATTATCTTTTAATGTTTTATGTATTCAACAGTGTTGTTCTATACAGTTATGAAACACATGCACAATATAATCTTATAGTCTTTGCATCAATGTACTACATAGAGTAAGTTTTCATAATAAATAAAGTTTTATAACCTATGAGTCTTTTTGTTAACTCAATGTCTTCAAAATTTGAAATTCACTACTTTCATGCGATTCCAAGATCGTATAGGTATGGCTATGTAGAAGTCCTGACTTCCTAGTGGGTTAGCTAGCACTTACGATGATAAAATTATTGAATATCAAGTGACTTCCTGTGCCCTGTAGATACTTACACCTCTTCCTACAAAGTATGGTCTAATAAGAAATTTCTCCCAACTTATATTTACATTAAATTAAAAATGTCTAAATTGTGGTACTGTATATTTCATGCATGCTTGTTATATTTATGACAAGCTTTGAATAATATATATGTATATATATATAATGCAAGCATATTCAATATTGCCTATGAGTAGAAAACTAAGGTGATAAAGAAGAGACACGCCTATCAGAGTATGTAAGACATACTATCCATACTTTGTTATGAGTAGTGGTGTGTTAATGTGTATTTGCCTACACGTTAATATTTACTTAACTATTGATGGCTTGTCTGTCACATTTTGGAAGAAAGTATACACTTCAAAGATATCTTTCACCCACGTGTATCAGTGTATGGTATCATTAACACTTGACCTCAAAGCTGTTGATTTGATGATTTGAAAAATTAATGTTACGTAAGTGATAATGGATACATAATGGATTATAAGTGTATACCAGAAAATATTACTCATACCGTTAGTTACTACGTCAGAAAAGTTAAGCTACATTTTATTTGTCAGATTAATTTCATTATAATACTATCATATACAAACGTAGCTACATACTAGGCTAGGCCATAACAGTGCTAGCACATCCATAATACATGCATAATGTTTGCACAAATCCTGGTTATAATCTCTGTTCTTTTTAATGATGGTCATACTTGATAAGTTCTTACCCAATGATCTTTATGAGTGTTATCTTTTACTGATGTGTGTGTGTATTACGCATGTAATGTAACTAAATTGAGCAATCATACATAAGCCTCTCCTTTATTATTAAATCTTGATATATTATGAAATGACCTAAACTTATCAGACAGTAGACAGTTGCACATTTGGGCTTTGCCTAAGGCAATGATGCATCAGCGGTCAATTACTTAAACGTTGGTGATCTGACAAAACAAATACTGTCTACATTTCAATAAGCTTATAAACATTTGCAGGCAATAATGGATGTTAATGGTGATAATGCACGTTTGCCCACACATCATTATTAGCATACTAAATATGTGGGTGGCTATTGTCTAATCTCCAATATACATACAATACCAGGGTTTAAAAGATGACAAATTAAAGTAAGAAGAATGTGTGGTACAATGGTATCTGAGGATAGCAGATCCACAAAGGTCATAATCAATTTACATGGTTGTGTTATCTTAATGAATTTCATGATTCGTATAGATATTTGCATCTTCTGCAAACTTGAGTCTATAGGGGAACCTCTCTTAACAAACTCCCTACATTAAAAACACAATATCATGCATGCAGTACAGTAGTACTGTATATTAGGGATCATGGAGAGTCATTGGAGACTACACTTTCTCACAACAGTAGCAATTTTAAACAGGTTGTTGTACCGGGAGTCCTACAGATCTTCAGCACTTGTACTGTAAAGTCTTAATTAATAAATAATTTTTTTTTAAAACAGCTTCATGGTACTTTGGCTGTATTAGTGAAGTAGAGTCAAGCTCAAAAGTATCTTCAGAGTGCCAAGCTAAAAATGCTTCCAATTTTAGTAATGACTAACTAAATGCCTGCCAGTCTGCCTGATGCCTTTGAAACATTATAGCCACTTCCATTTTTTCAGTTATACATGAGACTATTTTTATGATAAGTCTGGAATTATTCATTCTTTTGATGTAATAAATTATGCGCAAATTTACCAGTTGTGATTATATTATAAATAAAGTAAACAAGCAAACTCCATAAATTTTAAGGATCATAGAAATAGAAATAAGTGAAAGAGGGGAAGTCACCTACACCTATAGATATACTAGTGGACATTTAATAGTCATCAAGATAGACTGAAGTAGAAATTAAATGTCCACTAGGCACTAGTATACCTGCAGGAGTAGGAGACTTCCACTGCTATGAAACTCTTGTATAACCTTCAGAAATAGGACAAAGTTTTTGGCCCCAAAGAGTCTACAATAGCTCCATACATATTTACATCTGAAAGAGGAAAATCTCAGCAAATACATAGAACTAAAATTCTGAGTCCCAGAGTGTCTATCATAGACAGGTTCATTGTACATAATGACTTGTGTAACAAATGAAATGATGCTGATCAGACAAAACAAACACTTCCTACATTACTTATAACCATTTGCAGGATAGTAATGGGAGTTAATGCCAATAATGGAACATTTTCCCACACACATATACTGTAATACAATTTATGTGGGTGGTTATTGTTTGGGTGTTAGTTGAGTGATTAGCAAATCTTGACAGATCTAAAGTGACATGATGTCACTTTAATCTATACGTCTGTAATTGTATTACATCTAAAGATAATTATGTGCTTGTAAACTGATATAATCATAGAACTGTTTTAAAAGCCGAAGATAACATAATGACAATGTACATTGAGATTTTAAACATACTGCATTTATTTATTTGTATATTAAGGCTTTACAGCACAGGTGTGTATGACACCTGGTTCTACTGCTTGTTTAAAGATGTTATATAAGTGTGTTTGAAAAGGTGCAGAAAGGAGAAAAAATCCATGGGCAGCCTCAAACCTGCAGCTATCCGGTTTATGCTCGAACGCTTACATGAGTCTGCCAGGTGGTCAGGATGTTTTCTCCTTGTCAATTTCATGTATATGTATCCATAGGAACTCTCTAGAGAATGACTTATTATCTCAAAGTACCTCATGTGGAACCAAATGGACATTATAATTATTTTTATATTCTCTATGTTTACATACTACAGTTGGAGTATTTTGCCACTTGTGTATGTCTGTGACCAAATATACACTGTATGTGTTCACTGCACAACACCTGTTCACTTAAAACTTGTATAACAGGGAAGACTTATGCAGCTTGATTTGAAGGGGCAAGACCTTTGGATGATAACAGCATACAATGTACATTTTGTAGATTATCAAAGTACTTCCTCAGTCAGTAGTAAACTATTAATGGATTATTCATTGCTTGAAGGAAATCGTACACTTCCAATAGTAAAGTTACACTGACCCATGTACATGAGAATGTACATTGTCCATTTGTATGTACACCCTGTGTGTATGTGCATACAAGACAAATACTGTACAGTAATAAATATAAGCTACTTAAATGACTTCCTATTGTCAGCACAACAGGAAGAGATGTTTTTCATAACAGAAAGACACTTGTATAGATCATAACTTGGCCATGCATATATTAGAATGTCACATACTTACTCAGGAGAACCAACAATAATATACATGTCGTCTTGCTCCAAACCTGTATGATAAAAAGTCAGTTTTAATACAATCAGCACTTTGCAAACAGTGCTTTCAGAGGAACAGCCAATAGCTAAATGTTAACTTACATGAAATACATGCAGAGACACCACATGCAGAGACACCACTGCAGTCTAAGTGATGTATACATAGAGCATGTATACATAGCAAGTATACATCTTGACAGTGAGAGTAAAATTGTAATCTTTACCAAAAAATATTATAATAATAGTCATTATGGCATATAAATTGCAAATGATGTCACAAGTATTTGAATGCAAGTCAGTCACTATCGTGCAGTTGATTAGTGCTAATTAACCTCAAGCGTATGTGGAATATTTTGTGATATGAGTGTCAGTATCTTGTTAAGTCCCACACACATGTAGTTGCTACTATATGGTCTACATTTATGTATATATGTAGATTTAATCATTGAATGTAATTGTATGCACCTACAGTACCATATGTATCACTTTGTTGACTCAGAATTCAAATTGGTGAAACTAACTAATGTGAAGTGTTTCAGTGTATGCACTACCAGGATTCACAACTTAGTTGGAATTAACATTACTGCAGCAATTCTTGGCCACCACCCTTTGTTATCACATTTTTTCAAGATGGCTGTACTCTTTTTACGGTTTGACTGTACTGTTTTGGATACATTTAGGACACTAAAATATTAAGCAGTCTATAAAGTAAGTATCATACCATCAATATAGTGTATTTACGCCATTAGTCTACACATTAATATAATTAATAATATAATTGTTCTCACAGTATAGCATGCCAGCACACTTAATTAAGTTTGGAATAATACAAGATGTTGAGACTGATTGTACACAAGTAAATGTGTATAATAATATCCTATACTTATATACATACCAGAGGAAAATTGGACTGTTAAATTTAGCCTAAGGTGATGTACGTGAGACACACATGTCAGTTCACACTGCGGTCAATTCTTTTACTGTGTAATGGTGTGCTAATGGTGATAATGCAATTGACCATAAAGCTACATAACATGTGGGCGTTCATTACCTAATGGGTGTAGTGGTTTTAATTGATCATTTTTGAATCAGCAACACTAGCTATAGCTATAATGTTTAAACTACACATAGCTATGTACTTGTGAACCTATCTACAGCCTACATTGAAGTTGCAAATTAGGCTCATTATTACAATAAAAAGAGCCTGATGTGTGGCATATTTACTCCCTACTTAGCTACGCCAGTATTGCACACACACACACACACAACACACACACACAACACACACACACAACACACACACACAACACACACACACAAACACTATAAAGACACTGAAAGCTCTAGCTTCTTAGTATAATAGCTCAATAGACTGCAGTGTTAGATTAATATCGCACAATCTAACACCTCCTTTGAAGATATTAAAGGGGGCGCGTAAAATAAGTCTAAGTCATGGTGCTACGATATGTTTCGTCATGTTGCGTCATATTACGTATCATGAATATGCATATGCGTGGGTCAAAGCATAAACAAAAGCAAAGGTCGACAACCGTATTTCCCCGTTTTATGCATCACATTGAATATAAAAAGGGTGGAATTCAGAGGAGAGTATCAGTTAGCTACTTGCTTGGACAATCTTGCAACATGAAGATTAACAAAGCGAGCAGTGTTATTGTTTTGCTATACCTGTTACACCACACTGTGTGCGTTCCTATTGACCAATTTTTAAAGTTGGGAACGCAAACTAGCACGAGGCTTGGAGACAACGTGGATTCAGACTGTGGTAATTCTATTGATGGTGGATTTCGTGTATGCGGCAGGCTATATGCTGGATTGTGTGTAAGTCAGTCACAGTTTGCTAGCTAGTACGTATACGTAGCCGGCACATAGAGCCAAGATAATTAGCCACAGCTAAGGTCAAGGTAGCATGAAAATGCAAGAACAGTCAGCATCATTGATGGCTACTAGTGTATCGCATCAACAACTTAGGCACTGCTGGGAAAGCACACTAGCTACTGCTTCTGTTTAAATTAAGGTTGTTGATCTCAGATTTTACAAGCAAAATGTTCCTAGCATCTCTTTGATATTCTATGGCTATACACTTGCTGTTGTCTCTGCTGCTACAACCGCTGTTGCTTGCTTACTTGCTGCTGTTGCTGTTGCTGACTGCTGTTGTTGGCTGCTGCTGCTCTGCTGCTGCTGACTGCTGTTGTTGGCTGCTGCTGCTGACTGCTGTTGTTGGCTGCTGCTGCTGACTGCTGTTGTTGGCTGCTGCTGCTGACTGCTGTTGTTGGCTGCTGCTGCTGACTGCTGTTGTTGGCTGCTGCTGCTGACTGCTGTTGTTGGCTGCTGCTGCTGACTGCTGTTGTTGGCTGCTGCTGCTGCTGCTGCTGCTGCTGCTGCTGCTGCTGCTGCTGCTGCTGCTGCTGCTGCTGCTGCTGCTGCTGCTGCTGCTGCTGCTGCTGCTGCTGCTGCTGCTGCTGCTGCTGCTACTGCTGCTGCTGCTGCTGCTGCTGCTGCTGCTATAGCTGTCTACAACAGAAAATTAATACTGGCAGCACTAGAAAGAATCAAGACATATCATCAAATCTTAATTTTTGTCTTGCTTTAGTCATGATCACTAATCTGACATTCTGACTGTGTATGTATTATACCTGATAAATTTGCAGAATAATGTGTAGTAGTAAAGTTGTCCATTACATGTGTGTTGCAGGTACTAAGAGATGGTGGAATATCACTGTTTAGGAACTTTGAAGACCCAATTCCATATATGTCAAATCCATTTCCATTGGGGTTTGGCTACATACTGATTGCTCCATTCTGGGCTGATATTGGTAACATGGGAGACATTGAGTCTGGTAAAACTGATGATCCAACTCTACGTACACAAGCTGATGACAGTGTAAAAGCTGCTTTTCCACTGCGGCCGGTATTTAAATCTACTGAGCTATTTGTTGCAACCTGGGAGAATGTTGTGGCTAGTGGGGGTGACAATGCTCAGGTACACATAATTATGATTTGCTTTCTTACTAATACTAATACATATACCGACAATGTGATTCTTACAACAGAGACAACCTTAACTTGTGCATATGTATATGTATGTATGTAGTTATATTACTTTCAAAACTGTTGTTTGACAATAGACCAACACTTTTCAAGCAATAATTGCTACAAATGGAGAAGAAACATGTGTGATATACAACTATTTGGATGATGGCATTCAGTGGGGTACAAGTAATGGACATCATGCTCAAGTTGGAATTAGTGTTGACGATGAGGCTATAACCCATGCAGCTTCTGGCACAGCAGACATTGTCAACATTGAGGGTGAAAGTAACCTTGGCACACCAGGAAAATATGTTTATTGCATTCATGATACAAAAGAAGAGCCTGTCAGTAAGTAAATTATTATCCTTTCTTGTATGAATGTCCTATGATATAATATTGCATTGTTTCCTCTTTTAATTACAGCTTGCACTAATAATGGAATTGAATATCAAATTGGGGAGCAAGTACTAACACAGTGTGATAGTAAATGTACATGCCAAAATGATGGACAATTTACGTGTGAACCACTTGTTTGTCCTTCCATCAATGGACCAGCCTGTGCTGCTAGTGGTGATCCTCACTATACCAGCTTTGATGTGCGCCGTTTTAACTTTATGGGAGAGTGTGAATATGTTATGGCTCAATCTTGTGGAAGCACTGACTTTGTAATATCAGCTAATAATGATGCATGTGGATCTAGATCTGGAATATCCTGTGTTAGAGGTGTAAGGATTAAGGTGGAGGGTAGCACACCTAGGGAAATTTATATTGGCCAGAGATCTCATCTAACCCTTGATGGTGTATCGCAATCATCCAGTGATCAGACTTACCCATCAGATACTAGCATTGTCGTACGACGCACTGGTGGACGTATTCATGTGACTCTTAGGGAACATGGTCTCTATGTGTATTATGATGGAAATCACTTTTTACGTATACAAGTGTCAACTGAGTTAAAAGGAAAGGGGACACTTTGTGGGCTATGTGGAAACTACAATGGTGATGCCAATGATGATCCCACTTCATCCACAGCTCTGAGTTGTCCTGGAGGGCTACTGGCAAAGCGAAATGCTGGTTCTTTACCCACTTGTGACAATAGTGCCAATACTGTGGCAGAAGCACGGGAAAGATGTGGTGTAATGAGGCAGAGTGTTTTCAGTGCCTGTAATGCTGTAGTAGATCCATCTCCTTATATTGATGATTGTGAATTTGATTACTGTTGTAGTGATTCTGCTGAGCGTGAACAATTTATTTGTGATGCCCTGTCTGGCTATGCTAGTGTTTGTGCTGATAGTGGAGTCCAGCCATCTAACTGGCGAGCTGAGTTTTGTCGTAAGTTGAACTGAAATTCAAAAAAATGCTGTTGCTATGCACAAATAGCTATGCACAAATCAATTGCCTGCTCTGTTTTCTCTTTAGCAATTGATTGTCCAGAAGGAATGGTCTTCCAACAGTGTGGTCCATTCTGCCCCCAAACATGTGACAACATGAATGTGATTTGTGAAGGGAGATGCGCTGAGGGTTGTTTCTGTCCTGTTGGGCAGTTCTTACTTGATGGAAAGTGTGTAGATGCTCATGTTTGTACAGGTAAAATGCCATGCATGTTTGGCTGTGATATTTATAAATATTAATTACAGCTTGTGAATACAATGGTGTGCTGGTTGAAGATGGTCAGCAGATACAGCCAAATTGTTCTTCAAAGTGCACTTGCCATAATCGCAAGTTTGAATGTGAAGCACAAGCTTGTTTACTTGATGGACCAACATGCTATATGCCGCCGGTGACCCTCACTACCAAACATTTGACCTTCGTAATTTTGACTTCCAAGGAAATTGTGAATATGTTCTCTCTACTCCATGTGACAGTGATGAGTTTAGTGTTGTTGTTAGAAATGAACTGCATAATGAATTGGTATCTTGCACTGATCAAGTGACTGTTACTGGTGGAGGTCACACAATAGTACTAGGTAGAGGTAATGGAGGAACGATCACCATTGATGGTGTCCTACAGCCTAATGATGGTGACAGAGTGATAGTAGAAAATGATGATGTGCAAGTTCTACGAACTGGAGGACACCCCAATGTGCTTTTCCCAGTGCATGGAGTTAGAGTGTTTTATGATGGTTTATATCGTGTGGAGGTCACAGTATCCAAAAAATGGCAGGACAGACTATGTGGCTTATGTGGAAACTACAATGGCAATCCAAGTGATGACCTTAAGGATAGAGAAGGTAACATCTTGCGAAGACCAAATGATTTTGGCAACAGCTGGATTGTTGGTAATACAACTGGTTGTGTTGCTCCAGAAGAAGAATTCTGTGATCGCAATCTTGTAGAAGCTGCAAATGCTAGATGTGCAGCCCTCTCTGAAAAGTATTTTGAGCCTTGTAATGGAGTAATAAGTCCACGATTCTTTCAAAGAAACTGTGTCAATGATCTCTGCTTTTGTAATGAGGACGATCGAGAGAAATGTTACTGTGAGAGTTTAGCTACTTATGCTGCTGCTTGTGCTGCTGCTGGTGTAGCTCTTCCTGACTGGAGAGCATTTTATAACTGTCGTAAGTACACAAATATGTATAGGAACACTGTATGTATACTGTATTTCATTGATCTCCTGTAGCTGTTAACTGTCCTGCAAATATGTTGTTTAAGCCATGTGGTTCCATCTGCCCTCAAACTTGTGATAACATCAACAAGTCATGCATTAGTGGGTGTGCTGAAGGATGTTTCTGCCCTGAGGGACAAATAGTCAATGACGATGGAGCCTGTGCAGATCCTTCAACTTGTCCAGGTTAACTATTGTGCTAGTTTTATTACTGTATATTAATAGTGATTGTTACATGTACAGTATACTGTTGTGTACTACAATAAGATAAGAATACATAATATATTAGCCTGATTTAGCCATGACCATGCACATTTCTGATTATTATCATAAATGCATACACGAGTATATCTGTGAAAGTTTTATTTTCTAATTACACTGTATAACGTACCACATCTGTATTTTATTATGTAGTTCCCTGTCCATTGCTCAATGCTCCTGATAATGGAGCAATTGATTGTACCCTAAGACGTGACAGCCCATTTACTGGAGACACTTGTACCTTCTCATGAGATGATGATTATGTACTAAGTGGCAGTGCCAGTAGGTCATGTCAGATTGATGGAACGTGGAGTGGTACACAAGCTTCCTGCATGAAAGGTGGGTAATGAATGATCATGATATTAGGCTGATAGTAAACTAAATAAATATGTATACAAAGGTTCCACATATATATTCTAATTGTGGTGATTCACATCTACAAATTGGAGATGTGTCTTTGCTATAAATTTGATCATAAGTGAACTACATTGCTACAAAAGGAAACATGGGGCTATTTTTATATATTAAAACAAAATCATGTTTATTTTAAGGTTAAAGAATTGGGTGTGTAAGAAGACCTGCATGGCCTCCTTTACATGTTCAATCATATTATGTATATCACAGTAATGTATATAATAATTCTGTCTACACAGTGCCAGTATGCCCACCGCTTAGTGCTCCTGAAAATGGAGGTATTTCATGCACACTTGGAGATGATGGAGTTGCAAATGAAGGAGAAAGTTGTACATTCTCATGTGATGATGGTTATAAGCTGAATGGACCTGCCAAAAGGGTGTGTCAGAAAGATCAATCCTGGAATTCAGTTCAACCAGTATGTACAAAAGGTAAATAATACATGAGCCTAGTTAACATCAAGAGCATGAATAATGAACAATATTTATTATGTTTATTTCGTATGTAATTCCAACACGCATTCAATATTGGTTTGATTTCAAAGATTCTGATTCAGCAAGTTCCTAGTGGATAATAATAAATGAAATAAGCAATTTTTCTAGGAAATAATGTTGACAATATCCCTCATTTCCAATTTTATACACCATGCACATGATGTTCGACCTCATCCTGTCCTATTGTATACGTATATCCTACCTAGCTAGTTACACTGCCAATAGCACAGAAAACAGCCAGATAATAGTTACATTGTAGTTACTAGAGTTTTTTTTTCTTTTTGATCACTATGTTGTTTACATCAGTTTACTTATAGTGATAAAATGTCCAGTACTTACTGCTCCTGATAATGGAGATATTGTTTGTTTTCTGGGAGGAGATGGCATTCCTACTCCTGGAAGGACTTGTACCTTCACATGTGATGATGGTTTTGATCTAAATGGTACTGCTGCCACAAGGATCTGTCAGAGTGATGGGAGATGGCATGGCACTGATGTGACATGCACCAAGAGAGGTATTAATGTCATTTGAACTGTTATCTCAACTGGTAATTTTGATTTTTTTAATAGTGTTACAGTAAAAATTACACATTTACAATGTAAAATAATTACTAGCAATTATGTATATACACTATCTACTATCTAGAAGTCACACATTTCCCACTTGTTAGTTTATACACACTTGTACACATGCATGGTTTTTACAGTTCCAACATGTCCACCACTTACTGCTCCTGATAATGGAGATATTGATTGTTCACTGGGAGATAATGGAGAAGCTAATCCTGGAGACACTTGTACCTTCACATGTGATGATGGTTATGAACTAGGAGGTAGTACCAGTAGAACATGTGGAGATGATGGGAGCTGGAGTGGTACTGACACTACTTGTACAAGAAGTAAGTATCATATTATTTTGATAAAAGCATTATTTAAGAGTAAGCACATACACAATTTATGCTCACAATTTACTTTTCAGTACTTAACTGAAAGCATTTTTTGTAGAGTAACAAAATGTACAGTATTTATATGTACTGATATAAATAAACATAATACACATATAATAACATCAACACAAACAACTACTATAATATAGTAATTATCTATTATGTTTAGTACTGATGGCTAACTGATGCTAAATATGTGATTCTGTTTCATTTAGTTCCAACATGTCCACCACTTACTGCTCCTGATAATGGAGATATTGATTGTTCACTGGGAGATGATGGAGAAGCTAATCCTGGAGACACTTGTACCTTCACATGTGATGATGGTTATGAACTAGGAGGTAGTACCAGTAGAACATGTGGAGATGATGGGAACTGGAGTGGTACTGACACTACTTGTACAAGAGGTATGCATTGTGTTATGGGTCAGTCTCACAAGACTATATGTACCACTTCAGTGCACCAATTTATAAGCTCATAATGATCAGGCTACATAAATTATGGTATTAGTATAGCGGTGTAGCCCCTAAAAGTTTGCCAAATTATGCAATTTTTCATAAATTCATGAAACTTTCCACATGTATAATATTCCTCATGACATGTACTTTTTAATATAATGCCATCACAGATTTGACCTTTGGTGACATTTATGGCCATTTTTGCCAAGAAATTTTATCATTTCTGTCTTCATCTCCCTGAGGCTTTAATTGACATGTTAAAACAAGGTACCAAAAGTTTTGAAGTTATTAGCTGCAAAGTTATCTGAGTGTATCTGCCCTTGGGGTGTAAATTATCTCAAAATTCATGGGTAATATAAATGTTCATAACTCTGAAATGAAATCACCTACATATTATCTTTGGCTGTTATTAGAAAGCTGATATATATATTGCGTACTAACTGTTATTCCTTTCCAAAACATGTTTTTAATGAGAAATTAAATGTATTACGATTTGATATGTGATATAATGTCCAACTACGTACAGTATGGGTAGCTGTGTTCACATTTACATTGGTACCTATTTTGACCTACAGTAGTTACATGTCCACCACTTACTGCTCCTGATAATGGAGATATTGATTGTTCACTGGGAGATGATGGAGAAGCTAATCCTGGAGACACTTGTACCTTCACATGTGATGGTGGTTATGAACTAGGAGGTAGTTCCAGTAGAACATGTGGAGATGATGGAAGCTGGAGTGGCACTGACACTACTTGTACAAGAAGTAAGTAAATTATTAGACAAAGCATTAATTGAGCTCCCCTATGCTATGGGCAGTGTTGGGAGTAACGGGTTACATAAGTAACGTGTTATGTAATATTATTACTTTTGCGGTAACTAAGCAGTATAACAAAATAAGCTATAAAAACAGGTAATATAACTCAAGTTACTTTTACGTACAAATGTAATGCATTACCTAAGTAATATAGTGACTGTAACGAGTCTAATATTACCTAATATTATTACTACGAGTAACGAAGTTACTAATCTTGTTAGTAATCCATTGTGTAATGCCTAGCCACAGCAAAGTAATGAAGCCTACTGAATGAAGCTTATTCACCAGCTTCTTACAAGATTTGCACATTGCCCAGCAATGCAATCATGTCACGTGATAAGGTGGTGGTTTCACACATGACAGCTTAAGGCTGTGGACGCAAAGTAATATAATATGTAATATTATTATATACTTTATTTTTTGGGTAATATGTAACTGTATCTAAATAGTTCTATCGCAAGTAATCTGTAATATATAACTAGTTACTTATAAAAAGTAACTGTCCCAACACTGGCAATGGATATGCCATGAGCACCTAGTATAGCCTTGTGATGTGCATACATACTGATGTTTATGTATAACATGGCACTCAGCAATGAACACACATGCAACAGCACAAGCAAACTAACTGCTAATTATATATGTACTTATTTGATTGCTGGTACCATTTGTGATTGTTTCATTTCATGTGTGCATAGTCCCCACATGTCCACCACTCACTGCTCCTGATAATGGAGATATTGACTGTTCATTGGGAGATAATGGAGAAGCTAATCCTGGAGACACTTGTACCTTCACATGTGATGATGGTTATGAACTAGGAGGTAGTACCAGTAGAACATGTGGAGATGATGGGAGATGGAGTGGTACTGACACTACTTGTACAAGAGGTATGCATGATGTTATGGCTCAGACACATGAGACTATATACCACTTTAGTGCACCGATTTATAATGATATAAATAATTGACTACTGCATGGGCTACATATAATATTAGTATACGACGTAGCCCTCGAAATTAGCCAAATTTCATAAAGCACAAAACTTTCCACATATATAATATTCCTCATGACATGTATTTTTGATAAAATGCCATTGCAGATTTGACTTTGGTGACCTTTATGGCCATTTTTGCCCAGAAATTTTATCATTTCTGTATTTATCTAAAACATTGTATCAAAGGTTTTGGAGTTGTGATTGCTTTTATTAGTTGCAAAATTATCTGAGTTTAACTGCTCTTGGGGAGGTAAATTATCTCCTATTAATTTCAAAATAAAAGGCTAAGTTGTTTCATTCAATAATATCTTTAATTTTATACCATGAGTTAATTAATTCCTCAAGGAGATAAAGACAGAAATGATAAAATTTCTGGGTTAACATGGCCATAAAGGTCACTTATGATCAAATCTGCAATGGCACTATATCAAACAAATTATGTCATGAGGAGTACTACTTACTGTATGTGGAAAAAGTTTCATGCTTTTATGAAAAAGTGCACAATTTTACATTGTGCCACAATACTATATAGTTTCCTTATGTTCAATACATATGTATAATGATCACCAAGGGTCTATTATTATAATGAGAAGCTTCTTACAAAATTACAATTATTAGAAAACTGATATATATATATATATATATATACGTATATATTATATTGCATACTGTGAATAAGATAAATGTCCAACTACGTATGGGTAGCTGTGTTCACATTTACATTGGTACGTATTTTGATCTACAGTAGTAACATGTCCACCACTTACCGCTCCTGATAATGGAGATATTGATTGTTCACTGGGAGGAGATGGAGAAGCTAATCCTGGAGACACTTGTACCTTCACATGTGATGATGGTTATGAACTAGGAGGTAGTACCAGTAGAACATGTGGAGATGATGGGAGCTGGAGTGGTACTGACACTACTTGTACAAGAAGTAAGTAATATAGACCAAAGTATTAATTGAGCTTCCCTAAGCTATGGGTATACCATGAGTACCTAATATTATAGCTTTGTGATGTGCATACATACTGATGTTTGTGTATAACATGGCACTCAGCAATAAACACACATGAAACAGCATAAGCAAACTAACTGCTAGTTATGTATGTACTTATTTGATTGCTGGTACCATTTGTGATTGTTTCATTCTATTTATGCATAGTCCCCACATGTCCACCACTCACTACTCCTGATAATGGAGATGTTGATTGTTCACTGGGAGATGATGGAGAAGCTAATCCTGGAGACACTTGTACCTACTCATGTGATGATGGTTATGACCTTAGTGGTAGTACAACTAGGGCCTGTCAGGATGATGGCACTTGGAGTGGGACAGAGGCTGTGTGCTCAAGAGTACGTAATATGACTAGCATTGACTGCTACTCTAACACTCAGTGTGCTGCTCATGCATTTTGCCATATATACTATGTTTCAAAAACTTGGTATTTATATTTATTATATGAACACTACAATTATGTTATTAATGTTATACAATTCATTCTAAAAACTGATGTGATGTATTAATAAAATACTGTCAGCAAATTTTTAATAAACCCTTAGAAATTACATGTCCACCACTCACTGCTCCTGACAATGGAGGTATTGACTGTTCACTGGGAGATGATGGAGTTCCACATGAAGGAGACACCTGTAGTTTCACATGTGATGATGGCTATGACCTAACTGGTAGTGATATTAGGACCTGTCAGAATGATGGGATGTGGAGTGGTACAGAGGCCATGTGCAACAGAGGTACTGTAAAGTACGTACAATATATAACATTACCAACACTGACTAATAAAGTTTTATTTTAAAATCAGGCAGTTGACACAAATAATGTATATAAACATATCCAAGTACAGGTGTATCCAATTACTGCATGTCTATACAAATGCACTGTGGTACTACAAGAATATTGTGTACAAGCATACAAACATATGATTTTGTTTAACTATTCACTTCTCTAGTTACTGTACAACCTGTATGCCCACTACTCACTGCTCCTAATGATGGAATCGTTGATTGTTCACTGGGAGATGATGGAGTAGTTAGCGAGGGAGATTCTTGCACTGTCATGTGTAACACAGGTTTTGAGTTACAAGGCAGCACATCTAGGACCTGTCAGGCTGATGGGACCTGGAGTGGTACTGAAACAAAGTGTGAAGAAGGTATGAATCACCCATATGGATGCATGTAAAAATTAGAAATTTCATGTTTAGTGAGTTGCTAATAAGAGCATGGCACAGTTTTAAATAATTTTCTTATAATTTATAATAAGGTATTGAGAGTGGCTTACAATCATTAACAAAATTAATAGATTTAGTTTGTTATTTGATCATTAAATATTTTAGGTGTCAAATATGCCTATATGGTTGATTTTCCGAAATTCCATCTCATATTTTAATTATAAAAATGCACTCAAACCACTTTTCACTAATTTTGGTTGACACTTATAAAGTAATCATCTTACATAAGCATACAATCATTAATTTGCCTTACTTGATTCACTTTAATTTCATGTAGCTATGTATTACTTTGCTCTTCCATTATGTAGTTACCCAATGTCCATCACTTGATGCTCCCAACAATGGAGCAATAGATTGTTCTGTGGGGGAAGATGGAGTTCCTAGCATTGGTGACAAATGTACCTTCACATGTGATGATGGCTATGAATTACAAGGAAAGAAAACTAGAAACTGTCGACTTCGCCGTCGTAATGGAAAATGGAGTGGCAGTGATGTAAAGTGCAATAAAGGTAAATACATTACATTAATTCTTAATTACATTTCATAATTCAATTAATTATTTGAATTACATAATTCTATAATGTTGACTTTGTACTGTACATGTTTTATATGTTTACAGTAAAATCGTGTCCACCACTTACTGCTCCTGACAATGGAAAGATTGACTGCTCACTTGGAAATGATGGACTACCAACTCCTCAAGACAAATGTACAGCTTCATGCAATAATGGTTTTGTCCTGAGTGGTACTACCACCAGGAGATGTAAGGCTGATGAAACATGGACCGGAAGTGATGCAGTGTGTACTGCAGGTAAATACAGGGTGAACATGCACCATATATTGATAACTGGTGGTGGGCATATGGTAGTCAGAGAGAACAGGAGGTATAAGACTAACACTAGAGAGATTTTTAAGTACATCTTGAGTATTAATGAGGTTCTACTTGATTGCTGCATATTATAAATCTAACACACAATTAGCTGGTTGCCAGCCTGTATTTTATTTGTAGTTTTGTATTCAGAATAATGTATGGTCAGTTAGCTAGCTATGCATTTATGAACACATACAGTATTGCAGTAAGCATGTAGCTCTAGCATGGCAAAGACTGGAACTAGGTCAATTGGTCAATTCAATTAATACTTGCTGTAGGTATTTAGAGGTGTATTAATTATATGAAAACATTACAGTGAATAAACAATCTGTTTACATTGTTACCCCATCATCTTCTGTTTGTGGTCACTTTAGTTGATGGAGTCACATGTGAACCACTTACTGCACCTGATAATGGAATGATTGATTGTTCACTGGGAGGAGATGGAGTTCCCAACGAAGGGGAGACCTGCAAATTCTCATGCAATGATGGCTTTGAGTTGGAGGGTAGTACCAGTAGGAAGTGTAGAAGTAGTGGTAACTGGAATGGTAAAGATGCAACGTGCATTGGAGGTATGCAACATAATCATCAATTCAATGACATATTAAAAGAATATAAAACGATTACATTTCACTGTATATAACAAGTAACTATATACTCTTGAAATGCTACATGCTTTGTACACAGGAACATGTCCACTACTAAGTGCTCCTGATAATGGACAAGTTTCATGTTCACTGGGAGATGATGGAGAAGCCAATAATGGTGATTCTTGTGACTTCACCTGTGATGGTGGTCTTGTACTACATGGTAGTGCTTCAAGGAGTTGCACTGGTGGAATTTGGAGTGGTGATGAGTCACTCTGTGTACCAGGTCTGGGTTTGTGTAAATATCAGTGTTTTTATATAGTGAAATCACTAAAGTGCTTCCAGCATATCAACACCAGTATTGTTAACATAACCTGCATGTTGCCATGTATCATTAATAATTGTTTTACTGATATAGAATGCACATTATGAGTGCACCAAAGTATTTTCTTCTTTCATTATGTGTGTATGTCAGTATGTGTGTATAAAAAGCTTGCTTCCAGTCATTAAATAATCATTCATGCATGATCAGCATGAATCTTTCATTGCTCAATAATGAAAACTATATACACAGCTGACATTACCATAATAACCAAAATAAAAAATTTGCGGATTTGCAAACACTTCTAAACTGTATTATATTATATGGAGGGCTAGAATCAAAGTTTTGTTAGTAACCCCCAAAACCACAAAATCAGCAAAAAAAATTTAGGCTATACAGTAATTGGTATAATGCTGAAGCTGATCAAAGCCCATCTTAAGTAACTGTTTATATAACATGCTTTTAATTAAATACAAGTTGCTTAGTAAAGACCACTAAAAACGTTACATAAAATTTATACTGTTTGCTATAACTGCTTTACTAGATGGTGCATGTCCTCCACTTCCTGCTCCTGATAATGGAATGATTGGCTGTTCACTGGGAGATGATGGAGTTGCTACTGAAGGAGACTCTTGCAGTTTTTCATGTGATGGTACATATGTACTTCGTGGCAGCAGCAGTAGGGCCTGTCAAAATGATGGGACCTGGGATGGCACTGAGGCTGACTGTTTAAGTGAGTTGTATATGTGGGATAAACTAACATCACAGCATGACTCATTGCAATATTATCTAGCTCTGTGCATACATATACAATTGCATGCATAATACATTCATCATGCATGTAGATAGATTTATTGTGTATAACTAACTATAGGCTGCAATGAGGTACAAAGCATTGCTACTGATCTTGAAACAACAAGTGACACTGCAACAATCACATTTACTGCACATGCAGATGCCTCCTTTACTTGCAGGCTGGACAGAGAAGCTAAAGTAGATTGTGAGTACAGTAACACTGAGCTGTACTGTCCACTAATTAATATTATATAGGTACAAGTCCTCATACCTATACAGGACTGAGCAAGGGGAAGCATAAGATTGTCGTGGTTTCTAAATGTCCTGGTGAAAGGACAGGAATTAATGCTAAAGTGGACTTTAGGATCCTTTAATCTGGGAACGAAGCTTTTGGACTGATATGACATTGACACACATACAAACTTAACCATATATACACATATTTTTTCTTTGTGTTTTTGGTTAGTTAAATACATTCCTATTATGCAAGTTGGTATTTGTATGCTTTCATTTGGTTTCTATTATTAAAACAATATTATTACTTATACTGCAGTATGTAAATGATACACAAAAGTATAAACATAGTACATAATATTATATAGCCCGCAGGTAGGATTTTCCTGTGGATGGATTAGGGAGGTGACTGCTATGATACGTAGCTAGCTACACTTGTCTAAATTCATGACCATATTATTTCACAGTTGAAATAGCTGCCAGGCTAGTTAGTCTAGGCTGTGTCAGGAGTGTTGATTTTTGTGAAGTGGCAAAGCCAGAATGCCAGATCTTATCAGTGGTTGATGCATAAGTACTGCTCATGCACACAGTTCTATTAGTAGTGCATGCATGCCATGTTGAATATACTGCAGAAATATTTTATTGTGTGAGAATTGTTTTGGTAAAGCACTAGTAATCTAACAGATCTGGGTGAATATCCTCCAAGACAATTTTTAAACTTGGGGTTGTAGGGCCATTCTCAAAGCAATTTTTTTTTTAAATCACAAGCTTTTGAGATTAAATTCTGATGGTTTTGTGTGTATGCTATTTTGAAGGAAAATTGCCCTAGAAAATTTTTAAAATTACACATTCTGAGATCGAATTAATTTTAAGGACAACTTTTGAAAGTTGAGTGTGCTATTTTGAAAACAAGCTTAATCCAAGAAACTGAGTTAACCTGGGTTCCATCACTACCTAGGAATTTTTGGTAGTCATGTAGCTAGTTTAAAAATTAGACCACCTGAATCTAAGAGCATATTAAGGTTGTGTATATGCATTTTAATCCTGGAAACTTTTACATTACGTACTGGAACTTTTACAATACATACTAAACTGGCATTTTTGACAGTTTCGTGTGCCACTTTAAGAAACATGCTTAACCTAAGTACACAGTGTAGTTGTCATTCACAATTTTAGGGGGAATCTGAAATTATAGGGGAAAGTTCCCCACTTAACAGCCCTAGAACAATCACATGTAGGTATACAGTGAACTACAGTATATATTGCACATTTGTAATTACTAATATTAGCAGTTACGGTACCAATATACCAGTACTTTTTACACAACTGTTCATTCTTCAAGCAAGTAACATAATACAGTTATGACAACAAGCTACGCTGTCATTGCAATCAACATAATTATACATATACAGTAACAGATTTCTTTCTTTCTGCAGGGGTAACAATAAAAAGTACAATAGGCAATGCTAGCAAGACACATATTAACCTAGATCAACTCGTAGTAGAAGCAAATGTTCAAACCAAATTAAATGTGTGCATTTAAAGGAAAAATGTTTAGTTTAATTACCATTTTCTGTTACTTGCATCATAGCTTCATAAATTCTTGTTGCAGCTTCAAAGGCTTGTTTAGCTGTATCACTGACAAACCTCTCTCCTGGAACAGTTGGATAAGGGTAACGGTTAGGAAATCTAGTATCCAAATAAAAGTTCTCCAATAACTCTGCATCGCTAATATTAACTGAACAGCCTAACTGCACTAGCTGATGCGTTGGCAACACAAGGTTGTGGTTGTTTAAACTAACTTGTCCTAAGCCACACTTAGCATACATACCAGCTTTGAGGGACTTTTCTGCCACTTCATGACACATAAAGCAAGTGGCAGCACAGACTTTATCATGAGACACTGATGCAGTCTTTAGTACACGGAGAGCAGCATAGTCATACTCTGCCTGCTTGATCCATCTTTTGGCTTCATCAAAATCTTTGTGAGGATTGGGGATGTTCCACCCACCAGGCATTCCTCCTGCAGACATTCCACTATTTCTTGATCTAAATCTTCTGTGAGAAGAAGCTGTTTGATTCCACTGGTGAAACCGACTACTCCATGCAGAATTGTAAGCAGGTGTATCATGACCATCTGTCTCATCTACAGGAATTCCCCTCTCCATATTTTCAATAACTTGCTGCAGATATTGAAACTCAGCTGTAGCGTTTGGATTGTCAGGATTTTTATCAGGATGACATTGTAAGTACAATCGTTTAATAGCTTTATTTCGTTGGTCTTTGGGTAATGCCCATGCAGCCTTTACAGCATCTCTGATGCCTTTCTTACCACCAGTATATTTAGGCTCCTTAAATTGTGTGGTCTGCTCAGATGAACTTGGACCATCATACACATCCATTGC
This sequence comes from Dysidea avara, assembly GCF_963678975.1. NCBI lineage: Eukaryota > Metazoa > Porifera > Demospongiae > Dictyoceratida > Dysideidae > Dysidea > Dysidea avara. The sequence goes on from NC_089276.1 coordinate 20,705,886, forward strand.
ACTATCACTTGAAAATTCTGTATTCTTTGAATTTTCTTTGTTCAATAAAAGCTTGTAAATTTCTAAAACAGACACTTCTATTTGTTTTCCATGTCCAAGAGCTATTAGAAACCTTCGCTGCATCATTCGTTGCATATTGTCTTGTACAGTACCGTCACTAATTTGGTCTTGGATGACTTCATGCAAAATTTGTGCATAAACAATGTGTTCGTGTTCAATTTCATAACCGACCCATTCTTCAGGATTAAATATATTAAAAATGCTTTGATCTAGTCTCTCAAGGAAAATTTCAGGAATGTTATCACCCAAAGAAGGATTTTCGTTAATAGTTGTAGATGTTTCCAATTCAATAATGACAGCACCTGGCAAATTAGAGTTAACTGTTTGTAAAACTTCAGAAATTGATTTGCACTGCAAAATGTCACTAACAAAAGATGTCAATTCAGGTAGTTCATCATCATCTGTAACAGTAAAACAGTCTGTGGACTTCAAACGTAACTTTGAGCAAAGTTGTTTAGCAAGTTTTTGAAATGCAGTACGAGGATACAAATCTTGATCATTTCTCAGACTCAAAGTACAGCAATTATCAAGTGACTTTTCCAAAAAGAATTGTTTATCTAAAATACTATCCAATGGAGTAACACTTTCGCCAATACTTACTTTTGGTTGCACTTTTACACTACTCAAAAACTGCACAGTTAAATTGGCTTGAAATCTATTCAATATATCACTTACAATAGTTGGTGTAGGACCATGAATAGAGCAACTAGCAAACTTCTCAACTGCTTTCTTGAATTCACTGGAAAGCAATATATCTTTTACAATGGAAATATGAGGAAAGATGTTTTCTGCTGGTGTACAGTCAGTCATATCATACACTAGTGAGCTCTTTAAGCTTCGTAGTCCAAGTTCTTTTGGCAAAAATTGTAACAGTTTTTCAATTTTCCAATGTTCAACACCATCATTAGATAGCCAATTCAAATAGGCATATCCAGCAGGAAGAGGAAATGGCTGAGAAGTAACAACATCATTCACAAACAGTGTTGAACACTCTTTCAACCTGTTGTCTTCACTTAGAAGATATAGATTTTGCAGCTGAGATTTTATTACCTCTGTACTGTTTTCTGTTTGTTGCAGCAAAAGTATTAGTTGCTTTGTAGCTCTTACTACTATATGCTTGTTGTTCACATCAATTTCATTATCACCAATCAAATTTTTAACTGATTCCAAGATATGCTGAATATGGGACAGTTTAATAGATCGACATACTCCAACATTTAATAAAAAGCTCATTACACTGTTGGCTTCCTCAATGAGTGGATGCAAAATTGGGTAGTAGGGTGCCACTTCAATTGGCTCGACACACAGTACCTGCATTGGCTGCACTAAAGCATATTCTTTGAAAGTTGAAGTTGGTAGTTTAACAGGCAAAAACTTCAATTTTGATAATCGTGGTGCTAAACGACTACAGGCACGGTTAAAATCACCGTGTTTCTTTAGATCCTTTTGCAAGTACTCTAGCATTGTACAAACTATTTCTGGTAGTAAAGAGCTTTCAGGAAATGTGTTTCCACTGTGACGTATGAATCTGGAAAAACTTGCAAAATGGCTCATTGATAGGTTTTCTACATTAGAGAGCACATTTTCTAAAGATGGATGTAATACTATCCCTAACTGTTCCATTCTGTCAGCAAGAACTGGGGGAGGTCGATGTAAAAAATCAGTATGTAACTTGACTAGTGGCAAAACAGTCCACACAAGGTATTGATTTGATGTTGGTGAAGATCCTAAAAGCTTTGATAGAGTAATAGTAGAAGTGCCATGTTGTACTATATGCTCCCCCATTTTTTGCTCTTTGATGCAATGTAAACTTTTGTTTTCTTCTAAAATTGCAATGGGAATCTGTGAAACTTCCTTAAGGCATTCAGGTGAATGAATGTCCTTGTATATACTTACACCACCAAACAAAGGTTTTTTGAACAACGCCTTTAGCAACACAAAGGAACCATGTTTGATTTTACGAATGTCTCCACTGCTTGGTAAATGTTTACAAAATGATATATACTCTTTTGATGAAGGAGCAACTTTTAATCCAAAATACTTTAAAAAGTCCTTCCATTCTTCACCTCTCAAATCCACTGGAAGAAAGGAACATTCAGAACTAAATGCACTAAATACTGGCTCATTGTGATCACAGAATGATCCTATCCTGCACAGAGTTCCTGAATTATCCATAATACATTCTAATGACTTTAATGCATTTACAAATTCAGTTACTTTCTTATTATTGTTTGGTTGTTCCATTGCTTCTCTACAACCTAGATAAATGTTGTCCTTGATAAACTTAAGGTGATCTCTTTGTAAATTTGGATTTAAAATATAAAAGTATGGAAATATAAACTTGCAATAGATCTCATATTTATTGATGTTGTGCATTTTTAAAGTTTTAGATACATCCTTCAAACAGCCCCATGGAGCAGAAGGATCCAAAAATATCACATCTTCAGGAACACAATTAATCCACTGATCTATCCCAGCTGTGCACACATATTTGCTATTCCATATCCATATCTCTGAAGCCGAGGCAAGACTAACTAAATGACCATCAATTGTAGTAAACACTGGTAGTTGTGAAAGATGATTCCTGTTTATGTCAGATGAATATGAAATTAGTTTTAGAATATTAAATAAACAGTCCATTTCTGCCTTACTCAGGTATCGAAAGACGAATACATCATTCTTCACTAAAAACAGGTTGTTAAGAATATCTTCAGGATTAAACATGTTTGGTAAATCAATCCCTATGTCATCTAATGAATCATCCAAAATCTCATGTTCAAGCAAAGGTATGTGTAACTTAGTTAGAAGACTTTTAACCTGATCATCATCATTGTCATACTTACTTCTAGTTCTACTAAAAAATCTTGCTGAACTTCCCATAGGCTTAATGTCTGATAATGTTGAGTAAACCATACTATCATTTGCAGGCAGCAATGAAAATTGATTTAGCAATTTCTCACTGTGTACTCTAAAAGATCCATCATTTGTAATACATTTCGATACATCTTGAAATTGCTGAAAATCCATGTCTGAAAGAGAAGCTTTTTTTGCTCCATTCCATGTTGATGGCAGATTACTTGCTAAGATCGTTGCTATGCAAGTAAAATGACTACTTTTGTCAGAGTTAAACTTAAGAATATACTTACTATCAGGATGATAGAATTGTTGTAAACCTTCATGGATAAAATAATGCTTGCTGTTTGAAAATACTTTCCAACTTTCAGATGAAAGTATACTTGGACCATCAGATAAGCTGTGTAAATATTCATCTGCTGTAACTAACAATCCTAGAGAAAAGAATTCTTCAATACTTTCAAGTCTTTCTGTAAATTTGTGATCTTCTGTCATCAAAAATTTTAAAAATATAGCAAAATTTTTCACAGTCATGAATTTTGTACTTGAAATAACACAAGGGAGAAAATTTCCATTATATATCTGTTTACTAAACCTCCTGTAATACTTTGTTACTGATTCCTTTGAGACAGATGGCAATGGTACAATAGTTTTTACTTTGTTTACCTGTTCATGGAGGCTCCATGGGGTATCAATAAGGTTCATCCCAATACATAACAACACATTTTTAATATCACCACCCAAACGCTTTGGATGGAAGAAACATTCATCAGCTTCATCTGGTAGGTGCATATTAAACCATTTCACAGCACAAAATTCATTATCAAAAGAAAAAGAATCCAATAATACTCCACTAACTGGTAGATCATATCTAACAATTTTTGCCAGTATAGGAGCATTCAACAGACTAAGGGTTTCATATACATGGATACATAAAGTCAGCCATGGTTCAGTACTACACAGCTCGGTATTAGGAAAAAGTTTATAGAAACTATCCAACAACTGTGTTAAAGTTCTTTTTAACATAGGCCCTTTGTTTTTATTAATGCAATTGATTAAAAAGTGTGCATAAGACACAGCAATAGCTTCCAACAGATGTTGGTTCCATTCTCTACCATTACCACTATTCATCCAAATACTCTGACGATCAGAATGTAATACAAAGTGACCATGTATGTGAACAGGTAAATGAGTTTCACCAGGCAAAGGAAGAAAACAAAATGGTTTCCCACTAAACTTCTCAGCTATAACAGGAGCAGCAATTCCATGGCAAGGTTGACATTCCATATTTGATGGCTTCAGTAAATTCCAATTTAATTCTGGTTTATGAACATTTCCCTCTCCTTGTACCACTAACCAGTCCACATCTTCTCCTTTACAAGACAAGGTCATTGGAAAGAAAACCAACTTTGCATTATCAGTTTTCTTGACTAGTTTTTCTTCACCTTTTGAACTTTTCACTTCTATTTGCAACTTAACAGGATATAGTCTGAAAAAACTATCAGTAGATGAATTACTGATGACATAAAGCTTGACATCTTTAACACATCTAAGAAAGAGTAAAGCTTCTGCAGCTTTAGATACCCAATCATTTAAATCTTTTTCAAGTTTCTGTAGGTTTATTATTTCTTGAGAGATTTCAGAATGTTGTGCCATATTTTGTGTTAATCTCAGCGGAAGACGAAAAAGTGAGCCACCTTTTTTTAGCTCAGGAAAATGCCTTAAATCATTTTGGAGGTATGATGACTTCATATCTGGAAAGTCACGCCAAATCTTACTGATATGCTTGTACATTTTTCCTGCCTTTTTTCTTTTATTGTGGGCAATATAATGATGATGTGGGTCCAATATGCAAAGTTTTTGATTAGATATAAATGAAGGGCAATCTGTAAAATGGTACACAACATTAAATCCAATCCCATACTGCCCAATTGTGCTAGCATCATCTCTTTTATTGCCAAGACCAATTTTCTGAATGCCAACCAAATCATCATCACTGAATGATGAGTTGTTCCAAAATAGTAATGCAGGTCCTTGCAGATCTTTCCATTGCTCTGAAATAACTTTTTCATTGTTATGATAGCGTTTGTCCAGGATAACACACAGTTCAGTAGCTCCTGCATCATCTGCATTCTGAAGAAGTTCTTTCAAAATTGTTATATCATATGGATAATCCCTTAATATGTTACTTAACCTTTGTGTCAATTCTTCCTCTTGTCCAAATTCTTCTTCATCCTCATCTCCGGTAATCTCAAGGTCTTCAAGCAAGACACTTTTTACTGGATCTACACCAAGGTTAATTGCAATTACTCTTTCAACACAATCATGACAATAATTATACTCATTTTCAAGACTGCACCATGGTGCATCATTGTATTTCAGATCTTCACTGTTTTGAAGAACAAACTGTCTGTCTGGTAAGAAAACCTGAGTACCATCAGGTATAGTTTTATTAAGTTTTGGCAGAATAAGACGTATTACATCCTGGTATTCAGGAGGTACTGTATTTTCTCCAAACATATGTTTCACTTGACTAAGAGCTTCTAATAGTACTTCAACACTAAACTCATCTGTTACGCCTAAAAATCGAAGAATTGGATAAAGTGATTCTTCCAGATCACTAGGAACTTTGTAAAAGATAGGACCATTGGTTGTCCACTTAAAAGAGACATAACAAGGATGCAAGTATTGAGTCCCATCCCAAATACATGGTCTATTCTTAATACACGACAGAGGTTCTAATGAAAATTGATTGTTTTTATCATTCAGCTGTTTTCCCCAATATTTGTATACTTCTTTAGTAATCTGCTTAGCAGTTTTCAGCAAATTTGGTCCTTTATCTTTATTAACATGAAACCAGTCCAGCAGCTTAGCAAAATGTTTAGCAACATTCACATCATCAAGTTTCTTGTTGATTCCTAAAATGTCAATAATTTGGTCAGTAGCTGGGAATAATTTAGTGTCAAAAATAGCGACCTGTGATCCACATGCATATGCAGTATTTATTTGGTGTGTTAAACGCTTTGTCAAATTGGGTCCTGGAAGAAGTGTACAGGAACTCCCCTTCCACTCAATTGGATAATCGTTTGGTTCTAGCATAGCTGGTAAGAATGCTACTCTTTGTAATTCAGCTTTTATTTCACTTGGACAACTAATGTCAGCACTTAAATTACTTTGAATACAGTCAATCAATATAGTTAAATTGGTACATGCTAGAGTAGGATTCCAAGAATACCACCTTTGCATATGTTTTGCTCTGTCTATGATCATTTCCCAAGGCAACATTTTCATCATTCCAAGGTCTGATAAAGGAAGGTAAATGATACTATTTTGTTTAAGGAAAGCATCATCAGGAAACATTCCATCCTCAGGGGAATACAGTTTTGACAAATTGGATTTAGGACTTATAATGTCTTGTGGTCTTTTAAAAACCATTCCATCTGGAGAACAAGGAATGCATTTTGTGCACTTCATCAATTCTGGCATAGATTTGCAATGCTTTTTGTTAGCCAGAGTAATCAGTGAGGCTGTGACTATTGCTGTTTTGTCTCCTACTGGAACCATTGCTAAAGTACCATCCTGGTAAAACAATTGAATAAACTGTTCTTCCTTCATTACTCGTGTATTAAAATCACTTTTCCCAAGCAGCTTATTCCAAAACACATTGGGGAGGTCAATGACTGGAAGCTGTAACACATTAGCCACTTGAAGCAATGATGAATGCAAGGTTTCATCAAATGTCGCTGTTACTTGTAATATTGTGCTTGAAATAAATATACATTTCTCAAGTGCTATCCACGTATCAGTTATTGCAGACAAAAACAGTGTATGGCTATTTGAGGCAACAGAATCATAAAATTTAGTCACTAGTAATTTCCAAGGGTTGATTTCCCTCACGTCAACAGGCCATAAACAGTGAAACTTGTAATTAACAATTGCTCCACATCTTTGCATTTCTTTTAAACACAACAGAAGGTTAATATAGGCTTCAGTTATAACAGTTTCCATTAGTAATTTATTCCATTTTGATTCCTTTGTTGCAGCATTGTCATTGTCAGCTTTCCATATTCCACGACGGTTGGTCATGACTGCAAAATTACTACTAACATGAACTGGTAGTCCAGTCTCAATGTTGAGTGGTAGAAAACAGAAACACTCTCCCCTTACATTGGCCACACAAAGCTTTTGAGAGATATCATCATTCAATTTAACAGATACTGATGCTGTGCTGGGAATGTCTTTTCTGTCACTTGAACTTGTTTGCTGAGAGCTCGTAGCAATCAACCACTTTTCTACACTGGGTTGACATACACTAGTGGCGACATAAATTTTGCAAGATCTGTTGTAGGGTGTGCTATCTTTGCGCACAACCACCTCAAACTCTTTTGCAAACTTATCACCATCTGATTTATGGAATGACAACTTCTTAATGTTACGTAGAAACATCAACAACTTTGAACTTTTGCTTTGAACTGCTTTAATCATTGATAAAATTTGTGATGCTGTATAAACTTTGTTACATATTGCACTTTTATCTTTTCGTAGTGGGAAACGAAACAGTGTTCCATGGAAGTTTCTCTTGGGGTCAAATTCACATAGTCCTTTATAAGGAATCAACTGATTTGATTTTTTAAAGGCACGATGTTTAATGAAATTAATTTTAATGCCTGGATTAAATTCACTTTTAATTTCCTTACGTAGACACTGAAGTGTGGGATCAAACACAACTAGATGTTCTCCACTTACAAATGAAGGAACATCTGTTATGTTATAAACAGAGCAAAATCCAACTCCAAATTTTCCAATCTTCAGTGGTTTATTTATCTTGGTTTCCCCAGCTATTTTTCTTATGTTCTCAAAATCTTCTTCACTAAATTGAGCATTGTTGTAGAACAACAGTGCAGGACCATAACTGTTAGCCATTCCAGGAAAGAAGAGATGGTTACTATTATGTTCCCTTGAGTCATAATATATTGCTACTTCTGTAGCTCCTGCATCATCAGCATTTTGTAACAACTCTTGAATCACACTAGTGTCTTTATACTCCCTCAGTATTCTGTTAAGACGAGTAGTGAGTTTTTCGGACTGACCAGCTTGTTCAAAACCAAACTCCTCAGAATTGGCAATAGATGTATTGAGTGGATCCAACTGTAGCTTATAAATCATGTCATAACTGATGGATGGATGAACCAAGAAATGATCTTTTGCAATATCAGCAAGTGCTTCTTTATCACCTTTCAACCATTCTAAATCTTCATTCAAAAAGTTTACTTCCTTAGCAGGCTTAAGAACTAGTTTGCTATCAACTTTGGAATCCACTGGTACAAAAATGTTGTTATGCATTTTCAGCAATTCACCACTGGTAAAATTCCTACACAGCCACTGTAAAATTTCTTTCACCAATGGTAAGTCCCTGATAGTAACATTGCCTGTGGTGTTCATCTTTGTCAACACAAACAACACTTCGTGTACTGTGATCTTATCTTTGGCACCAACAAAACAAAACAATGACCTGTACTGCTGAAGATCACTAGGTAAGATATACCAGTAAGGCTCTAGTTTACCTACAGTCATACACTTCTCATCAAAAGAACAAGCCACTACACTAGGTAGTACAAACTGGTTATCACTGACTTGTACTACTTCTGACTGACTTAGTTGTTGCCAATACTGACTAGTAGAATTATTCTGTGCTGCTCTCTGAAGATAAACATACAACTGGGATAAAATGGATTTAAACTTTGCAATTTCAATTTCTGACCTGTGAGTAATCAAATCCAGCAATTGCAAAATCATCGCATCTACTGGTACAGTTTGTGGAATGTTTAGTGATGCTATCAACTTTACTGACAGTGTCCCCTCATACTGAAGAATCTTTATCTGTGAACCTATCAAGTTAGGAAGTTTCTTGTGTTCTTCTGGTGAACTACAGGCATGTAAACTTTGAGCAGACACAAACTGACTACCACTAGACCCTTTCCAACCAAGACATTTTGGATAACCTTTAGGTGGTGTTGTAATAACAGGTAACCATTGTAGAGAATGAAGGGTTTGATCTACTGGACGATTATTGTAGTACTGATTCAATAACTTACTACCAGTAGGAGCAGACAAAAAATCCAAAAGTTTGGTTGCTCTCTTAACTTCAACAATTTTATCAACATTCTGCTTACAAATAAACTGGGCAACCATAATAATGTCTAATGTTGTTAGACTTGTAGAAACCTTCATTCCAAGTTGCTTCAAAATGTCAAAGTATTTGTTTGTAAATGGATGTACTGGGAATACATTGTAACCATTGTATAGTCCCTCTAGTATGGAATCTGTTGGATCAAATGTTTCACTAGGAGAACAAAGAAGACCATTTTCATCAGTTGGTAAAAACCTCAGTGATTGAAACTTATGAAAGAACAGATCATCATCTATTTGGTTAACCAAACTATAATACTCTTGCGGCTCGAGTAACATTGATGTAATCTTTATTACATCATCTCGTTTGTACTCATTTCTGTCAAGAGCAGGCAAAATAAAATGACTGATTATCTCTGATTTCTCAAATTTCCGACACATATCAGGCAATGTAGATATTACGCGACTGACCACTGTATCACTGCAACATAATACCAATGGTGATTTTGGTATATAAGGTAGATAGTTACTGGGACATTGTGGTCCTGCGATAAGTATAGTACTGTTTATTCCTTCCAAAATACATCGAGCACTAACTAAAGATTGCAGTACACTAGTTTTTAAAACACGAAATATTCGTAGGCTACATAACACAGACTTTTGCTCATCTTCTAGTGCCAATTCATGCTGAAACAAGAATTCTCTTAATACATCAGCTTCTTTATTTGTGAACACAACATCTGCAAAATATGTATGCCGTGATGAAAGACTCAAGACAGTTGATGGTGATAAAGTATGGACATAATCATCAAGTTCAAGATGATTAAAAAACATGAAATCCTCACTGCAACTTACACAGCAGCCTAGCTTTCCTATAGCACTGATTAATTCAGAATTATGAATTTCAACTTGATTGCATTTAATTACTTGTGAACAACCTTTCAAAAGCAATGGCACGATTCTGAAAGCTTCGGATGTCTGGCTATAACTGTGTGGAACCAATGGGATACTGATGAAATGTGACAAGGGGTGTTTCTGTATCCATTTCCAAAATGATTCCAGCCAATGTTTGTCAAACTCCTTTATCCCAGGTTTCCATTGGCAATAGCCATCATCAAATAAGGAGAGATCCTTAAAGATTGCAGCAATGGTTTCTAATTTTAATACTCGTAGTTGGGTAAATGCGCTTTCAGCTAGGATTTTCAATTGATCATGTAAAAATCTATCTTCAACCTCTAGGCTTACTAAAATGTTCTCCTTAGCAACCAACAACTTTGACTCTACAAACTCAGCATCACAAATATAAACTTTATCCTTAGCATCACTTTCATTAAAAGTTATAAATGTGCTGCTTACTACTGGAAGCAAAACGAGACCATAGAGGTCATTGTAAGCATCATCATCATCATCATCAAGACAGTATTTAAGCAGTTCAATTTTGTCTGTTCTGTTGATGCTAACATAACTTGTAGGGTTCTTTTTGAGGATTTGTCTCACCAAGAGAGGAGTAATTGTGGTAAATGGATATGCTTTAATGTACTTGACTGCTTCCCATACTTTGTCAGCAAACCTTACAACTATTTTATCACAAGCAATAAGTACATTGATGACAACCTGTGGAAAAACACCAACTTCTGGAACTACGAGCACAGATGACTGCAGCTTAACCCATCCACCATTTTGTGACCAAAATAATTGGCTATGTATCAAACATGAAAACAAAGCCTCTGAAACATCTTTCCAGTTCGTTTTATTAACAATATATGCACTGGGCCAATATGAATAAAACTCTTCAAAGTTGCAGTCATCCTTCAAAGTGCTGAGACAGCTTTCATAACACGATGGAAGCATTTTGGACAGTAGTAGTTTATTCCACAAAGCTCCATTGTCATTCTTCATATCAGAGGTCATCCATTTCAAATGACGACGGTCCTTATTCAACCCAAAGGTACCATGAACACAAACTGGTAATGGTGGATTAACATCTTCACTGTCCGGAAGAGGCAAAAAACAAAATAATCTGCTTGGACAATTGGAGGTGAGTGGCACAGCTATACCGATCCAAGGAAGACTGGTGACTTCATCAGAGACTTCCATTATTTCTCTGTTGGCAGAGCCAACCTGATGTATGACAAGCCACTGACAATACTTTTGCTTGCTTAACTTAACATCATGGATATAAAAGTTGACCATATATTTTATGTGTGGGAATGTAACACTACACTCAGCATTGGCATGATAGTGGGCAATTTCTTGAAAGAATTTACTCTTTGCATTTCTTATGAATTCTCTACTAGCTTTCTCAGCTTCAACTGAGAAAACTTTAGTTATATCTCCACTATCACTAATATAGTACACTTCAATCTGTTCAATGTATCTTAAAAATAATAACAAAATTTCAGCATCATTCTTTAAAGCATCCAATAGGGACTTGAGGTTTTCAATGCTGTATAACTTTTTTGAGAGATCTGAAGGTTGGTTTCTGAGTGGAAGTCTAATCATAGTCCCATTATATTCACCAGATGTACATAGGCTACAAGGATCATTAAATCTGAAAGGAGAACGCAAGTCACTACTTTGAAGATTTTGGCTTGTAAGCTTGTATTTGTGCCCAGGATCTCCTTTCCAAATCTTCTTTTGCGGATCCATAAAACAAAGCCATTTTCCACTAAGAATAACTGGAAGATCTACAATTAATACAATGAGCAGAATACAAGTTAACAATAAAACAGTTAATTTTATGTACAAACATATAAATATGTGTGTGTGTGTGTGTGTGTGTGTGCGTGTGTGTGTGTGTGTGTGTGTGTGTGTGTGTGTGTGCCATCTACATACGTATGTACCTATCTACGCATGTCATTTGTCTATCTATACATCAACGTACCTGTACGTACCCTGAATATTTGTCTGCATGCATCCATGTGAGCAAACTCATTATGTGGAATAAAGGCTAAACGAAGCCTGTATTAAACTTCTGTAGGTAAGCTTTGGTCTGAGGTGGTCTCTTCCACCAGTTTTAATTACAACTCTTTACAGACTTTGTGAACTGCCTTCCCATTGGGATAAACAGATGTAACACTCAGGCTACTCAAAATAGTATATCCCTTTGAATTGTCCCCTTTTTACGAGTACAATATGGGAGAGTAGCCTAGTCTAGAGAATTTTCATAAGAAAGCACAATAGACAAACTATAAAACAGATAAGAAGACACTTTTGTGTGTGTAATTTGTAATAAAAAAAATTGTTTTAAGCTGTACTTCCTTATTAGTGCATAGCAACGTAATTACCTAATTATGAAATGATTGGTACAAAACGAATGGAACAATGGACATAGATCAATTAAATCTTGATTACCTGTGACATGAAAAACTGAATTGAATCCAATTCCAAACTTTCCAACTTTGAATGGATCAGAGCGTTTGTCACTTCGTTTCAGTTTCTGTATATTAGTCCAGTCTTCATCAGTAAATACTGCATTATTGTATGCCAACAATGCTGGTCCCTGGAACTTTGCCAGTAAAAGATGTAGGGGGTTGTTTTGGCCATGTGATCTCTCATCAATGAAAAACTTCACTTCAGTAGCTTTTGCATCATCAGCATTTTGTAAGATTTCCTAAATAGGGGTTAAGAGCATTACATTCTTCATCTACCACTGTATGTACGTACGTACATTAACCTTATACATGTGCAGTACAAAATCAAGAAAAGAGCTACTATAGACACAATATTTGCACAGAAAACTACCAATCATGCTGAAAGCAACACTCTACCACTCAAAGCTGCTAAATGTAGTATGCATTGAGATTGTACTCTCTTGGGCAGGTCCCCTCAACGCATCAGGTATGGTCTGTTTGTTCAGTAAATTAAAATAAATCAATGAATAAATGTGACTGAATTTGACAAAACCCGGCTTCGACGCACAAAGCTTCGTTAGGAGATATGGCGATTTTAAGTAATCATTATGTAATAACTTCCCAGTGCCTACAGCTGTGCAAACAAAATTTGCACCAAGTATACATCTGTTTACTAGCTATCACTGAGTGGGTATATACATTTCTGATACCCAAAATTAGCCCTGTTTTGGGCAGCTTTTCTCGAGCGGGTAATAATATCACAGGTGGTAGTAATAGGGTGGGAGGGTGGGGGGCAGTGGGTGGGCTTAATATAGGGGTATAAAATGAAGCTAAAAGACAATTGGAATCCAGAGGCCAAGTTTGGGCTCTCCATGGCCCTCCATGGCCCTCAAATCACTACAAATTGACTGAGAACACTATTGGTGAGCTCTCTGTGAAGTCCCCGCTCACTACACACCATTATCACAAAGCCATGGCCATTCAATGGCACCAATCTCCCACTCGTGGTATTGACAGGGTCGGAAGAAAGCTGCCACAGAAACCAGATTTGACAGTCCTGAAGGAAGTACAGTGTGGAATATGATAGTGTATTAGGCCAGCAATCCATTTCTGGTAAAAATGTAAGTTTGATTTTGTGTGTGTGGAAGCCTTGTTATGTGAAATCCGGTCACAAATGACCATATCATAAACAGCATTAAGAAAAATGCAAATTGGTCTATTGAAATTCGTCCCCCAAATAATAGTTATACTAACTCAAACATACTTCAGTTTAGGACTGCACCGATTCTAGTATCGGTATTGGTATCGGGCTGATACCGCTGTTTTCATGAAGTACCGGAATCGGCCATTATATTGTTGCAGATACTGATTCTTATCACGTGCGAGAATAAAATGACGTTCGTTTGTACTTGCTATATTTTAATGTCACAGTTGATGCCTAAAAGCATCAAGTATAACACTATAGCTAACTACCAGCAAAATTACTGATCTATGCTGAAACCTACGTGTAAAAATGCTTTACTGAGAAAAATCGATATACTCTAATAGAACAGTCAATAACTCTAATAGAGCAATCAGGTAGAAGCGACTGTTTCAGGATTACAATAAATCATTTTGTGTTTTGTAAGCACCATTGCACTGTTATCTACACTTCTCCAGAAGAATACTGGAATATCCACTGGTTTGCATTTCAGTGATTTCCTCTTTTTTTTGTAAATCTTGACTGGTTACTTCATTATAAACATGAACCATACTGAAAACGTGTACAAGAATACCATGAAATGTACTATATAATAAATGTGTGCACTATGAAGTAGCTACTTAAAGGTACTTGGTATCGGTACTTGTACTTGCAGATATTTCCCAGCTGAGTACTTGGTATTTGAAGTATCGGTGAAAAGTGTAATCGGTGCAGCCCTACTTCAGTTGATTTACTTCAAATTTGGAGGGCAGTAGAAGCATTATACAGTACATTTACAGTTTACTTTTCATACAGATCAGATGTGGGTTGTGCATGATTTTAAAAACTGCAAAAGCAATTTTTTTTTGTCATGACTACAGGGTAAACTCAGTAGATTGACTAGCATATACGTATGTATATAGGAGTATCTTATGGTGGTTTGAAAAGAATCGAGATAAAGACCATAAAATTATGATAAAAACACCAACCATGTGTATCAGGCGAGCAATCTTGTTTCATAAATACAATTTATTGAGTAATCTGAGAGTAAAACTGTGAGCTATAATGCAAAAACCAACTAGCATGATCAAAATACTCTAATAGTGCAATCATCCTATTACAACAGTCAGCTCCAGTACACGTCACAATTTAGAGAGTTAAACTGGTCACCCTGTAGAAAGTTTAGCTACATTACAACTCTGTCACCCTATAGGAAAGTTTAGTTACATTACAAGTCACTCAGCAGAAAGTTCAAAGTCTCCCAGTCACCCTTTAAGAGAATTAATACATGAAGTAAGTAAGTACACAGTCTTCTTATACAATAGTTTTTGTTTGTTATACTGAATAGTCCCCACACTTAGAACAGCCTTTGCTATAAACGGCGCCCTCAATTAGTGGCTGTCCTTGAATGCTGATTTTTAGACACTAGGCTAATAGTAGTCACAGTGTTTAACCAAGTGAGTATGGTATCACAGAAATCTGATTTCTTGGTTAACATGATATACGTACGCACATCTAGCTGTTCAGTTAACGGGATTATACACTCTGCCTTAATTAGATATATGCACAGTTAAGTGAGAATATGTCACATTAACATCTCAGAATGAGTGCGATGTGTGTGATATGTATGTACATTGACTTTTCCCTTTAATCTGAGGTGAGAAAGTGGTACATAACCAGTTCAAAAACACACAAATACTGGAAATAAAGTGCTAGATGGTCCAAAAACTCCTTATGTTGCTTACATTTGACTGTTGGAAGTCTTAAACAAGTATGTAGCCTGCCTGCTGATATTACTCTGTAGGTCTCATCACATAGTACTTCACAATACTAGGAAGGATAGAACTTTGAATTACTGGTAGGATATGCATTTTGAGTAACCAATTGCCTGTTCCTTTATATACTGTACTCCTATCATCCTATTAAATGTGATAATATTGCTGAGTGGCTTAATTCAGGTGCTGAGTGCTCCAGTATTATTTGGAAAACTTATACTATACCAACTGCACTGTTGTAACACAGTAAACATTATAACCACATCACTTAACTACTTGCCATGTGGACTTGGTTGGTTGTGATCAAGATGCTCTAATAAAGCAGTCACCCTAATAAAGCAGTCAATGGAATTTGTCATGTGTGGATATATAGTGCTTTTAAATGAAAGGATCCCTAGTTTTTGTTTTAGAATAGAACAGTTGCGCAAATAATTACAATAGATGCACTTAGAAAAACATGTGGCAAAAATCCATTGGCACAATGCATAAAAAATTGCATATTCGAGTCTACTGCCATAGCACAAGTATGGATAGCTTAACCACTATAGTGTTACATTCATCTATCATAAGGTATTAATATACTAGAAGGACGAGAGTGTAGCGGTCTGGTTTCTGAAATTATGATAAAATTCCACCTTTTTTTGCTGGAGCACTCACGAAGCCAGATGCCTATTCACGTTAATCATTGTGTTAAAAGTAGTTTTCTGACACAGTTATGAAGAAAGAAAGCAGTTTAGCCTTGCCATACCCACTTACGAGTGGACCTGTTTCAAAAATGAGTGGGTGAATACACGCTATTTTAACCATGTAGCCAGAACGCAGACCAGCTATGCCTTCACTACTCTAATATGTTAGTACCTGATAACAGATGATCATCAACACCGACGTAGTTTGGCTGCTAGCCACTCTACAATAGCAGGACAATGAAACATGCAATTATCCCAGCACCTGGCTGTACAATGCCACACGTTTTGCCACACATTTCAGTTAACTGCCACACCTATGATGTCACATGCAACCGCTCTATAACAACACTGCCAGTAGACAATTTATAGTTCCGAAACAAGTGGATATTACAGATAGCTGTGTGGAAAAAAAAACCATACTTCAGTATAAAACAAATTTTAAGCCACACTAGGGACCTTTCCACAAAGTGTTCCACATTATACCACTTGTTTAAGTACTTTAAATACATGCATTCAACAGTGTACCAGACATGGGGCCAAGTACATTTAAAAGTACTTAAGTAAAGTACAAGTACTTTTGAATTTTCCAAGTACAAGTACAAGTACTCCTGCAGCAATTAAGAGAGTACTTAAGTAAAGTACAAGTACATTAATATACGCTATATTCAGTGTATTGTAGTATGTAAGTGTGCCTAGGGGGGTTGGTTTTTGCCAACCATTCACTCTCTTAAACTCTTAAAATGCACTGACTTGAACAGCAGCATTGTTTTTGTTTGCCAGAATGCTATGACGTCATTAATCGTGGCAACATATACAGAGTAAGGTTGGGGAAGGCAGTAGAAGAATCGCAAGAAGTTGTAAATTGCACCTTCATACAATTTTGCTATTATCATTGTACACCTTCTGTGTACAAACTACGTTAAATGTTTGCAGTACTTACAAGTACTTAAAAGTACTTTAAGTACTCAAGTACTTAGCAAAGTACTTGAGTATAAGTACAAGTATATTAGGGAAATTAAGAAAGTATTTAAGTAAAGTACAAGTACTTTCAAATCTGTACTTAAATGTACTTAAGTATAAGTACTCATGTACTTGGCCCCATGTCTGCAGTGTACAGCTCCTAACTGTATATTATGTACATTACACATTTATATATATATGTACATACTGTACCTTAAATATTTGACCATCTGGGTACTCTTCAAGGATTTCCTTTATCTCAACAGTAAGTGGAACTTCTTCTTGTCCAAAAGAACCCTCCTCATCTACACAATTTCATACACTTTTTCAAAATGGTAAATACAAGACCAGGAAGGTGTATACTGATAGTTGTACGTATTGTATTGATGGTTTAGTGGTGGCCACAAGCCCTGTTTAAGTAATCAGTGAGCTTTATATCTAATATGTTATGCCAGCCTACTGGTCTCAACCATAGCAAAGTGGTACAATGTACTTATAACCTATTAGTGTGTTTGTGGTTTGCATGTATTTAAGAGTACAACAAAAGTAAGTCAGGTAAAACATATCACCATGCATACATCAAATTAAAGGATGTCTGTATCTATGTGTGTATGAAAATAATGCCAGTTTAATATGATCTATACTAAGGATATGGTCCCAGGGTAAAAAAAGTTGCAAAATCAGTGGTGGCGGTCAAGAAATGGCTGCTATGATGATCATGCTGTATAGTAGTAGGGATCGGGGGGGAGTAGGGCATGACCACATGCACTACGGAACGCTCACAAAAATATATATTTTAAATACTTGTTGAAATTAATACATCGTACAAAAAAAACACGATTGTATTGTAATCATTGATGACCACTGTTACTGTTGATGTGAAAGTCGTCACCGCCACACATCGTCATCGTTGTAAGTCTAATTACTCCATAACAGCAGCGTTTTTCCAATCGTGAATCACACCATTGCACACAACAAACTAAGTAGAACTAAAATATGTATTAATCCCCTTCCTCTACTTTTTGTACAGGGTCTATTCAGCTCATGTGAAATACTTTCAATACTTGCACAATGTTATTATGTATTCACGTGCATTTGTCCTCCCCCCGAGTAGGGATCATGGATGGTTTGGGTTTTCCTGCCATAAATATCTATCAAAAACTACTTTCACAACTTGGCCACATTGGTTTGGTATAGCCAAGCCTAAAATGTGCACTCTAAGTGACCCAAACTACTTATCATATTCAAGCCAAACTTGGAACCAAGACGTGCCTTTATACCCCCATCTGTGTGCCAAATTTCAAGGTAACTGGATATAGCATTCGCGTTTTATGGCAGTTTTGTAAGTGTGCAAAAAGAGGAAGAAAAATAATACATAAGAAAGAAAAAAAGAAAATGAAGAAACTAAGCCGTATTTTGAAGTCACATATCTCAGGAAAGCTTGAAGCAATTGTGCTCAAATTTGGTATGTGGAGTATTGACGTTGGCAGGCATGTCCACAGTAAAAATCATCTTGTTTCGTAAAGATAGCACAGAGCTACGAATATTTTAAAAATCACTTTTTTTTCTTCTTCCTGTCAATATACTCACAGTGTTGAGCACCGGCTGCTTGGCCGCACAACACACAACCATGCATCTTGATTAACAGACTGAAGAAATGTGCATTTATAGATGCAGGTGGTCCCTACAGCGTAGCTGCTCAATTTTAAAATCCTGTTTAGGGAAGTGTCTTCCCACTGTTACATATTTTCTCTAGTGACTTTGTTCAGAATATGCCATTGCATCATACAGTATATAGTGGAACCTTGATTATCTAAACTAATTGGGGAGAAAGGGTGTTCATATAATCAAATAGTACGTAAAATCAAACTTCCATACATGTTTTTGCTAAACTACTCTAATAAAGCATACACTTGTTGATAAAATACTCTAATTGAGCAGTCAATTTGGTGTTTGGATAATCAAGAGTTCGGTGGTCAGATAATCAAGGTTCCACTGTAGTTAGGGATTATGGAAGTTTCACAAAAACAGTATTGACCAGAAATCATACCTTCATGGCGCCTTGGTAGTATCGGTTAGGTAGAACTAAGCCCAAAAGTGTGTTTAGTACGAGCTGAAACATTTCCAATAGGTTGCTATGAAATTTCAATATTTTTTCTATTCAGTGGAATTTTCTGCTGACTGACTAATTACATAATACCTGCATGCCTGTAACAATAGCAAGGGGATCATGTACACCTGAAGATATACTAGCGGACATTTAATCCCTAATTTGGTCATGAGTGTATGTGACCAGATCTGTGAAAACCCAACATAATCATACAAGCCTAAATTTACAGTACAAAGAATTGAATGCAATGAGTGAAAACTAGCATACTATTAATAATGTTTTTGAATGCTTTGTTCTTAGTGAAGAAATGGCCTAACAATAAAAACCTGGATATCATCTTATTTGCCTACTCAAGAGTAGCTCGAAAATCTTCATTTCATTGCGGTATGTGTAAGGATGTGGAAGTTACTGGTGTATGTTTACGTCACGTTGAAACAAAAGTATGCATTCGATCTTTCTTCACTAATTTCACATTCATATGTAGTGAAGAAAGGTGATACAAGGAAAAACTTACCCAGTAGTCGATTTCCCTACTCATGGCAAACCGGATGGTATAAATTTCAACTCCGTGTGTCATTCTGTTCGTAAGATACAACAATTAAAGTGATGCCTGTAATTTATTCTCCACTGTACAGAACAATTTTTTCTGTTGTTGTTGTTGTTACTTTGTAGGGTTGTAACTCCCAAATTTATTGGCACATTAGACTGAAACTTTGCCAGAGCATGCATTTGTCTAAGTTAGGGCTGAAATGGATATCCGTATTATTTGCATATCTGTAATTTACTATCCGGACACTACTTTGAAGCCAACCAGATAGTAAGTGATTTATCTGTCTTTCAAGAAACCAACTGCACATTACGAGATGAATCATTTTCACCATGGAGAGTTAGCTAAGGTACGTAGTTTTACGTGAAGTTAACAGCTGTCTGGTAAGTTAATCAGCTTGTTCGTAACTGACCACACCCATCACTAATGATTGAAGCGCAGTTGTGAATGTTGCTGAAGAAGTTGTAGCAGAAGAGATATTGCCTTTTAAAGAGTTCTTTACGACTAGTTGTACCTTGAAAAGGGCTTGTAGCAACTGCTACATCTTGTATTCATATTTTCTCTAGCTACCAATCTTGTTACAGATAAATTCCATTAAGTGCAAAGTATTAAACACTGTAACATTATCACAATCACTTTGTTCTTATATGAATATTATAGTGCTAGCAAAATAAGGATGTTCACAATAAACTATAACGTGGTTTTCAAGTGATGATGTCACTATCTGTAGGATATCTGAATAGGTTTTGTTCAGGATACCAGTTGCTATCCGTTTCAGCCCTAACCTAGTCTAAGTAGATTATAAATATTTAATTAACAGGAATTTGAAAAATGTGTAATTGTGTTGCAGATCCAGTCACATATACAAATCAGGGATTAAATGTCCACTAGTATATACATTTTCAGGTGTAGGCTACCTCTATTGTTTCACTACTTTATGACCACCATAAATCGAACTTAAAATTCTTTATTTGTGCCTTGTTACCAATGGGGGTTGTTAACCTGTTGAAAAGGTATGAAACCAACAGAAATGGTAGCTACAAAATGCTTGACCACTTGAGAGAGACGGCCACCCACAGTGGTTGGATTCAATCACATAGGCCACAGATTGAGTGTGTTAATGACGTATTCTGTATATGATGTGAGCTTCACAATCACATATAAAACCATTTTGTGATTAACCTGATTTGTGATTTGAAATCCATGCCATGGTTACTGTAATGCAATTAGTAAAGTACAACAGGGTTCTCAAGGACAATGATTCATGATTATTGTAAGTCTATGTGAGCTTGTAATGTTTTAGTGACCAATTTGCAATCAGTTCAGTTGGTTATGCACCTATCAATATTAAGCCCCACTACCCCCTCCTGTATGGGTGTACATGAGAGAATAAAGGAGGGATTTGGAGCAGTTAGTGATTGTTCAAATATTTGTAGCACTTGCTGGACTTTACCGGCTATGCACCTACCACAAGATGACCTGTTTCAGTACACCGGGCAACTTGTCATGCTCCGGGAAATTGATTTTTGGAAAAATCAAATCCCCACCTTTACTCCACTGTTGCCCCAGGAGGGTGGTGGTGGGAGATAACATTGATAAGTACATTAGCATGGGAAGAAATTGCTCATAATTTATTGATCACTAAGTACCGGAGTGAACAATGTTTCTTCAAGCACACCATTAGCTTGAAGAAACATTGTTCACTCTCCTAGGGCCAAAGACAAAGTGATGGGCATGTTTCAGAAAGCATTGTATTAAACCAGCAAACATTAGTAGAGTCTAACGTTTTAAAGCTTTCAAACAGTAGGTATTGGCTTGCGTATGGACTCACACGTGCAAGCAAATTGTGATGTATCTCAGCAATCCTTACAGCTATCGAAACAAAACTTTAGTATTTTATAGTACACAAGTAGGGTACTTAGGTACTTAAACCGTAGCCTGATTGATTTCTATTCCATCCTTCAGTAGCAGATTAAAAATGAAGTGTCCGGAATACCCAGCTGTTTGGAAACTCCCTTACTTTTTTTTTTCTTTCTTTGAAAGAAAGAAAGGTTTATTATGATAATAAAAAGGTCTTCGCACTCAAACAGTGGGCAGATAGGCAAACTCTGACCAATCCTGTACATGTGATGATGGAATTGTTGCCATTACAGAAGCAGCATTACCACACTGAACATCAATAGCAACCTTCTGAATTAATAATTGGGTGGTCCTATTATCACCAGACTGTTCCATTACCAGTGTTGGGAGTAACGCGTTAAGTAATATTATTACTTTTGTGGTAACTAAGTAATATAACGAAATACGCTATAAAAACAGGTAATATAACTCAAGTTACTTTACTTACAAATTTAATGCGTTACCTAAGTAATATAGTTACTGTAACGAATTTAATATTACGTAATATTATTACTACAAGTAACGAAGTTACTAATCTCGTTAGTAATCCACTGAGTAACGCCTAGCCACAACGAAGTAATGAAGACTACTGAATGAAGCTTATTCACCAGCTTCTTACTTATAATCAAGACCTGCACATTGTCCAACAACGCAATCGTGTCACGTGATAAGGTGGTAGTTTCAAACGTGACAGCTTAAGGCTGTGGGCACAAAGTAATATAATATGTAATATTATTAGTTACTTTATTTTATTGGTAATATGTAACTGTAACTAAATAGTTCAGCTGCAAGTAATATGTAATATGTAACTAGTTACTTTTACAAGTAACTTGCTCATCACTGTCCATTACCTGGGAACCTATCTGCTTCACTGTAATGAGCGTGCACATGATCCCCAAGCACCCAGGGTCTCAACACATAGAGGGGAGGAGTGAAATGATGGTATCAGAGAAGAATACTTTCTGAACTTAGCTGACTCTGCAGAGTTTGTCAGCCGGTTGGCACCAGTTGCAAGTAGATAAATTAGATGGGGCCAGGGTGTCTGAACAGGTAAAATCTCAGAGCAAGGGTAAGCTCCGTGACCAAGGAATCAATGCCCCCCTTACTTATCTTAGTGTGGTCACTTTATACAAAAACGACGCATTTACTGAGCTAGCTTATGAAAATAAATTGAGGCGATTAATTAACGTTCCTACTCATCTAACATTAATTCAAAGATTTTCACCTGAATCAGAGTCGGTCTCCATCACCGATTCCATCAGTCTTTTAGCGCTGATAATTATCAATCGCTCAACTTCAGTTTCGCTCTCTGCCTTGGTAACGAAGTAGTGTTCTTGATTACGCAGTGTGCGGTGCGTACCGACGTCACTGTATAGTATACTCCTTTGTGTCCAATCTTGTTATGTTGTTAGTGGAGGTAGGGGCGTGCAATGCGGTTACGCGGTGATGTGTGATAAGGTAAATTAAACTCGGCGCGCGCAATTGGAAACGGCTGCTTCTACGAATTCGTGAAACTGCGGTGCTTCTACCTTCTTGCATAAAAGGCATGAGAGTCTTAGTTCTACATTTACATATAGTAAGCCGTGTTGTGAGTTAGTCGCTAGAAACCCAGTAGCCGAGAATATCAACGTCGCGAAGCAGAGTTTCTGTACATCTCACATCGCCAGCATGGCAGGTACGTCAGTACGTGTGACATATTTACATTGAGTCGTAGCTATTATCAGTGCAACCCGCAGAAAGTGGGAACGTGATGGCATGATCTATAGTCTCATACTACTTTTTTCTTGTGTATGTGTGTGCAGTTATGTGTGTGTGCGGTCGGGATCTGGTACACGCCCACACCGCTCAAAAAACTGAGAAGAGGTCACAGTAGTGGTCTAGCTACGCGAGACTAGTGGCTTGGGACCGTTCCAATCCGTCAGTAACTGTTCCAACGAGGCTATACACTCAATCCCTGGTATTCTATAATCATACAAGGGGGTGGCACTCCAATATATCCTGTACTCTGATCTTCATACAAGAAATTTGCATTTATTTATTAATTTCCATCAATGTACAAACTCAGATATGAGTATTGTCATACATGTGGATTTAAGTATGAGTGTAGATTATAAAGTCTCTCTTTGAAAGTTCAAGTTGTAAATCTGGTGATAAAGTATTCCATAATTTGATCGCTTGTGGAAAAAAAAGGAATAGGCGTATACATTCACTCTACAGGGTAGATGTCGAGTTTCTCGGTATGTTCTCTTAGCTGTAACATTAATTGTAACAGTAGGTACATCTACCAAGTTGTTCATAATTTTATACTATCATAAAAGTTCTCAAGGTGTTGCATCTACTTTCTAAAGTGGGCCATCCAAGTATACTAATCATTTCTGATACACTTGCATACCTATCAAACCATATCTAGCAGCATGTCCTTGTACCAGTTCTATTGCCTATACATTACATTTGTGGTATGGTGACCAGGCTACACAGGCATATTCTAACATTGGGTGAACAAGCATCAAGTAGAATGGTGCTTTAACATCTGGTGAGCACTTCTTAAGATTACGCTGAAGGAACCCTTTCACTCTGTTTGCCTTATTTACGTTGCAAAATCATATATTGTATATGTTAACTGTGTGTCACAAGATCTTCTTTTATGGAAACCATGTTGCTCCACACATGAAATATTATATTACTGGTTGAGTAGGTCAAAAATAGTCTCACGTGGCCAGGTCTCTTTTTCTTGGCACATGCAGCGCTTATCAATTATAATTATAAGCGCCTGCTCAAAAAAGGGTCTGATCCAGAATCAACACGTAAACTCGTTTTCACACCCAAGGTAGAGCTCGGGATGTTTAATCAACTTTCGTCATAAAACATATACTTCCTTTTAAATTTCAAGCCACATACACAATGGAAATGCCATGAGCATTTACAAGTAGAGACACTGGGGCTGGTTTCCTTAGGCTGAAAATGACACGGGTTGATTCTTTACTCAGTTCACCTTTAGCCTTTTCATTTTCACAAGGAATCGATGCATGACCTTTTCAACCGTACAAAAACAGCCTCAGCGTCAACTACCAGCAATCGTTCATGGCATTTCCAATGCATACATAGCTTGAAATTTAAAAGGAAGTATACGTTTTATGACGAAAGTTGATTAACACCCTGAGCTCCAGATTGGGATGTGAAAATGAGTTTACATATTGATTCTGGACCAGACCCTTTTTGAGGAGGTGCTTATAATTATAATCAATAAGTGCTGTGCAGAGAAAAAGAGACAAGTTCATTTGTAAAGTGCATACCACAATTGATACTTTTAGAATTAGAACATAACCATAATTTTACAAAAATTTACAAAAGTTTGGTCAAGAGTCAAGCACGGATTTTAGTGTAAGTCAAGGGTCAAAGCTTATTTTTCAAGTTTGACCACTTTGACCGAGGACAAATATTGGAGTACAGGGTATATTGGAGTGCCACCCCCTTGTGGTAGTAGTTATGTATTGTACTTGTGTGGTGCTTGATGGCCTGCAAATTAGCAGGTCATGGTGGGTTTGTAGCATCCTTCCGAATGCACTTGTTTGTAACAACTTTTAATGAGGCTGTACTATATTGACACAATAAGCCAAGAAACTTAGACAAAATATACTGTAGATGAAAAAGAAATAAAAGTGGCACAAGAGCAGATCCTCAACCCGAACCACTCAGCTACTGCTGCCAGCTACCTGCTTATAGTCTACTTCTTTCAAACCTTATGAATCTGGGTCAAGAAGGGATGTCATACATATAGTAGAAGGAGGAACCATGCCTAGTAAAGAAGAAATCAAAGCTAAACACAACCCTAATTGTATGCTAGCTAACTAAGGTTTGCCTGTTGTTCTTCACCATGGGGCAACTGCATTAAATTTTGTTAACAAGCAATTTTCTCAATAAGTTATGACAGTGGCATACCTTTCGGGCCTTTTCAATTCTTGCCACAAGGACTAACTGTGCTTTCTGGCTAATAGCTTGAGTTCAGGGCCTAGGCTATGTCACTGCTCCCTTGGGTGACCACCTTGTACACTGTCTAATTACTCCTCCAGCCAGTGGAGTATAATAAATGAAGTGATAGCTATACACCTGTATATTCCCACAAATGTGATTGGAATTAGTTGCCGGGGGGGGGGGGGGGGGGGATCAAAGTACAGAGTCCGTACTGGTTGTTTATACTGGAAAGTGAGCTCATGAATGCGGACCATAGAGGGTAGTCAGAAAAGGCGGATACGGTCGGACACGGACATTTTCAAAAAGCATTTTTACATTTATATAACAGTTATTTTTCATACCTAATGCTGTTTTTACAGCAGTCTTCGCTTCCAGACCCACTTGTCATTGCGCTTATCCATTTATAAGCGCATGTGCGAAGGACTATACCAGCACTCCACAGCATTCCAAAGACCATATTATTGTTATACTCATGCTCTAAAGTCTAATACAGAGTTATATAGTTGTAGAAATTAGCTTATATGCCATGTAACTTAGCTTAGCAGGCCAAATCCACAATCTTACGCCTTTTAGTATAAGGCGCAGGCGCTTATACCAAGTGGAGGGTTTCAAGGACTTGGCCTACGAGATTAGGTTGGGACATGCTATAGATTAATCTCTATGACTCTGAATTAGATTTCTAGAGCATGTATACAACACTATATGGTCTGTAGAGTGCTAGTGTATCCTTTGCACATGCGCTTATATATGGATAAGCGCTATGACAAGATCGACTCCTGAGCCTGGAAGCGAATGCTGCTGTAAATACAGTGTTAGGTATGAAAAATAACTAAATGTAAAAATGCTTTTTGAAAATGTCTGCCCGCATCCGTGTCTGACTGTATCCGCCTTTTCCAACTACCCAACCATAGATACATTGTACATGCACCAATAGCATGCAAAGAAGTCAATACTAGTATATATGACCTTAATAGGAGACTATTTGTACAAGCATCAAGTTTCACCACAAGTCTAATATGGTATTATGGTATGCAGATGTCATCTGATGCAAATTGCAACAGTGATTCTCTTCATTCCACAACCAGTGGCAATTGTATTGGGAGGAAGTATAGTAAAGTATTACAATTATGAAATAGATTAGGACCCTATGAATTGTTTAAGGCAACACATGACTGGTAACTCCTTTATGATAGAAAAGTTTTCTAAACATTCATAAAGATTCAATGAGAATACAATAGGTACATTTTCTGTTTCAAATCCATTCATATTGTATAGAGATGGATGTCTGAAATTCAAGTTTAGATAAAGGTCATATATTTAATAGAATGCCAGTTTTCTTATTTTATGCACATATAAATCCTCATAAATTCTCATGAAATGTGTTATACTGCAACTATAGACTATGGCTTAGTAGTATACCATTGTAGTATTGAGCTTGTCTGTATTAACCCTGTTGTTAGCTTAGCTGAGAATTACTAGAATGTTACAGGCATCAGTAATACAGTTGTGTAAGTGGCAGCTGTGTCAATGTGTAACATCCAAATTGTTACTGTGCTAAGGAGAGTTTGATTGACATAGTTGGGTATTCTGGTGGTTGAGTAAAACCAGTTGTAGGAGGTTGGATTTTGCTTTGAACTCTTGCAAGACTTTGGTGATATCACTATGGTCAGTAAAATGATTTGAACATTTCCTTGCCATGACTTTTAGATGGTGTGCTACACGTATGGTGCCTTCCTCTTTCTATATCTTCAATGCCATCTTGTATTATCAGGAATGTGTATTATATATCCAGTCTCATTTAAATTGTCTCCGGTAGATCACTGTGTGAGTGGTGTCCTTTAGGCATTCATGTCACCCTGCATTCATGTGCCTTTAGGTTGAGTAACTCAGATGGTTTGGACAATGGCATGCTGCCATGTTGATTGCACAACTCTCAAGAACTTGTTGCATTCACTACTTGTTGTTCATCACAACCATCCAGGATAGTCGATGGCTTAATCTTCTAACACTATATTTTAATAAGATGCAATGTTCATCTTACAGTTATACATGCGTACATACATGCATACATACCATACTGCTACAATTTTACTGTACACATAGACTGGTATCATTTCTAATTGTACAGTACATTTTACAACACTAGAATATTGTTACTGTATGAACTAATACCTTTTACCATAGACAATTCTGAAAAGGGCTCTGATAGCAACTCTGATGAGGACTCTGATGAAGAAGGTTATTTTGGTCAAGAACAAGTACCACTCACAGATGAGATTAGAGAAATTCTTGAAGAATATCCTGATGGTCAGATCTTTAAAGTAAGTACCAACTAGCTATATTATTGTTTGTTTGTTTAAGAATTCACACATATATTTAGTATCTATCTCCGTGCATTTAGTCTACACTATTCAGCCTTGCATGCCCATCAAATTTAAAAATGCTCTCTAGTGAGGACTCAAGTGTAGTGTATTCAAGCACACCATACATACGGTACCACTCAAATGCAATGTCATCTTGTGAGAGTGCAAACAATTAAAATGCTTGCTAATTACAGGGCATGGCACCCGTTTTGCTCATTAGTATTCATCCCAAATGCATGGATGAGAGACTAATACAGCACGAGGCAAAGCTGAATGCTGTATTTGGCTCAAGATGTGTTGTAAATCACACTCTCACAAGGCAACGTTGTGCTTGAACAGTACTGTATAATCGAGAGCATAGTAAAGCATAGTGAGTAGGGTTTTCAAGGGTTTCAGGAAATCCCCATTGAAATTTAGATTGCTAAGCATTCTTCAGAAACCTCACACACTAGTATAAAAGTGAGTGAGTAACAGCACGTAGTATAGATGGCATATGAGCTCTCTTGAAGCTTACTTTAAAACAATTGAGATACTCTGATAGAACAGTCAACTAGACTCTAATAGAGATATCAATGTATTAACAAATTTTGTATTAATGTGTTTATTGTTGGGAAATGATGTGATGTGTTGAACTTCAATGTTTTTCTTTGAAGTAAAAGTATTGCTAGACATGACATTGTAGCATCTGATGTGCTGATGCAAAATTGCATGAGTGATGCTGCTAATGCTATAATGCTGTAATTCTTATACTGCTAGTCTACAACATTTTTAGTCATGGCAATTGATGCACCTCCTGCATTATTATCATACAGTATACTTACTTGAGTGTATGAGCACATCCTTGATATACTAATTGTAGTTAGAAATCAAACTAATGTTTTGGTTGTTTACCAGTTATTCCATAGTTGTCAATGGTTCCATGTTGTTGAAACTGGATTGGTCAACCAGGTCACATTTTTGTCTGGGTTATCCAGGCCTGACTGACCGACCGACGGACTGACTGACTGACTAATACTTTTAGACAAGCGTAACATGATAAAATCTGGTGATATGGGCTTGAGTTTTTCACTGTTGGACATCACTCCAGCCTGATAGGAGTTTTTTACATACTACAGTACCAACAATACATGCATCATGGACTTACCTTTGTCTCCTTTGGTGTTCCATTTCTCTTTGCTGACAGCTTGTGGGATGGCTACTCTATGTTTGTAATGTGAATAATACATTATTCCCATAGTGACTGGATTAATTGTGAAGGAATGTTCTATAATGCTGTTTTACGGGCTGAACATAGCTGAAAACAAAACATAATGGCCACTTAGAACTTTTCAGTAATTGATTGTGGTACTTGCTAAGATAAAAACATTACATCTGCCTTTTTTGTTTCTTTTGGTGTGCAGTACAGTATGCATGCACGCACATATTCAATAGTCATCAAGACACACGGTAGTGTGTCGTGCTGCCCAAGAAGCCGGCGCGCCACACTGTGAGTATATTGACAGGAAGAAAGAAAACGTCATTTTCACACTTTTGTATCTCGGTGATACCTTATCCGATTGACACCAAATTTACTGCCGAGTTGCCCACCAGCTAGGGGAGTCTACATTCCAGGTTTGAAGGAAATCACTCAAACCATTTCCGAGATATGAGTGGCCAAAGTTTCGTTTTTTTTTCTTCGTTTTTTTTTCTTCTTCGTCTTTTCGCACACTTGCAAAAATCGCTATAAAACGCAAACACGTGTTCCGATCGCCTTGACATTTGGCACACAGAAAGGGAGTCCAAAGGCGAATCCTAGCATCAAATTTGGTGCAAATCCGAAGAATGGTTCAGGAGTTATGACCGACTATTCGTGTAAAATAAGATCGATATGTTGTCATGCCTACAGGGTAAACCGCTTCATGGAATGAGTTGAAAATTGCTATGTAGATGGAGTAACCATCGTAGGAGTGCCTTTTGGTGGTTTGAAAGCAATCGAAATTAAGACCACGGAGATATGACACAAAACCCAACCTGTGTCACAATTACGCGATCGATTTTTAGTAATAAAAAAGTATTAGTTTTTACGCCTACTAGGCAAACCGCTATGAGCAATGAGCTGAAAATTGGTGTATAGCTGGAATAATCTTCATAGAAAGTCCTTGCAGTAGTATAGAAGAATTGGATTACAAACCACTGAGTTATGGTTCGAAAGCCAACTCCGTGTAGCAAATGCGAGATCGAGATACTCTAATAGAACAGTCACCCTAATAGAGCATTCAGCTAATTTATTTACTCCATTATAGAATTCTATTACATTACAAGTTATTCTGTAGGGACTTCAGCTGCAAACAGTTAATGTTATAGACAGTTCAGCAAGAAGCAAGTCACCCTGTGGAGAGTTAAACTACAATTATATCACTGTAGAGATTCAGAACATTACAAGTCACACTGAAGAGAGTTCAGCTATAAGTAAGTCATGCACCCTGTAGAGAGTTCACCTACTATTAAATCACTATCTAGAGAATTCAGCTACACACAAGTCGCTGTGCAGAGAGTTCAGCTACAAACAAATTACCCTGTAGAGAGATCAGCTACAAACAAAACACTTTGCAGAGAGTTCAGCTACAAACAAATCAATCTTTAGAGTGATCAGCAACAAACAAATCAACTTGTAGAGAGATCAGCTAGAAACAAATCAACCTGCAGAGAGATCATTTACAAACAAATCAGCTTGTAGAGAGATCAGTTACACACAAATCAACCTGTAGAGAGATAAGCTAGAAACAAATTACCCTGTAGAGAGTTCAGCTAAAACAAATCAACCTGCAGAGAGATCAGCTACAAACAAATCACCTTATAGACAGTTCAGTTACAAACAAATTACCCTGTAGAGAGATCGACTACAAACAAATCATCCTGTAGAGAGATCATCTAGAAACTAGACACAATGTAAGGAGTTCAGCTACAAGCAATACACCCTGTTGAGATTTCAGCTACAAAAAAATCAACCTGTAGAGCGATCAGCTAGAAACAAATCACCCTGAAGAGAGGTCAGCTACAAAAAATCACCCTGTAGAGAGATCAGCTAGAAACAAATCACCCTGTAGAGACTTCAGCTACAAACAAATCAACCTGCAGAGAGATCAGTTACAAACAAATCAGCTTGTAGAGAGATCAGTTACACACAAATCAACCTGTAGAGAGATAAGCTAGAATAAGTTACACTGTAGAGAGTTCGGCTACAAAGAAACTACCATGTAGAGAGTTCAGCTGCAAACAAATTGCCCTGTAGAGAATTCAGCTACAAACAAATCACCTTGTAGAAAGATCAGCTAGAAGAAGTTACCTTGTAGAGAGATCGACTACAAACAAATCATCCTGTAGAGAGATCATCTAGAAACTAGACACAATGTAAGGAGTTCAGCTACAAGCAATACACCCTGTTGAGATTTCAGCTACAAAAAAATCAACCTGTAGAGCGATCAGCTAGAAACAAATCACCCTGAAGAGAGGTCAGCTACAAAAAATCGCCCTGTAGAGAGATCAGCTAGAAACAAATCACCCTGAAGAGAGGTCAGCTACAAAAAATCACCCTGTAGAGAGATCAGCTAGAAACAAATCACCCTGTAGAGACTTCAGCTACAAACAAATCACCCTGTAGAGAGTTCAGCTAAAACAAATCAATCTGCAGAGAGATCAGCTACATACAAATCACCATATAGATAGCTCAGCTACAAACAAATTACCTTGTAGAGAGATCGACTACAAACAAATCACCCTGCAGAGAGATCAGCTACACACAAATCAACTTGTATAGAGATCAGCTACAAACTAGACACAAAGTAAGGAGTTCAGCTACAAGCAAATTACCCTGTAGAGAGTTCATCTACAAACAAATCAACCTGTAGAGCAATCAGCTAGAAAAAATCACCCTGAAGAGAGGTCAGCTACAAAAAATCACCCTGTAGAGAGATCAGCTACAAACAAATCATCCTGCAGAGAGATCAAATCACCTTATAGAGAGTTCAGCTACAAACGAGTTGCCCTGTAGAGAGATCAGCTACAAACAAATCAACCTGCAGAGAGATCAGCTACACACAAATCAACTTGTAGAGAGATCAGCTACAAACAAATCACCCTTTGGAGATCAGCTAGAAACTAGACACAATGTAAGGAGTTCAGCTACAAGCAAATCACCCTGTAGAGAGTTCAGCTAAAACAAATCAACCTGCAGAGAGATCAGGTACAAACAAATCACCTTATAGATAGTTCAGCTATAAACAAATTACCATGTAGAGAGATCGGCTGCAAACAAATTAACCTGCAGAGAGATCAGCTAGAAACTAGACACAATGTAAGGAGTTCAGCTACAAGCAAATCACCCTGTAGAGATTTCAGCTGCAAACAAATCACCCTGTAGAGAGATCAGCTAGAAACTAGACACAATGTAAAGAGTTCAGCTAGAAGAGGTCACCTTATAGAGAGTTCAGCTACAAAGAAACCATCATGTAGAGAGTTCATTTGCAAACAAATCACTCTGTATAGAGTTCAGCTAGAAAAAGTCACTTTGTAGAGAGTTCAGCTACAAAGAAACCGCCATGTAGAGAGTTCAGCCTCAAACAAATTACCTTGTAGAGAATTCAACTACAAACAAATCGCCCTGTAGAGGGATCAGCTAGAAGAAGTCACCTTGTAGAGAGTTCAGCTACAAAGAAACCATCATGTAGAGAGTTCAGCTACAAAGAAAGCACCATGTAGAGAGGTCAGCTAGAAGAGGTCACCTTGGAGAGAGTTCAGCTACAAAGAAATCACCACCTAAAGAGTTCAGCTGCAAACAAATCACCCTGTAGAGGGATCAGCTAAAAGAAGTCACCTTATAGAGAGTTCAGCTACAAAGAAACCATCATGTAGAGAGTTCAGCTACAAAGAAATCACCCTGTAGAGAGTTCAGCTAGAAGAAGTCACCTTGTAGAGAGTTCAGCTACAAAGAAACCATCATGTAGAGAGTTCAGCTACAAAGAAATCACCATGGATGTAGAGAGTTTAGCTGCAAATAAATCACTTGTAGAGAGTTTAGCTGCAAACAAATCACCCTGTAGAGAAATCAGCTAGAAGAGGTCACCTTGTAGAGAGTTCAGCTACAAAGAAACCATCCTGTATATAGTTCAGCTATATTTTAAGTCACCCAGTAGATAGATCAGCTGCTAAAAAATATCCTGTGGGGAATAATGGGCATGTAATAAATATATGTATATAATTTGTATAATTACTAATAAAATCAAAAATAATTGAAGTATTAAAAATCTTCTGTAAGTTCTTTTCTTCTTCCTGTGGTAAATAAAAAAACACATGGGTTAAAAAGCCCCAAAGCCAGCTATAGGCCGGCTTTGCAGTATACAAATACAAAAAGAAGTGATATCTAATCAAAAACAGCCAGGCTGTAAAAAAAGGTGCGGCCCCCAAAAAGGCCATGGTGAATCTTGGCACAAAATTCACCTGAATTGTCGTTATTAAAATTTTTACCATTAACCTACCATCACAGCCATTTCTTGGCCGCCACCTTGGATTTCACATCTTTTTTCACCATGGCCTTTTTGGGGGCTGCACCTTTTTTTACAGCTTGGCTGTTTTTGATTAGATAATATGTTACAAATAAAAAGAAACAAGTACAAGGAAAAATTATGAATTTTAAGTTTAATTAGGGATCACAAAAAAGCGGTAAAACCAGGAAAGTCACCTACACCTGAAGATACTAGTGGACATTTAATCCCTAATTCAGCAATAGGTATGGACTGCAGCAGGGATTAACATCCACTGCTGTCTTCACATGTACGTGACCCTCATCATTTCAATACTTTTTTTATATGATCTCTAATCAAACTTAACTTCACCTCATTTGTGCCATGTAACAATACATTATAGTTTTTGAATGATCAATGTATTACGTACTGCAGGAAATTATTCAAAATGCTGATGACGCAAAAGCCACAGAGGTGAAGTTCTTCATCGATGAGAGATCACATGATGAAAACAACCTGCTACATTCTTCACTGGAAAAGTTCCAGGGACCAGCATTGTTGGCATACAATAATGCAGTGTTTACTGAGGAAGACTGGACTAATATACAGAAACTGAAACGAAGTAACAAACGCTCTGATCCATTCAAAGTTGGAAAGTTTGGAATTGGATTCAATTCAGTTTTTCATGTTACAGGTACATATATAACTGTTTTTGTATATGTGATTTTTAGTGTTTGCTTTTTGTATTGGCCAAGGTACACAATTGTTCTTTTTCTAATAAAATCTTTGAACTCCCCTACTAGTAGCTTCAACATATCCGACCATGTTTGCTTCAACAACAGTCGTACCAGATCATCCAGCAGCAAGTTATGCCACAGAAATTCTGACAATGTAATTACAGCAAATTCATATTTTTACAGAATCCCTAGATTGTGGAATGCATTACCTATCATTGACTTATCCCTTTCCCTCCCTACTATCAAACATAAACTTATTATTTTTTTATGGAATCATTTTACAAATACTTTTGACACTAACAGTAATTGTACTTTACATTTTTTATGTCCTTGTAGGAACTGTAGTAAGCTTCCCCACTCATGTAACTTTAATATTTTGTAGTTGTACTGTACGTAAGTAAAGTTTAGTTGTAAATAAGTAGCTAAGTAGTTAATTAATTTAAGGCAGCTGGCACTGGTGGCTAGCTGACCCTCAGATCATGTAATTTCCCTTTTTGATTTGTCTAATGTTCTGTACTTGTGTTATTTGATCTGTAAAGCATTAATAAATAAATAAATTATAGTGTGTCAAGTGGCCATATGAAGCTGGTGCAAATGTACAACAGACCAGCATTGAAACCAGGTTGGGTAAACCGGATCATATTTTGTCCAGGTCATCTCCACTTATAAAGTATCTGAGCCTGACCATGGATTGGTCACATGTGAAATAAATCATTTAGTTTGATAATGTGAGAATTAACATGTCATATTGTAGTCCTGGCCAGCTTCTTTCATGAGCCATACCCATTTATTCGGATTGTCTATATACATATAAGTTATGAAATCATATCAGTAAGGTATGTTGCAGTCTATAAGTACACAGAAAGCCACATCTGTTGCTGTTTGCAGGTTTAATTACGTGTAGCCACTTCAGTCATACCTATCATAAGCAAATCATCATAGTAGGGATCACAAAGGAGTGGGTGTGGCCCATGAAAAAACACCACCCAAAAACCAGCCTCACTTTTCCCTGACGATGATGAGACAGTATTGGTTAGGTAAAACTAAATCCAAGCAAGTCTTCAGATCAACCCAAAATGCTTTCAACAAGTAGCTACAGAATTTTAAAATAATTATTAAACGGACTTTTCTAATGACTGACTGAGAAACTGACTGACTGACTGATGCCTTCAGACAA
Organism: Dysidea avara; assembly: GCF_963678975.1. Taxonomy (NCBI): domain Eukaryota; kingdom Metazoa; phylum Porifera; class Demospongiae; order Dictyoceratida; family Dysideidae; genus Dysidea; species Dysidea avara. The sequence continues at coordinate 20,741,185 of NC_089276.1, forward strand.
ACGTAACTCGATAACAGCTAAGGTTACAGGCTTGCTTTTTCACTGTTTGATGTCACTTCGGCCTGAGAGGTGCCTTATGAAAATCACATGCATTCTTCATGAATTTACCAGTTTCCTCCTTTGTGTCCCATTCATCTTTGCTTACAGTGGAAAGTGTCAATTTGGCAGTAGCACGTGATGGCTTCCCTTCAAAACAGAAATCGTCTGTATTTTTCATAGTGGCTACTTTGATTACAGAGGTGCCTTTTGAACAGTTCTTGATTCGTACTGCTGTGTAACGGGTTGAACATAGCTGACAATGAAGCGTAATGGATACTTCACTTTTCAGACAATAACTGATATAACTGGGGCGCATCCATTTCTTTCTTATGATGCAGTATGCTGGGTGCTTTTTGAACAGTTCTTGATTCATAATGCTGTGTAACACGTCTAACATAGCTGACAACGAAGTGTAATGGATACTTCACTTTTCAGAAGATAATTGATATAGCACCTTCAGCACTTGTGCTGTAAAGTGTTAATAAATAAAAATAATACGTGCCCTGGTTTTAGCAGTCCTGGTCACATATACTCTTGATAGTAGACATGAGTTATAAATTTGTGCAAGCCTAAATTTCAAAGTAGAATGCATAAGTACAATGGGAATATTGTTTAGAATAATGCGCTGAGTAATGTTAACAAGTCCATTACACCTCTTAGTAATTAGAACTGCACTTGCTGTCCAGTTAAATGCCCATGTGTTGCCAATGTTACAGGTGTGTAATTGCCATGTTTTGCATTGCCTCAGAGACAGGGATCTATTGATAAATAAACAAGGATCTATAGAAATTCTGTACCTAATTAATGAATTTGAGTATTTCATCTTGCTGTCATCAAAGTACAGCAGTTTCATCTTCTAATAGTACATACACCCTGTATGTATGCCAGTTCTATGGAGGTATTACATATCAGTATCCTGTGGTTTATAGTAATAGCCTATAAAATGCTATGCACTAAGTGTACTGATTTTTAAGTTCTGAACTCATGCGTATTATCTACATGCTTAATTTCTCTAGATGTTCCAGCTATCATTAGTGGAAAATGGCTGTGTTTCATGGATCCACAGAAGAAAATGTGGAGAGGTGACCCTGGCCATAAATACAAGCTCACCAACAACTCACCAAACTACAGTGATTCATTTTCACCATTCAAGTTTGCAAACAACTGTAGCCTGGGAGAAGAGCTACACTATAAAGGAACTCTTATTCGATTTCCACTTAGAAAAGAGCCTTCGGGCCTTTCTGATAAGCTATATACTATACCAAAGCTTAAAGAGCTTTTAAAAGCTCTCAACGATGATGCTGCAATCTTGTTATTGTTTTTAAGGTATGTAGAAAGAATTGAAGTGTTTACAATTGATGCGAACAGCTTGGTAACTAAAATTTTTAGTGTTGAAATTGACAAAGCTAGTGAGTGCCAAAGAAGGCAATTAAAACTTGCCTTTTTAAGTGAAGTAGGGAAATACCATTCTAATCCTAGTTCACCATTACCTCACCTACAGTATGAAGCCACAATTACTGTACATGACGTTCAGGTAGGAACACACTGTGAATGTCAGTGGATAATTATGCACTGGGTAGGGTCAAGAGATAAGGATGTTATAAAAGCATCGAGTAAGGTATCTAGTCTTCCTTGGATTGGGCTAGCTGTGCCCCTCACATTGCAGTGTTCCAGCAGATTGTTTTGTTTTCTTCCTCTTCCAGACAGTAAAGAGGTTAACCCACCATTACCACTTTGTGTTCACGGTACCTTTGGGTTGAATAAAGATCGTCGTCATTTGAAATGGATAACCTCTGATATGAAGAATGACGATGGCGCATTGTGGAATAAAGTTTTGTTTTCAGATATTCTTCCATCTTGCTATGCAGAATGCCTCAATCTTTTAAAAGAAAAGTGCAATCCAGAAATATTTTATTCTTTTTGGCCATGTGTATCTGTTGTTAATACTACCAACTGGAATATCATTTTGCATCCGCTGTTGTCACTTTTGTTACAAGGTCAATATTTTTGGTCAGAGAATGGTAGGTGGGTAGGGCTAGACTCATCAGTGTGTGTTGTACCACAGGTGAACAGTAGCCAGTTTCCTAAAGTTGTTATTGATGTACTCATTAAGTGTGGTAAAACAGTAGTGGTGCTACCTGAAAATGTTTGGGATGCAGTGAAGTTTTTTAACAAAAGCTCTTACCCATTTGCCACAATAACTCCATCAGCAGTAAGACAAACTATTAGAAGTATTTCTCAGAGCTACTCAAACCTAAGCAAAGCAGAAAAATTCCAGCTGCTACACTATTGCTTGGAAGACAAAGATTACAGTAATCTTAATGGCATAGTCCTGCTTCCTACAGTTGTTAACACTTTTATAGCATTTGGTACTGACCAATCAGCAGTTAAAATGTATGTTTGTGATAAGCAGTTTTTGGACACAAAATTGTTAGCTAACAACAGTTCAACCTTGGTCAATGTAGAAGGTGAGGATGTCAGGTTGCATGATAAACTAATAGAAGTAGCTAACAGTAGGTATACACAACTTCACATCTTGAAACCTGAAAGTGTTGCTGTGTTACTTAAGCAAACTTCACCATTCCAAAATGGATGGTGTTGCTATGGATCTGCTGGTGGTTTCTATAATGAGAATTGGTTGAAAACATTTTGGAGTTGGGTAAGTGCAGATAGCCTGTCATTTTTTGTTAACATCCCACTTATTCCCGTGTGTTTTGGAAAAGATGATAATGGTTTCAAGGTTGTAGAATTGAACTATCAAGAAAACACACAAGTATTTATCTGTAACCAGAGTGCAAGTTTGTTTTTCTGTGAACTGGTTACTGCTGGGGAAAAGTTGGGTTGTCATGTGACATCTTCAGAGGAATTCGCATTTCTGGATTGTTCTAAACTCAGTGGTTATGTCCCACAACTGTCACAATCATTGCTTTTAAATGTTTCACACGCGAATCTTGAGAATATTTTCTTTTCACAAGAAGAAGCCACAGCATTAAGACAGTTCTTGTTTTACCACTCAATCAACTTTTCCTTGAACGTAGGACAAAGATTGGTAGCATTAAAGCTAAATATTTTTACTATTGTGCAATCCAATGCTCTAACATCTTTAAAGAATGCTACAAATGTACTCAAAGAAAACAAAAGCATGGTTATAGTAGTCCTAGAACCAGAAAGCATAAGGAAATATTTACTATTTCTTCCACCCATCATAACATGCGAAAGAAACATCACTGAAAACCTGCAACCCATGCTACCAGAAACTTGTTGGTTTCCCACTAAACTGCAACTTATTATTAATGTTATTTTCTTTGCAATTGAAAATAAACAACTGAACAAAGCAGGCATAGTGAAGGTAACTTCTATGTTATTAGAGCCCAATGAATATTACAGTTTGGTTATCACATCAGATGGTGATTTGTTATTTAACAAACTGAAACTGCTCAAGTACTTGCCAACTAGTGATGATGATAATGATAACTTATTCTCACCATGTGAAGTGTATGATCCTACGGATCATGTGGTGAAGGAATTGTTTGAAGGTCAAAATGTATTTCCTATTGCTCCATTTTCAAGTGCTCACTTCCCTATTTTAAAACAGCTTGGTATGAAGGATTGTAATACACTAAGTTCATCAGATATTATCAGAGTTACTGATATTATTTGTTGTGAAACTGACACTCAAGCTAAAGTAAAACGAGCTAATACTCTTCTAAAATTTCTTTCTTCTCCCACTGGTAACAGGTTGCTAAACGAGTACTATAATAATGTTCCACTAGATCAAACCCTTCGTTCTCTACAATGGTTACCTGTTATTACAACACCACCTAAAGGTTATCCTAAATGTCTTAGTTGGAAAGGATCTAGTGGTAGTCAGTTTGTGTTTGCTCAAAGTTTACATGCCAGTAGTTCACCAGAAGAACACAAGAAACTTCCTAACTTGATAGGTTCACAGATGAAGATTCTTCAGTATGAGGGGACACTGTCAGTAAAGTTGATAGCATCACTAAATATTCCACAAAGTGTACCAGTAGATGCGATGATTCTGCAATTACTGGATTTGATCGATCACAATACACATATAGAAAATAATTTCCTAAAAGAAAATGTAAAACAGTTGTATTCTTACCTCCAACATGCAGCCCAGCAAAATCAAATCAGTCAATACTGGCTGTTATTAAGTCAGTCAGAAGTAGTACAAGTCAGTGATAACAAGTTTGTACTACCTAGTGTAGTGGCTTGTTCTTTTGATCAGCAGAGTGAAACTGTAGGTACATTGGAGCCTTACTGGTATATCCTACCACATCATCTTCAGCAGTACAGGCCTTTATTCCAATATATTGGTGTCAAGGAACAGATTACGGTTTCTGATGTTTTGTCAGTTCTCGAAACAATTTCTTCTTTGCCAAATGATGATAATAATTATGATGAACAAAATAGTTTCATTACCAAAGTATTGAAGTGGGTTTGCTACAGTTTTACTAGTGAAGAAATTCAAGATCTGCGTGGTGCAATTTTTGTGCCAGTTAAAAGTGGTGATAATCAGTTAATTCTTAAACCAGCTGATCAAGTTGCTTGTCTGGATGAAGACTTACAATGGCTCAGCGATAACAAAGAGGCACTCGGTGATATTATGCAAGATTATTTCTTAGTCCATCCTTCCATTAGTTATAATATGTGCTGTACACTTGAACTGAAGCCACTCAACACAATGATTGCTAATTCTGAAGAATTTGGTTTTGAACAAGCTGGTCAGTCTGAACCACTCACTACTCGTCTTAACAGAATACTGAGGGAATATAAAGACACTAGTGTGATTCAAGAGTTGTTACAAAATGCTGATGATGCAGGAGCTACGGAAGTAGCACTATTTTATGACACAAGGGAACATGATAGTAGCCATCTTTTCTTTCCTGGAATGGCTAACAGCTATGGTCCTGCACTATTGTTCTACAACAATGCTGAATTTAGTGAAGAGGATTTTGAAAACATAAGAAAGATAGCTGGAGAAACCAAGATGAATAAACCACTAAAGATTGGAAAATTTGGAGTTGGATTTTGTTCTGTTTATCACATAACAGATGTTCCTTCATTTGTGAGTGGAGAAAATTTTGTAGTGTTTGATCCCACACTTCAGTGTCTTAGCAAAGAAATCAAAAGTGACTCTAACCCCAGAATAAAGATAAATTTCAATAAGCACTTTCTTCTGAAAAAATCAAAGCAATTAAATCCATATGCTGGGATATGTGGTTTTAATCCTTGCAAAAATTTTGAAGGAACCTTGTTTCGATTTCCATTACGCTCAACCAGCAGTGAAATTAGTGATAACACTTTCACAGAATCAAAGGTGTCTTCTATTATTGGCAATATGAAACTGTACAGTTCCAAGCTATTGATGTTTTTACACAATGTAAAGAAGATATCATTTTATCTTGCAACTGATGATAGTATCACTAAAAACTTTGAAGTAACAATAACAAAGCAAAATTTAAACAACAATTGCAGTTTGCTAACAATATCTACTGAGTTAGCACCTAATAAAGGTAAAGGAGAAAACTCAGTCTGGTTAGTTACAACAGATACAAAATCACTACAAACAAGTTTCAGAGAAAAATGTCATGGTACATCTTCCGTGTCTATAAAGTTATTGCCTAGTATTACACCTAATCAATATCATGTAGCAGATATTACAGGAGAGTGTTTCTGTTTTTTACCACTAAACATTGAGACTGGACTACCAGTTCATGTTAGTAGTAATTTTGCAGTCACCACCAATCGTCGTGGAATATGGAAAGCTGACAATGCTGTTACTGCAACAAAGGAATCAAACTGGAATAAAATGCTAATGGAAACTGTTGTGGCTGAAGCCTATCTCAAGCTTCTCTTTTATTTGCAACGAATGCAGCAAGTTGGGTATATTGTTGATTATAATTTTCATAGTCTTTGGCCCATTGGTTTGAGGGAAATTAATCCATGGGAAATCCTGGTCAACAAGATCTATACAGCTATTTTATCCAATCAATATTCCTTATTTTATTCAGAAATCACTACACAGTGGTACAAACTTCATCAGTGCAATTTCTTGTCTAACAAAATATTGGCTGTTGGAGTTGGCTCTAATGATACTATCTTACAATCATCATTGTATCATGTGGCCACTGTTCTCCACTTACCAGTAGTCAACCTACCAAACAGTTTGTGGAGTAAGTTCTGTGTCTATCCAAACTTCTTGTCACAAGTCATCAATGAAGGGAAATTTATCAGACACTTTTACCGTGACCAGACATTGTCAGTGGTCTCAGCAGAGGCTAAAACTGAGATAGTTACAGCATCTCTGATAACTTATGCCAAAAACACACATGACAATGTGCTGCCAGAATTATTGAAGAATACAAAGTGTATCCCATGTAGCCCTGATGGAAAGATATTTAAAAAACCACTACATCTTTTAGATCCTACTTCCAGAATGGGTAAACTGTTTTTGCCCGAAGATGGCATGTTCCCTGATTTAAAATTTCTGCAACAAAACAATATTCTAATTACATTACTTGCTAAAATTGGTCTGATGCAGACTTTATGTTGGGATATAGTGATTGACAGAGCAAAATGTGTACAGAGTTGGTATGACACGAATAGTAGTGAAGCTTTAGGTCGCCTTCTTGTATTAATTGAATGCATAGAGGAAAATTCTAAAGGAAAATTTCTATCACATCGTATAACAAATGAGTTGCAAAGCATTCCTTTTCTCCCAGTTATGCAAAAACCACAACATTATCCCATCAGTTGGAAAGGAGACTCTATAGTAGGACATTTGTTACCAGGTCCTAAACTAACAAAAGTATCAGAAGGTTATTTAAGTGTAAATGCTGTACACGCATGTGGTTCGCAGGTGGCTATCCTTGATACGCAATTTCTTTCTTCACAATACCACCGTAGACTACTGAATTACAAAGTGCAGAATATACTAGGCATCAAAAGTGACATTGGCTCAATTGATGTAATGAATCACTTCAGTGATCTATTAACATGGTTTCAGGCATGCTCTGATGATGGAATAGATGAAGAAGTGTTGAAGAATGTAAGTACTATTGTCATGAGTGTCTACCAATATATTAACTCTAAACTGTCTTTCCCTGATCATGAATTACGAAAACATTTGATTGTCTTAAAAGATAAACCATGTATATGGATCACAGATAAATTTCTAATACCATCCTGTGTAGCAATTAACTGGAAAATGGATGGTCCATACTTATATAAATTACCAGATGGTCTGTCAAGATTTAGAGCACTTGTTAATTATCTAGGCATCAAGGCCAACTTTGCTACTGAAACATATCTGAATACACTAAATAAAATGAAAAATGATTACAAACATGGCAGCCTACCGGAAGACTGCCAAACTGTAATTAGACTTATTTTACCTCAGCTTCAATATGCTACTGTCAATGCAAACCAACACCTGTCTTTGCCAGATGAAGAGTTTGTTCTTAGGAGCACCGAAAACTTGAAATACAATGATGCACCATGGTGTGATCCTGATGAAGAGTATGTATATTGTCATGAGTGTGTTGAGAGGACTACAGCAATACGTCTTGGTGTAGAGCCTATGAGAAGTGCATTGCTACAAGATCATGAAGATGATGTAGAGGGTGAAGAGTTTGGACAGTGGGAAGATTTGACACAGCGACTTAATAACATTTTAAGGGATTATCCCAGAGACATCACCTTCCTAAAAGAAATTCTTCAGAATGCAGATGATGCTGGTGCTACAAAATTGTACATCACCCTGGACAAGCGTAAACACAATCACCAAAAAGTCATTTCAGAAGAATGGAAAGAATTACATGGGCCGGCTTTGCTGTTTTGGAATGACTCAACATTCAGCAAAGAAGATTTTTTAGGTATTCAGAAACTTGGACTTGGCAGTAAATCAATTGATGCTTCCACAGTTGGTCAGTATGGTATTGGGTTCAATGTTGTATATCATTTTACTGACTGTCCTTCGTTTATTACTGCTGGTAAACTCTGTATACTTGACCCTTATCATTATTACGTTGCTCATGACAAGAGGAAAAGACCAGGGAAAATACTCAAGAACTTGGAAAAGTTGTGGCAGAAATTTCCCGATATGAAATCTTCTTACCTTTTAAATGATTTAGGTGATACCCCAAAAGAAATTAAAACAAAGGGTTCTCTTTTTCGGCTACCACTAAGGCAGAATATCAAACATCATATGATTTCTAAAGAGGTAATATTAGTAAAGACCCTTGAAAAAGAATTAAAGGAATGGATGTCACAAGTATCAGAGGCCCTTTTATTCTTGCATCACATTAGTGATGTGAAGTTCTTTATAATAGATGATAATGAGTCAACAAATGATTTTAGTTGGAGTGAGGCTACTTTATTTCACCATGTGCAGAGTACTAAGGGGGAACAAAGAGTAATCAAGCAATCACAAAATGGCAATGCAAAGTTAGTGTCCTACCCAATGACTCTGAATACTAAAGACCACCATGTTACAGAATGGATAGTTCAACTTGGAAAAGGTAATGTTGAAGATGAAAATTTTGATTGGAATAGTATTAGACCACCAAATGTGGCATGTAATCCTCATCACGGAATTGCTGCACCAGTAAACACTGAAAATTTTATGGGAAAATCATTTTGCTACCTTCCTTTGCCAGGAATGACACGATTACCAGTACATGTACATGGACACTTCATATTGCATTCTGATCGTCGTGGTCTGTGGGTCAGTAGTAGTACCAAGAATACTTCTTCCTATGGCTTCTTTAGTATGCATACAGCACTTCCTGATTTAAAGGCACTATGGAATGACTTTATGATTAAAGCTGTTGGTGTTTCATATGCTTATCTACTACTCGATATTGCTATTAGAATGCAATCACCCATTTCCAGATCAACACTGTTGAAGTCATACTATAATTATTATCCCTTATTGACTTTTTTGACTACCAATCCTTGGTCATATCTTATCAAGTACTTGTACTTGACCTTAAGCAGACTCAATGCCCCCATTTTAGCCAAATTAACAAAGTGCTCTAGCTCAAAGATTGAGACTAGTAAGTTACCAAAAGTGGACAGTGACACTGAATGGTTTACTGTAACTTGGTACAAACTACTAATGCCTAACTCCAGAAATGAATGCTATTTTAATGATGAAAATTTGCCTGTGGTTGATGTGCTCATTTCGATTGGTATGAACATTGTTGATACACCAATGTTTATTTACAAGGAGTTTAAGAAGGCCGATGACAAGATACAATTATCTGTTGTGTCAAGAGAATCAGTTGTCAATTACTACATCCAATTTTGCAGCCAAATTTTAAATGGTAATATGCTGCCTTGTGCTATCTCTTCTACACAGTTCATTGACATTAAAAATATTTCTGTGTTACTTCAATATTTAATGCAATATTGTACTTTTTCCAAAGAATGTATTAGTGACAAGAGATTTGTAAGTCTTGGTCTTATAGTAACAGTAGATGGGAATTTACATTCCTTGTCAGATGGTAAAGGAATTGTTTCATCCAATAGCTGGAGATCATTTCCAAACAGTAAACAATGTTTTATCCACAATGATCTACGATTGTGTTACCCAGCACAGAGCCCATACTTATGTACATCCAACCTTAAAAACAGTGATCACTTCAGATGTATTTTATCAATAATTCATGATAACTATTCATTTTTAAGTGATGAAATAGATTCTACATTGATTAGAAATGTGTTGGACTGCTTAGCTAATGATCCAGTTTTCAGTGTGTATTGTAATGAAATCCTGAGCCTATTTGCATTGCTTCCAGCATCAAACAACCAATTCTATTCCACACGGTCTGATATTTTACCTCTGACAAGAACTTCAGGGACATCTTACTATGACTTGGGGAAGGTTACAGCACTAATGATTAAACTTAATGTACCTTTACTTCAGCATGAGGTAGTAGGAAACATTCTTGATAAAATTAAACTCCAACTGCCCAGTGTGAATAATCCACAAGACATCCTTAAAAGTCTGTACTTGATCAGAAAAGAAGAGAACAATTTCGTACAGCTTACTAAGCAAGAATTATCCGTGCTGTTCACAGTTTTCAAACAAATTCCATATTCTAATGAAGATAATCAAAGGTATATAAGGCATCTTCCAGTTTTTACCACTGTTAGTAGTGAGTTGGTTATGCTTGCTTCAGCTAAAATGGTATGGATTTGGAATGACAAAGAAGTTTGTACAGCTGGTATAGACCAGTGGATTTCTTATGTTCCTAGAAATGTATTATTTTTAAGTCCAAATGCACCATGGGCCTGTATAAGGCATGAAGCAAAAAGTTTGCAAATGTGCTCAATTAATCGATATGATGTTTACTGCAATTACATTTTTCCAAATTTCCATTCTCTTGAACCAGGTGTTCAAATGGCCCATCTAGAATTTGTCAAAGAAGAAGTTTATCCAAACTGTAAGCATGTTTTGATGTATGGGTATCTTCACACCAGCAACATACAACATAAGGTACAGTCATTTGTTTCAGTTTTAAAAGATCTTCGTTGCATTCCTGATGACTGTGGACATCTACGTGCTATAAGAAACTTTTATGATCACGACAATCACATGTTTAAACTATTTTGTAGTGAATCATCCTTTCTGCCTACTAAATTTAGGGCACAAGATTGGCATGAGTTTTTTGAATATTTTGGATTAAGAATGATGCCTGCAGTAGAAGAGTTTGTGTCTTACTGCAAAGGACTACCAAGGCTTGGTAGTGTTGCTACAATTAAAAATGCTTCCCTAGTTTTGTTGAGAGCATTGCTGTGTTCACCTACAATTGGAGATGACAAATACAAAGCTCTGAAATCTAACGAGTGCACTAGAAAAATCTCAAACATTCCAATTGCTGTCATAGAAGAAGTGGAAGATTTGAATTGCATTAAAGCACAAAGAATGGGGGAACAAATAGTGAATGATGGGCAAAGTATCATGCATTTAGCAAAATTGTCTGGTTCAACTATAGTGGACAACAAGCACCTATTGTGGACTATTAGGCCACTAATAAATCTACCTTTGGACTCAGATTCACAAAGACTCCAAGACTGTGGAGTAGTGCAGTCACCATCATTGGAAGATGTGATTGCCAATTTAAAGGGTTTATCATCAACTGTGTTTGCAAATGATTCAAGATTTGATAAGCATGATGTAGGACCTATGGCTGATAAAAGTGGTCTCTTACCAGAAGTGGTAGTAACAATGCTGAAGTGCATACAAACCAAACTAAATAAACAGCAGCAATCACCAGAAGCTGTTTGCAAAAAGTATGACTTGACAAATACAAAATTTTTACCAGTTAAGCTGTTAGCTACTGATTCTAAAAATTATGTTTTGGTAAAACCTATCCAAGTTCTGTACATCAAACCTACTTGGCAGCCGTACTTAAAACCTGTCATTGATTCTTCACACATAGTTCAGTTGTACCCATATTTACATCCTCTTATTAAAGAAGCACATGAAGTTATCAACTTCCTGTCATACACTGGTGTCCGAGTTTCTCTTGACTTTTCCCATATTCAGTTTGTTTTGCAGATGGTACAAGAAAAGTGTCAGAACAGCGTGGTTGATGAAAATATTAGACGTGTTATAGTCAAAGCTACAGACGAGCTAATCAAACTACTTCAACAGTGTGAGAAAAGAAGTGTGGCAGCTCAATACTTGAAGCCACTATATCTTCTTAGCCAAGATGATAAGCTTGTTGAATGTTCAAAGCTGATAGTGTATAATATTGTTGGGCATCAACAATTCCCACCTCCTGCTGGATATGCTTACTTAAATCCACTAAGGAATGACTATCAAATTAGAAGTAAATTACTTTCAGAACTTTTGCCAAAAGAGCTTGGATTAAAGAGCTTAAAATCAATGCTGGAGTATGACATCATAGACAGTGCACAAGCAGAAGAGGTATTTCCAAATGTATCTATCATAGGAGATATATTGCTTTCCAAAGAATTCATGTCAGGTATAGAGTTGCTTGCTAGAAGCTACAGTAGTGACGGTAAAACACCTTCATCAGTAACCAGAATACTAAACAATTTTCAACATGGTCTCTCCATAAAGCATTTTAACAAATTTAGAGTTCGGCCTAAAATAAAGATAGGAAATGAAATTATTACCCTGAACAACACAATCAGTGACCAATTGTATCTTCTACAAAAGTCTACTGGACCAGGTCAGCAATGGATATTGAGCTTGAAAAATGCTAATAAAATATACCCTCCTGTTACTTTTTCAGACCTTGCTAAAGAACTGTGTTCAAGGTTACAGTTAAAATCAATTAGTTGTTTTGAAGTTGCTAGTAATGACGGTCCAGATCTGGTTACGTTTGTATCATTACTGATACAATGTCAATCAATTCCAAAAGTAGTAAAAGTTATTCGTTCCACAGTTCCTGACAGTTTCAACAGTGTCATGTACATATCCCCCGAGGTAACTACAATTCCTAAATTGAGTGATATCATTCCTGAACGCTGGCACCATAGACTGGATCAAAATATATTAAATCTGTTTAGGCCTGAAGAATGGGTGGGATATGAAACTGAAGATGGAACTGTTGTGTATGCACAAGTTTTATATGAGATTGACCAGGAAACTGTTGCTCAGGTAGTAAACAACTTTCAGAAGATGATGCAACGTAGATTTATAATAACCACCGGAAATGATGACCCACTAGAAGCACATGTTTTGGAACTTTACAAGTTCATTCAAGAATCTACCAAAAAGTTTTCAGTTAATCACAACACGGAGGTGGAAATTCATGACAGTTCTACTAAATCTAAACAAACCCAACATGTGATTGATTGCAAAGTTATTAGGGCTGCTGTAAAAGCTGCTTTTGCTTTACCAATTGAGCAACGAAACAAAGCAATAAAACGCTTGTACTTGCAATACCACCCTGATAAAAACCCTGACAATCCAAATGCAACGGCTCAATTTCAGTTTTTGAAAGAGGAGATTAAAAGAGCTGAAAAAGAACATCAAGGACACAACACTCATGAAACTGAGAGAAGAGAGACTTATAATGATCAACAGTCCAGTCCACAATATAGTACTTGGTTTAGTCAATGGAACCAAACAGCTTCTTCACACAATGAGTTCAGATCAAGAGATACTGGGAGAACCCCAGAAAGGGGAGCATTCACATTTAGTGGAATGAACATTCCTATGCCCCGCATAGATCTTGAAGAAGCTAAAATTTGGATTGAACAAGCTGGATATGATTACGCTGCCCTCTCTGTACTTGTAACTGCCTCCTATGAAAAAGTATCTGCCGCAGCTTGTTTTATGTGTCATGAAGTGGCAGAGAAATCTCTGAAGGCTGGCATGTATGCCAAATGTGGTGTAGGCCAAGTCAGTTTGAACAATCACAACCTTGCATTACCAGCACATGCACTAGTGCAGTTAGGATGTCCAATTGATGTCAGTGATGCCCATTCCTTAGAAAGATTCTATTTGGATACTAGATTTCCAAATCGTTACAATCCATCAGCTGTTCCTGGTAAGAAGTTTAACAGTGCTATAGCCAAACAAGCTTTTGAAGCTGCTACTAGAATTTTCATAACCATGCAGGAAATGATATGTGGAACATTATAACTACACATTTTCACTATGCATACACCATACTACGGTGTGCACGTTTTACGAATGAACACTATTGGATATTTATGTGCACTATGTTTTACTTACTATGATCATCAATTTTTGTGTTGTAAACATGTACATACTATATATGATGTCACATCTGTATTTGAGGATACCAGTACCTACCACTGCAAAGAATAGATTGGTGATAAAAGATTTGCATCTGTTAGAGATACAACAATATATTGCGTATCGTATCGTTTAAGCCAATATCGCTGTATCAATACAAAGTCAATTCATATCAATATATTGTGTATCGCGATATATCGACATATTGTGGCTTGTTATCATGGCTGACAATCAAATTATTGTACATTGTACGTGGTTAAACTGAATAGTATGTAATGCTCAAAGAACAAATAGCCAACTTATTTCTCTTAAATAACAGAAAACAACATTAAAAGACAACACAGACCATTGCTTAGACTCCACTTTGTATCATGTAATATATCACTGTATTGTGATACACCAGAGGCAATATATCGATGCGTCTACACACTGTATTGTTGCAACTCTAGCATCTGTATAACTACATGCACAGTACATTAAGGGGAGGTGGGTGTGTTCTAAGTAGTTTTAACATAGATCCATAATATATGGATTTATTTTGGATGATTGACTTAATATCAGAAACTCATTGAGCATAAGCCACAATGCAGTAAGGTATCTTTCTGGAGTGTAACAAACATCATTTCACAATGCTGGGAGCAAAAGCAGTACATAATAATTATTCATACATACTATAGATTATTCATCACTACTGGCACACTGAGCATGGTTTCATTGTATATAGTGCAATACAATATAATAATTATTATGTTCCCTTTGTCACATGTGGGGTAGCTAATTACATACTTGTGAGTTTGCCAAAAGTCAGAGAATCTACCGTATGTAGTTATCATAATTCTTAGTATAAAGTAGTGAAAGAACTATTGTTAATTGCAATCATGTATAAGTACTGTAATAGGATGTCTGACTGTGGTATTCATTGTAAAAGAGAAGGGGTAAAATAGCACAAGGTGAAGCTGACCACTATTTCCTTCCTGTTTAAAATGTTTAAATTATCATAACTATAGCTGTTCTATTACAAATAAATTTGACAAACATGACAACTGTTACTAAGCAACAAAAATTCTAAATAACCACTGTAAAAGGCTAATCACACTTAACAATCCTGGCTTACAGTAAGAATTGCCATATGTGGCATGATTTAGGACCAAAATTTTAACTAGAGAATTGCCACTGTTGCTATGCTATAAGGCATTAATCACACTACGTAGTTGTCAAATTGGACATATGCTCACACCACAGTATTTTAGCCACTTAAATTAGCATTTTTGTCAAGGGACTTTGACTAACAAGTAATTCTAGATCTAATGGCTAACCACTTGATGTTTTTCAAAATAATGGATCAAGGTGAGGTTATAACACATTCACTTGTCAGATTAATTAACATTATAGAAAGGCATTTTGTTTGTGTGTCATCATCATGATGTCATAGTGAGTGACTCATCTGATATCAGTTGATTTTAAGGGTAGCTATTATATACACTATATATAGAGGACTTGCAGCATGACGTAAATCATCATAATTGCTAAGCAACTGCAGCTGTTGGCCATGTTTCAGGACAGTGTTGTGGCTGAAAAGCACTTTCTCAGGATTTGGTACAGGCTGTAATGAAGTGAATCAGTGTTGTGCTGTAAATACCACCCAGCTCGTTAAAAAAGGTGAAGAAGTTAGAATTGGTGAATAATGTATCGAAATTTAATTAGCCACCTATTTCACAAAGCCAATGATAAGATTTTCTATTTTGAAACCAACCCCACTTCCCAGTGCCACTATACCCAGCACTTAATGAATAAATCTCATTACCTTCATTCTGACCCAATAAGCACCATAGAAAGTTAAAGTTGTCCCAAAACATGTCTGCCTAGCAACAATTTCTTCACACGTGCAAGTCCTCTATACTACCAGTTGTTTTATTAACGTGCTTAGATAATATCATTTTATAGCAACATATATAGAGCAGTACACGTATATTGTAGGAAGTTTACATCATGAATCTCTATCAGAACAGCTACATACCAAGTTACAGTGGTTACCTTTTCAGGATCTGATTCAGCTTTGTTCTGTCTGCAAAATATTTTGCCAGTTCCTTCAGCTTAGAGCGAGGGGTGGCCAGCGTCCATGCAAAAACCCTACATGATGTACGAGAGTCCCAATATTTAAGCATTTCAAAAATAATTCTGTATTTAAAATATATTTGTTAATACAATATAATTCTATTTTCAATTTTTACGGTGGCGTTTTTACTTCAAGTTTTTGCAAAGGAACACCTGAGAGAGTAGCTGGGAACTTCAAATGAGACACAGGTGTACTTTGCACTATCAGTTGCATAGAGTGGTGACCGTAATTGAATTCATGAACGGACGAAAACGAGAATAACCTATTTTGTACATGAATCAGGATTTCTAAATATTTAATGGATTTCTAATTGGATTTCTCAGATAGTGTATGAGAATCCCAAGATGTTGGCTACCCCTCGGCTTAGAGGCATTACCTTGGAGCCACCAATTACACCAACAGTAATGATATATGTACCAGTACTATATATGCAGCTCAAGGAACTTCAAGCATGAATGTACGTACTTTCGATTTATATAGCAAAACACACAGGGTTTAAAGTCAACAGGCTACACATAATGAGACTTAAAAGCACAAAAAAGAATCAGTGCAGAAATGGACTTTAAAATTAGGAATTAGCTAGCTCAGGAGAGGATTTGGAGAGAGGGATTCCTTTCCTTTATTAATCATCATAACCCAAATTTCTTTTACAGTATGCTTAATCAAAAGCAGACTTATTTCATACCAACGTTGAAACCGGGTCACTACTGCTGACCCGGATGACCCACTGACCCGGATTTGACCCGGATGTGACCCGGATTAATTAGAGCTGAGAAGTGTTTCGGCTAGTCTCGAGCGAGCGAACGAGTCTACATTTTGAGCGTTCGATTCGTGTTGAGTAAATATTGCAACTTCAGGCTAGCTGTAGGTTGAAGACCAAAAAAAAAAAAAAAAAAAAAAAAGGCCTTCACCTACTGACAATAGCTACCCCTCACCATAGATACCCTCAGTTTCGTGCTACATACTACACTTACTAACAAATGGGCGTGGCTGAGCGTATGTTGGTAATGCGATAAGTGGGCGTGGCTCACGAAAGAGCTACGCGATAGCGTTTATAAGTTTCCATGTCGTCAAACGAACAATTTTGTTTCTCACGTGATCCAATCCGGGTCAGACCCGGATAAATTGTAAACCGGGTCAGACCCGGATGACCCGGAGAAAATGTGACCCGGATGACCCGACCCGGTTTCAACGCTGTTTCATACATTATTATGCATTACTAGCAATACTAATTATGTCTATATAACTATACCTATTGGGTATTGTTTAACACTAGTTACACTACTCCAGAAGGGGACTGCACCTCTTTCCTTCAGAATTTTCAAGAAAATGTTCATTGTGGGTTGCATCTCCATAGTTACAAAAGTTTTCATTGTGGGTTTGTTTTATTTGAACAATTAGCAACAATGTCTGCTGTGGCCATTTTGGTTCTTATATGATGCTAGTTAACTTGCATTTAACTACTGTATTTAAAAAGTGACTTATGTGGTTTTAAAATATTAGTTAAGTGGCTTAATTTGACTGATTTGGCATGCCAACTTAGTCATTTACTAGTCTGGTAGTTATCGAGCCACTGCATTCATAATACTCCTTCAGTGGCATCACACAAGCTACCTATGACACTGTGCAGCTTAGCCTCCTATTTGGAAAAATCTTAAATCTGCCCTTGTAGCCTGCATTGATTATGTCAGCATAATTACAGGCATAATAGGTATTGGCAATAGCATAATGAACACAATTTTGTATATTGAGTATCAAAGGGAACTGCAATCAGTGCAGTAATAGAACAGTAATACAAAATTAATTTTATAATAGACTCAAGATTGGGATACATGCTCTAATTATTACAATCACCACATGTTGAAATATCTTAATAGAACATTTATTCTCTAACTGAGCAGTCAAGAGTCTCAAGACCAATTTTCTAAGTGATATATTTTGGAATTCTGTACAGCTGAACACATAATTAGAGTATAGTACAGTAGGGAACACATTTAGCATTAGGCAACAGTCTATTATGTTTTTACTGTCGCCTATTGCATAATAATATTATGCTATGCTGCATTGCTCAAAAATTTGTCTAGTATACTCAATATTTGTGTCATAGTCAAATTAGTTGCTAATAAATTGTACTTTTTGAATGCATAGAATAACTTAGCTTGTCATCAAAAGCAAGAAAACTGCTGCATAAATCAGGGGTTGATCCAGGGGGGTTCAAAGGGTTCCATGGAACCACCTTTTTGAAAGAGCCTCTCATACTCGAGATACTCTAATAGACCAGTCAAAGTAGTTCTTTGAGGAGCAGTATAGCAAGCTATGTATACAGTTATAAATAAGGAAATGTAGTTGGTGAGAGGCAGCTATTGTCAGCAGGTGATGACTTTTTTTTGGTCTTCAACTTACAGTTTGGTTGAAGTTGCAATTCCAAAAATGGAACCCCCTTTATAAAAGTCTGGATCCACCCTTGTAAACTGTTCTTTTGGTAGACATATGCATTGCACAAATGAAATGGTTATATGTCAACTAGTTAGCTATTGACTGTTCTAAAACAAGTATATCGATCTATTTCTGTGGTATGTGTTATGCCACTATATGGCATGACTTTTCTGCCCATTATGCTTATTTTACTAGTCACTATACCACTAGGGCCCACAAGAGGTACAGTATAGAAACATGTTAGTAAAACTCTGTTGAATGTAGAAAAATATCCCAGACCAGGTGGTGACTTGATCCACAGACAGCTTGCAAGTGCCTGAGGAGCCACACAGTCTGGGATCAAGGATTTCCTCTGTATTCAACCAGTAGTTCTGTACTTAACGATATTACTTATTACTTAGTGGTATTACTTATTGGCTTCTCTTGTGTTATAATCATTATTCACTATTGCTACTAGGGATCTGCAAAGAAGGCTACTGAAAGCCTGTGTAGCAGGGAGTCAGAAACATATTACTAAAATGCTACAGTACAGTGGAACCTTAGTTATCTGGACCCCGCTTACCTGGATCCAGATTCTCAGTTAACCGAACTACTGAAATGACTGCTCTATTAGAATAGTGACTGTGCTATTAGGGTAGTTGATATACTGATATTTTAAAAAAAAAGTTCTTCATGGTTATTTATACACAGTTTCATAGATGCGGGCTTTTCAGACTTATGGACCACCCCTGGTCCTAAGGAGTTCAGATAGCTGGGGTTCCACTGTATATGTAACCAAATTTTGGAAAATCAACCATATAGGTGCATTTGACACCTTAAATATTTATTGGTCATAACAAACTTTATAGTGCAAATCTACTTTATCTCAATACCTTAAATTAAAACTGTGCTCTGCTCTTAATACAAGTAACCCATAACCAATAAACATGATTCTAATTATTTCATGCACACCCATATGGGTTATTTTCCAAAATTCGGTTTCATATATATTATGCTTGATGCTTCAGAGCTCCTATTATGCTCAAAATTATACCAGCAAAATAGGCTGGTGCCTATTTAGGAGCCTTTAATTTGATAGCAATAATAATTGGGCAGAAAAACCATAGATTATATATTCCCTGGTAGGAATATTATAATCTATGGAAAAACATTCTGGTACATATAATATACACTCATATTATATAAATGCTTTTTATTTGTAAGATTGCTGTTATACGCCGTACATTTTTTACCATAATTTGCTTTTTTTCGTTGCAAAATAATTTTCGTATGCAACAACTTGTACGAAAATTTTACATAAGATCGAATTACTCTAACAGAGCAGTCATTCAAGTAAATCATGCGAAAATATTTTTGCACAAAAATTTTTATCCCGAAAATTTTTTACACAAAAATAAAGCGAATTACAGTATTTTGCAAGGTAGTGGCTACATTCAGTAGGACTTTCCAAAATCATGATAATATTAATAGAAAATGTAGGCCATTTTTAAACATAACTAACAACTTTGTCCAAATCATAGAGTGATTGAATACCAGCTAGTACTATATCAGAAATAGGTCTACATCAAATATGCCAGCATAATAAAAACATATTGGACTGGAGTGCTATACCAGCAATGCTGCATGTACTCCCTAATAAAGCAGTCAGTGGAAGCTGCAAACTATACTAGAACATTCAAATGCATTGTACATATAGCTCCTAAGATCAATACTCTCTAATAGAACAGTCACATATTGTAGTGAAATACTCTAATAGAGCATTCACTGATCAAAATGTCCCAAGATAATTGTGAAAAAATGTTGCTAACCTATAGAAGCATAATGCATGCATAATGGGAAAACTGAAGAGCATAACACTGTAGGTGAAAATTTTGGTAAAAGGAGCATATTTGACTCATGCCTAATCAGAATTCAGAAATTTGTGTATTGTGTACAACATGACTTACACAGCACACACAGTTATCACCATAGCTACTAAAAAGTGATCTAAACCATATATGGATGCATGTCAAAACAAAGGTATACATTATAAAATATACTGGCTAAGTACATGACCTCTTACTAATGTTCAATCCGTATTATGTGTGTGTGGTAAATGTTTGGCTTAATCATCATTTTCTATTGCTTGCATCATAGCTTCATAAATTCTTGTTGCAGCTTTGAAAGCTTTTTTAGCTGTATCATTAGTAAATTTCTCTCCTGGAACAGTTGGATAAGGGTATCGGTTAGGAAATCTAGTGTTCAGGTAAAATTTCTCCAATATCTCTGCATCACTAATATTGACAGAACAGCCTAACTGTACTAGCTGACGTGCTGGCAACACAAGGTCGTGGTTGTTTAAACTAACTTGTCCTAAGCCACATTTAGCATACATACCAGCCTTGAGGGACTTTTCTGCCACTTCATGTGACATGAAACAAGCTGCAGCAGATACTTCATTATCTGTTGCTGAGGCATTCTTAAGCACACATAGAGCAGCATAGTCATATTTAGCTTGCTTGATCCATCTCTTTGCTTCATTGAGATCTTTATGGGGATTAGGAATGTTCCAATCACCAGACACTCCTCCTGCTGGCATTCCAGCATTTCTTGATCTAAATCTTTTGTGTGAAGAGGCAGTTTGATTCCACTGATGAAACTGACTTCTCCATTCTGATCTGTCATGGCCATCCACCTCATCCTCAGGAATACCTCCCTCCATTCTTTCAATTACTTGAATCAGATACTGAAATTCGGCTGTAGCACTTGGATTTTCAGGATTTTTATCAGGGTGATACTGCAAGTACAATCGTTTTATGGCTTTATTTCGTTGCTCTTTGGGTAAAGCCCAGGCAGCCTTCACAGCATCCTTGATCGCTTTTTTACCACCTGTATTTTTAACCTGTTTGCCATGCTTAGATGAAGTTGGACCATCGTACAGTTTCAGTTCTTTACTTGAAGATTTCGTACTCATGGAAGTTTCCTTACTCAGCAAAAATTTATAAAGTTCTAATACAGACACTTCTATTTGTTTGTCATTTCCAAGGGCTATTAGAAACCTTCGCTGCATCATTCGTTGCATATTGTCTTGTACAGTGTCGTCACCAATTTGGTCTTGGATGACTTCATGCAAAATCTGTGCATACACAATGTGCTCATGTTCAATTTCATAGCCAACCCATTCTTCAGGATTAAAGAAGTTCAAAAAGTTTTGATCTAGTCTCTCATGAAAAGCATGGGGAATAGTATTGCCCAAAGTAGGCTTTTCACTGACAGTTGTGAATGACTCTAATTCATCAATACCACCTCCAGGTAAGTACGACTTGATTGTCTGCACAACTTCAGAAATAGATCTACATTGTAACATATCACTGACAAATGCAGTCAATTCAGGGAGTTCACTGTCTTCTGTGGTAGTAAAACATTCTGTTGATTTCAAACGTAATATCGAGCAAAGCTGTTTAGCAAGTTTCAGAAATTCAGTACGACGATATGAACTTTGATCATTTTTCAGACTCAGTGTGTAACAATCAAATGATTTTTCTAAAAAGTATGTTTTACTTAATACCACATCCAAAGGAATAATACGTCCATCAATATTTATTTTTGGCTGAACTTGCACAGTGTTTAAATACTGGACATCAAGACTGGTTTGAAATTTACTCAGTATATCACTCACAATAGGTGGAGTAGGGCCATGAATACAGCAACTAGAATATGATTCTAATGCTATTTTGAACTCTTTAGAAAGTAATATATCCTGTATAATAGAAATATGTGGATACGTGTATTCTGCTGGAGTACAGTCAAGCATATCATACATTAGTATTGACTTTAAGCTTCTCAGTCCAACTCGTTTTGGTAGATGTTCCAATAGATCTTCCATTTTCCATTGTCCTATACCATCATCAGTCAACAAATTCAAGTAGGCATACCCAGCAGGAAGTTGAAATGGCTGAGAAGTGGCAACATCATTTATGAATAGCTTAGAGCATTCCATTAATCTGTTTTGTTCACTAAGAAGATAAAGATGCTGCAGTTCATCATCTTTTGCTTCTTCTGTTGTTTCTACTTGTTGCAGTAAATGAATAAGCTGCTTTGTAGCTTTTACTATTATACATCTAGTGTTAGCATCGATTTCATCACTCCCAACTATATCATATACTGATTCAAAGATATATTGAATATGGGATAATTTTAAGGATCTACATACTCCAATATTTGACAGAAAGCTCATTACACTGTTAGCTTCCTCAATGAGTGGATGCAAGAAAGGATAGTAAGGTTTTACAAGAGATGGCTCCACACACAACACCTGTGTAGGCCGAACTAAAGCATATTCTTTGGAAGATGATAATTTAACTGGTAAAAACTTCAACTTCGATAAACGTGGTTCTAACTCACTGCAGGCAAGATTGAAATTGCCTTTTTCCTTTAGTTTCCTTTGCACATACTCTAACATTTTAACTGGTACTTCTGGTAGTACAGAGCTATCAGATAATATAGTACCTCTGTGACGTTCAAATCTGGAAAAGCTAGCAAAATCACTGGTTGACAGATTCTCTAAATTAGAGAGCACAGTTTGTACAAGTGGGTGCAGTACTATTCCTAACTTTTTAGCTTCAGAACGTGAAAAGTCAACAGGCAACGTCACTAATGGTAAAACAGTCCACACAAGGTATTGATTTGATGCTATCGAAGAACCTGATAGCTTTGTTAATGAAATTGTATCAGAGCCACAGCATACTATATGCTCGCCCATTTTTTGTTCCTTGATAGAATGTAAAAGCTTGTTTTCCTTTACAACTGCAATAGGAATCTGTGAAATGTTTGCAAGGCATTGAGGTGAGTGAATATCCTTGTATATATTTATGTCTTCAAACTCAGACCATTGGAACAATGCATTTAGCAACACTAAAGATGCTTCTCTAATTTTATGGATGTTTCTAATGTTTGGTAAATGATTGCAAAATGATATGTACTCTTCTGCTGTAGGAGCAATTCTTAACCCAAAATACTTTAAAAAGCCCTGCCATTCTTCACCTCTCAAATCCATTGGAAGAAAGGAAGATTCAGAGCAAAATGTCTTGAATATTGGCTCATTGTGGTCACAGAATGATTCTATCCTGTGAAAGATTCCTGAAGTATCCATGATACATTTCAATGACTTCAGTGTATTTACAAATGCAGTTATTTTCTTATTACCACTTAAGTCCTCCATTGCTTTCTTACAACCTGGATAAATATTTTCCTTTATAAATTTAAGATGTTCTCTTTGTATGTTTAAATTGAAACTATGGAAATGTGGAAATATAAACCTACAGTAGACATCATACTTATTAATGTTGTGCAGGTTTAATTTTTTTGCTTCAGGCTTTAAACAAGCCCATGGAGCTGCAGGATCTAAAAATATCACATCTTCAGGAACGTGGTTAATCCATTCTTCCATACCAGTCATGCACACCTGCTTGTTACACCATATCCATATTTCAGATGCTGAAGCAAGGCTAACTAAATAACCATCAATTGTAGTAAATATTGGTAGTTGTGACAGATGCTCTCGATTTAAGGAAGATGAATATGGGATCAGTTTTAGAACACCAAACAAACTTTTCATTTCAACTTTGCTGAGGGTTTGAAAGATTGATTGATTTTCAACTAAATAGAGGTTGTTAAGAACATCTTCAGGATTAAACATACTTGGTAATTGAGTGACAATGTCATCCAAGGAATCACCCAAAATCTTATGCTCAATCAAAGGTATGTGTAACTTAGTTAGAAGTCTTCTAACTTTCTCATTATCATCATACTGTACTCTAGATCTGAGTAAAAAGCTTACTGTACTTCCCATAGGCAAAATTTCTGATGTTGTTGAGTAGACCATACCATCATTTGCAGGTAACAAAGAAAACTGATTTAGTAATTGTTTACCATGCACACTAAAGGACTCATCATTTGCTATACACTTCAAGATATCTTTAAATGTCTGAAAATCCATTTCTGAAAGAGAAGCTTTTTTTGCTCCATGCCATGATAATGGAAGGTTGCTTGCTAAGATTGCGGCTATGCAAGAAAAATGACCACTTTTGTCAGAGTTAAACTTAAGAATATACTTACTATCAGAATGATAATGTTGTTGCAAATCCTCATGGATAAAGCAGTGTTTACTTTTGGAAAACACTTTCCAACTTGCTGATAAAATTATTGTGGAGCCATCAACTAAACTATGCAGTTGCATATCAGCTGTTACTAACAAACCCAGAGAACAAAACTCCTCACAAGTTTCATATCTTTTTAAAAAAGTGTATTCTTCTGTCATTAAGAAATCTAAAAGTATAGCAAGATTATCTACACAATTGAATTTTGTGCTTGAAATGTCGCATGGAAGAAAGTTACCGTAATAAATTTGTTTGCTGAACTTGATGTAATACTTTATAACTGAATCTTTTGAGACAGAAGACAACTGCATTTCATTTACCTTGTTCATTTGATGACAAATTCTCATTGGGGAATCAATCAGGTTCATACCAATAGATGCTAAGACATTTAAAATATCAGCTCCCAAGCCAGGAGAATGAAAGTAACACTCATCAGGTTCACCTGGCATGTGCAAATTATACCATTCTACAATGTACATCTTAGATGTAGCAGTTGGATGAACTATTCTTTTCTCACCACTTGGATTTTTACATTTAACAAATTTAGCCAACACAGGCACATTTAGTTCACTAAGTGCTTTATAAACATCCTTAGTTAAGGTTAACCATGGTTCAGTATTGCATCTATCAAAATCAGGGAAAAGTTTATAAAATTGATCCAAAACCTTTTTTAAAGTTGTTTTTAGTGAAGGAGTCCTATTCATGCTTACACAATTATTTATAAAGTATGCATAAGACACGGCAATGGCTTCTAAGAGATGTTGGTTCCATTCAATTATTGCATTGACCTCACTGCTACTGCTGAAGCTACTGTCATTACTACGACTAATCCAAATACTCTGACGATCAGAGTGTAATATGAAGTGACCATGTATGTGGACAGGTAAACGTGTTTCACCAGGTAATGGAAGAAAGCAGAATGACTTCCCAATAAAGTTCTCAGCTTTAATAGGGGAAGCAATTCCATGACAAGGTCGACATTCCATATTTGAAGGTTTCAAATGGTTCCAATTTAGTTCTGTGTTTTCAACATTTCCTTCTCCATGTTGAACCAGCCACTTTTTCTCTTCCCCATTACAAATCAAAGTCATTTCAAAGAAAACTAGCTTTGCAGTGCTACCTGTTGCTTCAATACACTTCTGTTCGCCTCTTAAACCATTTACATGAATTAGTGGGTGCAAAGGTCTCCAACTAAACACACCATCAATCACACCATCAATCACATATAGCCTGAGATCCCTAACATTCTGTAAAAATAGTAAAGCCTCAGAGACTTGGGTTACCCAATCCATTAAATCTTTTTTAAGTTTCTTCAAGCAAAAGAATGTCTTGGAAATTTCTGAATGTTGTGCCATCTCTTCGGTTAACCTTAATGGAAGGCGGAACAGTGTGCCATTAGCTTTTAGCTCTGGAAAATGACTTAGATCGTTTTGGAGATATGATGATTTCATGTCTGCAAATCGCTGCCAAATTTTACTGATATCTTTATACATTTTTCCTGCCTTTTTTCTTTTATTGTGTGCAATAAAGTGACGGTGTGGATCCATTATGCAAAGTTTTTGATTGGAAATAAATGAAGGACAATCTGTAAAATGGTACACAACATTAAATCCAATGCCATACTGCCCAATTGTGCTATCATCATTTCTTTTATTGCCAAGACCAATTTTCTGAATACCAACAAAATCATCATCACTGAATGATGAGTTGTTCCAAAACAGTAAAGCGGGTCCTTGTAGATCTTTCCATTGTTCTGAAATAACTTGTTCGCTATTATGCTGGCGCATGTCCAAGATAACAAATAGCTCTGTCGCTCCTGCATCATCAGCATTTTGAAGAAGTTCTTTCAAAAATGTTACATCACATGGATAATCCCTTAAAATATTATTTAATCGTTGCGTCAACTTTTCCTCCTGCCCAAAATCTTCTTCATCCTCTTCATTAGCAATCTCTAAATCTTCAAGTAAAACATTTTTCACTGGCTCTACACCAAGATTTATTGCAATATCCCTCTCAACAAACCCATGGCAAAAAACATACTCATCTCCAAGGCTGCACCATGGTGCATCATTATACTTTAGGTCATTGGTGCTTCGGAGAACAAACTGTTCATCTGGAAGAAAAACTGCACAGTCACCAGGTATAGTTTTATTAAGCTTTGGCAAAATTATTCTTACTAAATTATGAAAGTTGTCTGGAACACTGTTTTCACCATACAGCTCTTTTATTTGGTTAAGAGTATTTAGCAATGTTTTAATGCTAAACTCATTGCTTACACCTAAGTATTGTAGTATAGGATGGAGTGATGGTCCCATCACACTACTAGGAACACAGTATAAGAAAGGACCATTGGTTTCCCAGTCAAATGAGACACAAGCAGGATGCAAATACTCAGTGCCATTCCAAATGCACGTTTTTCCCTTAATACATGACAAAGACTCAAATGAAAATCGGCCATTCTTTATCTGCCTTTCCCAATACTTGTACACCTCCGTAGTAATGTGCTTAGCTGCTTGCTTCAATTTTCCTCCTCGATCCTTAAAGGTACCACTATGAAACCAGTCTAATAATATCGCAAAATGCTTAGCAACATCTTTATCTTTAAGTGTTTTATTTATTCCCAAAAGTTCCATAAGTCTGTCAGTAGCTAATAAAGGTTGTGGGTCAAAAATAGCAACCTGTGATCCACATGCATATGCAGTGTTTATATGGTACGCTTGACACTTTGTCAGGTCACGTCCACATAAGAGATCAGAGGAATCTCCTTTCCATTGAATTGGATAATGTTTCGGTTTTGGCATAGGAGGCAAGAATGCTACTGTTTGTAATTCATTTCGTGTTTCATGAGGGCAACTGTGAATTCTTAAAGTATTCACGACACAGTCAATCAATATTGTCAAATAATTATGTGCTCGCTCATGATTTTCCATGTGCCATCTTCGCATCAGCTTTGCTCTGTCTACAATCATTTCCCAAGATAGTGTTGTCATCATCCCAAGTTTTAATAGGGTATGATAAATGAAATCATTTTGTTTAAGGAAAGCATCGCTAGGAAACATCCTTTCCTTAAATGAATACAACTTTGAAATGTTGGACTTAGGGTCAATGATGTCTTGGGGTCTTTTAAAAATCTTCCCATCTGGGCCACAAGGAATGCATTTACTGCACCTTATCAATTCTGGTAAAGCTTTACTGTGCTTCTTGTTGGCCAGAGTAATCAATGAGGCAGTGACTATTGCTGTTTTATCTTCCACGGAAACTATTTCTAAAGTGTTATCCTGGTAAAACAGATCAATAAATTGTTCTTCATTCATTATTTGTGCATTAAAATCTCTTTTACCTCTTAGCTTATTCCAAAACACACTGGGAAGATGTACTACTGGAAGCTGTAACACATTAGCAACTCCATGCAATGATGACCAAAAGTTCCTATTAAATTGTACTGATAAAATATCATGTGAAAGAAATGTGCAGTCTTCAAGTGTCATCCAGTTACCAAGTGTTTTAGAATAAAACAGTGCATGACTGCTTAAGAGAATGGAATCATAAAATTTTGTTACCAGAAATTCCCATGGATTTGTATCCTTCAACCTAACAGGCCACAAAGAATGGTAGTCATAATCAGTAGTTACTTCACATTGATGCATTCTCTTTAAGCATGACAAAAGGTTAATGTAAGCTTCAACCACCACAGTTTCCATTAGCAGTTTGTTCCAGTTTGACTCTTTTGTTGCAGTACTGGCATTGTCAGACTTCCATATTCCACGACGGTTGGTCATAACTGCAAAATTACTACTAACATGAACTGGTAGTCCAGTCTCAATGTTTAGTGGTAGAAAACAGAAACACTCCCCTTTGACAGCCTCAATACAAAACTTCTGATCAACACTACCTACCAACTTCACAGCTACAGAAGCTGTACGGTGCATTTCTTCTCTGCTATCCGTCTTTGCCTGACAAGAACTGGTAGCAATCAACCACCACTCTTCCCTAGGTTGATATATATCACTAGTAAAAGACATTTTGAAAGCTACTGAATTAGTGTCATCACATCTCCACTCTTTGTGTGTAACTATATCATACTGCTTTGTAAACTTATAATCAGATGATTTATGGAATGAAATTTTCTTGACATTATTCAAAAACATCATCAACTTTGAACTGTTTTCTCTAACTTGGTCAATCATCCCTTCCAGTTGTGATTCTGTGTAGACCTTGGAACTTATTTTGCTCCTGTGTTGTCTTAATGGAAATCGAAATAAGGTACCATGAAACTTTCTTTTAGGATTAAATCCACCAATTCCTTTATAAGGAGTCAGTTGGCTTGAATTTTTAAAAAGATGATGTTGAGTAAAATTTATTTTAATTCCAGGATTGTATTCGCTTTTTATTTCTTTACGTAGACACTGAAGTGTGGGATCAAATACCATAAAATATTCTCCACTTACAAATGAAGGAACATCTGTTATATGATAAACTGAGCAAAACCCAACTCCAAACTTTCCAATCTTTTGTGGCTTGTTCAACTTAGTTTGCCCAGCTATCTTCCTGATGTTCTCAAAATCCTCCTCAATAAATTCAGCATTGTTGTAGAACAACAGTGTAGGACCATAGCTGTTAGCCATTCCAGGAAACAGGAGATGGCTACTATCATGTTCCCTAGTGTCATAATATATTGCCACTTCTGTAGCTCCAGCATCATCAGCATTTTGTAACAACTCTTGAATCACACTAGTGTCTTTATATTCCCTCAGTATTCTGTTAAGACGAGTGGTGAGTGGTTCAGACTGACCGGCTTGCTCAAAACAAAACTCTTCAGAATTAGCAATCATTGTATTGAGTGGCTTCAGTTTAAGTGCACAGCACATGTCATAACTGACAGAAGGATGGGCTAAGAAATAATCTTGAGCAAGATTACCTAGTGCTTCTTTATCATCTTTTATCCACTGCAAATCTTCATTTAAGTAAGCAACTTCACTAGCAGGCTTAAGAATTTGTCTAGTATCCTTACTCTTCACTGGCACATAAATGTACTTTTGTAAACTTTTTAATTCTTCACTGTCAAAATTATGGCACAACCACTTTAAGATCTTCTTTACTATGAGCTGTACAATACCAGGAGTTGTTGTGACATCTGATTCACACAATTTTAATACTGATAATACATCTGATACAGTGATCTCTTTCTTAACACCAATAGAACAGAATAATGACCTATACTGCTGAAGATCACTGGGTAAGATATACCAGTAAGGCTCTAGTTTACCTACAGTCATACACTTCTCATCAAAAGAACAAGCCACTACACTAGGTAGTACAAACTTGTTATCACTGACTTGTACTACTTTTGACTGACTCAACAATTGCCAGCATGAAGAACTGATTTGTTTATTATCCACTTCCTTCTGAAGGAAGGTATATAACTGTTTTATGAGTGCAATCAATTTCTTGTCTTGAACTTCATTTTTGTGTTCAATTAAATTCAGAAAGTGCTGAATTGCTGCATCCAAAGGTACATTTTGTGAAATATTTAGTGATGCTATTAAGTTGTCTGACAGTGGCCCTTCATACTGAAGAATCTTCATCTGTGAACCTATCAAGTTAGGAAGTTTCTTGTGTTCTTCTGGTGAACTACTGGCATGCAAATTTTCAGCAAACACAAAATGACTATCGCTAGACCCTTTCCAACCAAGACATTTTGGATAACCTTTAGGTGGTGTAGTAATAACAGGTAACCATTGTAGAGAACGAAGGCTTTGACCTAATGGACAACTATTGTAACATTCACTCAATAACTTGTTACCAGTGGGAGAGGATAGAAACTCTATAATTTTGTTTGCTCTCTTCACTTCATCTTCATCATTATTCTGCTGACAAATAAATTGGACAATTGTGATTACATCTTTAGCTGTAATTGTGGCACTAACTTTCATACCAAGTTCTCTTAAAACTGGAAAATGCCTTTTTGCAAATGGAGGTACAGGGAATACATTTAGACCCTCGTAGAGACCTTGTAACACAGGATCTGTTGGATCACATACTACACTAGGTAGACATAATTCACCATCTTCATCTGTTGGCAAAAATTTTAGTGACTGAAATTTATCTAAAAACAGATCATTATCTACTTGATTAACCAAACTATGATATTCTTTTGGCTCTAGTAAAATAGATGAAACCTTTATTACATCATCTCTTGCCAGCTCATCGTTTTCAATTGCAGGCAAAATTAAATGGCTGATAATTAGTGATTTTTTAAACTTCGTGCACATACAAGGCAAAACAGAGCATAGTCTATTGGCAATTACATCCCTACAGCATAACACCAATGGAGTTTGTGGCAAATAGGGAATATAGCTTTTGGGACATTCTGATTCTGCTATGAGTATGGTAGTATTTGTTTCACCCAAAACACATTGAGCACTTAATATGGACTGTAATTCATTGGTTTGCAAAGCAGAAAAAATTTGTAATGTATACAGTGCAGTTTTATACTCTTCATTGTGTAGTTTCATTTTGTACTGAAACAAGAAATCCTGCAAAACATCAGCTTCTTCATTAGTAAAATTAACATCTGTAGAAGCAAGTCGTGATGAAAGCACCCTTAAGAAGGTGTGTGGTGACAAAGTATGGACAAAATCATCAAGTTCTGAGTGAGACAAAAAAGTGAAATCATCAGTACAACAAATGTAGCATCCTAATTTTCCAGCAGCATTTATGAACTCAGAACTGATGCTTTCATCTCTGTCACACAGAAGTACAGGTGACTGATGTTTTTTAAGTAATGGAACAATTCTAAATGCTTTAGATGTTTGTTTATAATTGATTGGAACCAGTGGTACACTGATGAAATGTGACAGGGGGTGTTTCTGTACCCATTTCCAAAATGATATGAGCCAATTAATGTCAAACATTTCTATCCCTGATTTTCTTTTACAATAGCCATCCTTAAATAGCTGAAGCTCTTTCAAAATTGTGGCCATCATCCCAAATGTAAAAACTCGCAGCTGAGTGCATTTTGTTTCAGCCAGCCTTTTCAATTTTTTATGCAAATGCTTGTTTTCAGCCTGCAAACTTACTAAAATATCTTCCTTAACAGCCAACAACTTGGACTCTAAAAATTCTTCATCACAAATATACAGCTTCTTTTTAGTATCTCTTTTATTAAAGGCTACAAATGTATTGTTTGCTACTGGAAGTAAACACAAATCAAACAGATCACTGTATGCATTGTCATCGTCATCATCATCATCAAGGCAGTATTTAAGCAGTTCGAGTTTTTCTTCTCTTCTAATGTCAACATAGCTCATGGCATTCTTTTTGAGGATTTGTCTCACCAAGTGTGGGGTGATGATGGTAAACGGATATGCTTTAATGTAATTAACTGCTTCCCATACTTTGTCATCAAAACGTACAACTGTTTTACCACAAGTAATAAGCACATTGATGACAACCTGAGGACATGCACTAACGTCTGGCACTACAAGAACACATGACTGTAGTTTAACCCAGCCACCATTTTGTGACCAAAATAATCGACTATGTATTAAACGTGAATACAAAGGCTTCAAAATAACTTTCCAGTTTGTTTTGTCAACAATAGCTGCACTTGGCCAAAAGGAATAAAATTCATCTAAGCTACTACAGTGATCCTTTAAAAGACCAAGCAGGCAATTTTCATAACAAGATGGAAGCATTTTTGATAACAGGAGCTTATTCCATATTGCTCCATCATCATTCTTCATATCAGAGGTTATCCATTTCAAACGACGACGATCCTTGTTTAACCCAAAGGTACCATGAACACACACTGGTAATGGTGGATTAACCTCTTTACTGTCTGGAAGAGGCAAAAAACAAAACAATCTACTGGAACATTGGGGAGTAAGTGGCAAAGCTAGACCAACCCAAGGAAGGTTGCACATTTTAACAGAAGCATCCATAATTTCTTTATCTGCAGAGCCAACCTGATGCATGACAAACCAGTTAGAGCGTTTCGGCACCCTGAACTCAGTATCATGGATATTAATGTCAATTCTATACTTCACTTGTGGGAATGTGACACTAGATCTAAAGTTGGCATGATAGCAGGTAATGTCATGAAAGAAACCTTGTTTAATTTGTCTTGTATGATCTCTGTAAGCTTTTTCAGCTTCAACACAGAAAACTCTACTTACTTTTCCTCTTGCGTTAATAAAGTGTACTTCAATCTGTTCAATGTACCTTAAAAACAACAGCAAAACTTCTGCATCACTCTTTAAAGCATCCAAAAGGGACTTGAGGGTTTCAACACTGTACAACTTTTCTGACATATCTGACAGCTCATTTCTGAGTGGAAGCCTAATCATGGTACCAGAATAATAGCTGCCATGCAAGCTGCAAGGATCATTGAATCTAAAGGGAGAGCACAGATCACTACTTCGAAGATCTCGACTTGTGAGTTTATATTTATGCCCAGGATCTCCTTTCCAGATCCTCTTTTGTGGATCCATGAAACAAAGCCACTTTCCACTAAGAATAACTGGAAGATCTACAGAAAAACACAATGAGCTTAGTAATTATGAATGCAATGATCAATCAAGTTGAAATTATAATAAAGCCCTTATTATGGACAAATAACTGAGTCTTTGAGATAAATTCCAAATACATACACACAGAAGTATCAAGTGAGGAAAGAAACCTATCACTTTCTTAAAATTATAAGTGTCCAGCTGCGTACCTGGTTTCCTGAAAGAGTTTCATGTGTTTGTGCTTGCCTGTCTGTAAAATTCTATAGCCTAGTACATGCAAGTTTTATTTTAAAAGTATCCAGGGTTTACATAAACAATTAGGGGTAAATTTGCACTACAATAAATTTCTACACGAACTCTGAGGTAGTTTGTTGTGTTGGTTTAAAACACAGGCATGATGAAAAGGCATTGTGAATGTCTTATCTAACGTGAATAATAAGTGATCAGGGTGATCCAGTTGATATTGTATGCTAAC
The DNA here is from genome assembly GCF_963678975.1 of Dysidea avara. NCBI lineage: Eukaryota > Metazoa > Porifera > Demospongiae > Dictyoceratida > Dysideidae > Dysidea > Dysidea avara. Next base: position 20,774,666 of record NC_089276.1, read on the forward strand.
AAAATACTGCTACATGGGGTCTGGCAGCACTGAAAAGTACTGTTTAGGCATGTGTACTTTAAACAATTATTAAACTGTGTTGGTAAAATAATAAATAAAATCATTCCATAGGATTATTTAAATACTGAGATAAATTGCTAGAAAACCATGGTGGGCATGAGTAATACTCTCCTAGCACAAAACTGTAATCACTTACTGTATTAAGTGCATGCACTAAACAAGCGCACTGTATTTCTCAAATAATTCCTCTGAAAATTATAAGTGCATGAGCTTAATAACAGAGTCTACAGTATCCCTACTGTGCTCAAGATACATACCATAATGAAAATGTACACAGTAGGGATATAACACTTCTTATTAGGCCTGAGCCTAATGTGCCCAAAATTTTACCTATTATTCTTTCCAGAATTTCCCAAAAATTTCTCCTATTATTCTTTTTTTATTCTTGTACCTAACCTATTATTCCATAATAATGCTCATTTAGTTTCTTTAGCTATAGTCGCTTAGTTATCAAGATGCTGATATAAGTAGTTTTGTCAGAATTAATTAATAGCTAGCCAAAATTGAAGCATTCCACCTTACACATAATTGTTATAGCCATTACAACAGGCTTAAAATGGCTATCAGGAATAGTTTTTCAGTTATCAGTGTATTAAAGCTATAGCTATAACTATATGCTAAGTTCAGTAGATAATGATATCAATATGTTAGTAGAAAGACTTAAAGAAATACACTGGTATGAGATGTACAAGTTTCAGAATTGCAGATAATCATGCAATTAAATCCCTGATGCTGTCTGCAGATTGTTAACATGAAACGATCTGACTGTTCTATTAGAGTATTTGAGCGTTTTATTAGAGTATATCGATCTTTTAGAGGCTCTTCAACCTCTTTCAGCCAGCACTCGTATAATAATGCCAGCTATCGGCTATCATTCTTAGTAGCTTACTTCCTTCTTCTAGCTAGCTAATCAAGAAGAGGCACACCCCTTAATTCCGACGATTATTCTCGTGGACATCCGATAATTCTAAAATTAAGCCTGTAACCATCCTATTATTCCGGAATTATTCTCACGAAATTGGTGACCTATTATTCTCAAAATTATGCCGGCATATTAGGCGCAGGCCTACTTCTTATTGTTTTATTGTGATTTAATATCGTGCACTACTCCAGCTGGTTTCAGTACTTTTTATCAATATGCTATGGTCCATACTCTAGTTCAATTTTTTGTGCATTTGTCTGTTAACGTTTTTGTAAAAATTATTATGACTAGTGAAACCAAAAGAAAGAAATGGCACCGTGCACCGCAACTATCAATTATCATCTGAGAAGTGAAGTGCATCCATTACGCTTCATTGTCAGCTATGTTCAACCCGCTACACAGCATTACAAATCAAGAACTGACCGAAAAGCACCTCTGCAATTAAAGTAGCTATCACAAAAATATGGATGATTTCCATTACAAAGGGAAGCCATCACATGCTACCACCAAATCGACGCCTTTCACTGTCAGCAAAAATGAATGGGACACAAAGGAGAACACTGGTAAGTCCATGAAGAATTCATTGTACGTCCTGCAGTATACTAAAAGGCACATGACCGGATCAAGCGACGTCGAACAGTGAAACATCAAGCTCGTAGTGTTAGCCATTATCGAGTTATGCTTGTCTGAAGGCATCAGTCAGTCAGTTACCCAGTTGGTCAGTTACCCAGTCAGTCAGTTACTAGAAACTTCTGTTTAATATTTTTTCTATATTCCATAGCAACTTGTTGAAAGCGGTTCGGGTCAATCTGTGCTTGGGCTTAGTTTTACCCAACCAATACTGCCTCATCATTGTCAGGGAAAAGTGATGCTGGTTTTTGGGTGATGTTTTTCATGGGCCATGCCCAAACGTTTGTGGTCCCTGCTATACAGGACTATCGTACTTGTACCTGTACATTCACTGTGCTTCAAATTCTCTAAAGACAATAAATCTTCAGCAAAATTTTAAACTTGCATACATACTCACCAAGGCTGGTGATAAAAATTGTACAGGTACATTGTGCCAAAAAATTGGTTATGCAAAGTCAGATCAGATTATATGCACATCAGTAAATTTCAATGCCATAATTATAATGGTTTATTTTCAAAGGAGTTTAATTTTCAAAAGACAGTAGTTCTACAAAAATTTAACTGTGGCTTTGCTCTTGAAGGAACACATTGTATTTACATAATAAACATACATACATATGTATGTTAATATCTTTGATTACCAGTAACATGAAAAACTGAATTGAATCCTATTCCAAATTTTCCAACTTTGAATGGATCAGAACGTTTGTTACTTCGCTTTAGTTTCTGTATATTAGTCCAGTCTTCATCAGTAAACACTGCATTATTGTATGCCAACAGTGCTGGTCCCTGGAACTTTGTCAGTGAAGGATGAAGCAGGTTGTGTTGGCCATGTGATCTCTCATCAATAAAAAACTTCACCACTGTAGCCTTAGCGTCATCAGCATTTTGTAATATTTCCTAAAATTTAAAATATAGTTTCATTTCTATAAACTGTATTACACAAAAAGTCACAAAATACACTGTAAGATAAGTACAGTAATGTTGATGCCAAACAGCTGAACTGTAAAAAAACATGACCTACAAATATCATCAAAAGTAGTAGCCAACAAATGGAAACAACAACTTTAATGACAATAAATAAAAGCTTAACCCTTTTCAAACAGGTTTGGTCCTACTGAACTAAACTTTATTTGGTTCTTGCTATAAACTAGGAAATCATAAAGTTCAAAGAGGGCTCACTGGGTCTCCTCGTGTCCTTGTTATAGGACTCAAGAAATACACATGGCTGTACTATTAAAGTTAGCATTCAACTGTTTGGAGTACTGTGTTCCTACAGATCACAATCAACTTGTGCAAAACAATAGTCCTAAGTAAGAGAGATATGGCTACCATTTACGTATATACCATTCACTACAGTTGTATACACCACAGGGTATTACAGTCACTTTTATAATGTCCATACACACTGCATGCATCTTTAAGGTGGAAATTACTTGTTAGCATTATAGTATATAAAGGCCACTGCTCTTTTAATAAGCCAACTTAAGCATGGTGTGATATTTACAGTGTATACACTAATCCACCTGCCTATAACAGTCACCTGCCAATCACTGCCAATAAAAGTTGGCCTGAAGGTGACTGGTATAGCCAGACTACACTGTATCCACACAAAAACAGCCAAGCTGTGAAAAAATGGTGCGGCCTTAAAAAGTCTGGGTGAAAAAAGTGAAATCAAAGGTGGCAGCCTAGAAATGGCTGCAATGATGTTAATGCTAATAAAGTTTAACAATGCATACAGCCATTATTAAAAGTTATTAACACCATTGCAGCCATTTCTTAGCTGCCATCGTTAATTTCACAATTTTGTCACCCAGGATTTTCAAGGCTGCACCATTTTTTTCACAGATTGGCTGTTTTGTGTGGATTTCACTTCCTTTTGTACTTTATAAGACCCAAAAACCAGCCTATGGCTTTCTTTGAGGTTTGTTTTTACTCACATTTCTTCTTTTCTATGCAGACACAATGATGATTATTGAAGACAGACTTATAAATGTATTGCATTGCATGATTTAATTCAATATTTGATACTATTATTGTAATACTTTAATATAATAGAGTGCACATTATTTGCATACATAGAATGTTCTAGAACAATCTAGAACTTCTATTGGTAGATCTATGAAATTACAAATGTTTGATCATAAGCAGATTTAAACTAGAAATTACATTTATAAAGCAGGAATTAAGTGAGGTGATCAGTCAAGGCAGCAGTGGTTCAGTGGTTAAGGATGCAGGTGTTAGGTACGGTGGTCCCTGGTTTGAACTCTGGTAAGGTTTTTTTGACATTTTTTGTACACTTTTTTTACCCCATGGTGACTGCTCTATTAGAGTATCTCGATTCCGCGATTTTACACTTGCTTGGTTTTTGCTTTATAACTTTGTCGCTATTGCTATTCAAACCATCAAAAGGCACTGCTACGATGATCAGCCTATGTACACACCAATTTTAAAGTTATTCCTATACTTGGTTACCCTGTAGCCATAACAGAAGTTTGATTTTTTTCTATGTGAATAAACGCTCATAACTCCTTGGATATTCCTCAGATTCACAGCAAACTTGGAATGTGAATTCACTGTTACACGCTCTTCATTTGTGCCAAAGATCGAAGCAAAATAAAATTACACATTTGCATTTTATAGCAATTTTTGCAAATTGTTCAAAAAGAAATCAAAGCCCCAATAGCCCCAATATGGCATAAGAAAAAATGAAGAAATTAAAATGAAACTTTGAACGCCCATATCTCACAAATGGCTGTTGCAAATTTAATCAAATTTGCTGTGTGGCGTACCCTACCTGGCAGACAGCTACGTAATATGATACAAAAATGGTGTGCTTTGGAGAAGGAGCCATGGAACTATGCATGTGTGAAAAAGCTGTTTTCTCTCTTCCTGTCAATATACTCATGGTGTGGTGCACCGGCTTTCTTGGCTGCACAACATACTACCGTGTGTCTTGATTTCATAAAATTCAAACTAGCTAGGCTTAATATAATCTTTTTTTGGAAGTCTTTCTTTTGAAAATAATTTCCACCTAGTAAAATTGAAACTTTGTGAGTGGTATTATGGGTATGTACTGAATTAGACTTATGGACTTGAAAAAGTTGACTGCTTTATTACAGTGACTGTTCTATTAGAATGTTTTGATTTTTCAAGTTGATTTTATGCATAACTTGCTAATGCATCAACTATATATTCCTAGAATTCTGTAATCATTCCAGCATTAATTCTGGTTCATGTCACCTCATGATTCTTCATAAGGACATATAATAGGCACAAATTATATTCTCATTATAGTGTGCACACACTATTAGAACATTCAGTAAAATTAGGTTGCATATAAATCAAGACACACGGTAGTGTGCCATGCAGCCAAGAAAGCACCACACCATGGGTATATAGACAGGAAGAATAAAAATGTGATTTTCACGCATGCATAGCTCCAAGGTTTCTTCTCTAAAGTAAATTTTATTTTACAATATAGCTACCCACCACCTTCAGTATCCCATTAACCAAATTTAGCTATAGGTAAAAAATCGCCTTAGTTGTTCTGTCCAGTTGTTCAAGAGATATATACAGTATACAAGCCGTCAAAGTTAGGCTTAATTATCTTTTCCTTTTTTTGTTTTTGTGGGGGCCATATACATGAAACACCAACAACTATGATTCACATATACAAATGCGTACCTTAAAAATCTGACCGTCTGGGTACTCCTCAAGAATTTCTTTTATCTCATCAGTAAGAGGAACTTGTTCTTGCCCAAAATAACCTTCTTCATCTTCACAAATTCATTAGTAAGATGTGATTGGTAAATACAGTACCATTCAACTATTATTATCATATTTTTAGTATGCACAATATACAGACTTCAATAAGCTTTTAGTTTTACAATGATTGATTACTAAGTATAACTACGTGCTAAACATTGAGGCAAAGAGTTATTAGCGATTATTCACGAAAAATAACACCAATATGTTGTCACGCCTACAGGGTAAACCGCTTATGGGAAGAAGCTGAAAATCGGTGGGTGAATAGGTTAACTATTGAACCTCAAACCTTTTGTGGTTTGAAAGAAATCGAGATAAAAACCAGGAAGATACAACGAAAAAAACCAACAGTATGTAACAATTATGCAATCGACTACTTTCCACGCCTACCAGAAAAACCGCTTGGGGTAATGCTTTGAAATTCGCTGTACAGTTGGAGTAATCATCTTAGAAAAGCTCCTCAATGGTGTAGAAGAATCAGACTTAAAGCCACGGAGTTATAACACTAAATCAAACTTGGTGAAGCAAGTGCGAGATCGAGATACTCTAATAAAGCAGTCACCCTAATAGAGCAGTCACCCTGAAAAGAATTCAAGAGATCAGCTAGAAACTAGTAACCTGTATAGAGATCAGCTAAAAGCAAATCGCCCTGTAGAGAGTTCAGCTACAAATAATTCACCCTGTAGAGAGATCAGCTAGAAGAAGTTACCTTGTAGGGAGTTCAACTACATAGTTCAGCTAGAAGAAATCATCTTGTAGAGAGTTCGTCTACAAAGAAACCACCATGTAGAGAGTTCAGCTACAAACAGATCGCCCTGTAGAGGGATCAGCTAGAAGAAGCTACCTTGTAGAGAGTTCAGCTACAAAGAAATTATCATGTAGAGAGTTCAGCTGTAAACAAATCACCTGTAGAGAGTTCAGCTACAAACAAACCACCCTATAGAGAGATCAGCTAGAAGAAGTTACCTTGTAGATAGTTCAGCTACAAACCAATCATCCTGTAGAGAGATCAGCTAAAAGAAGTTACCTTGTAGATAGTTCAGCTACGAACAATTCACCCTGTAGAGAGATCAGCTAGAAGGACTCACCTTGTAGAGTGTTCAGTTACAAAGAAACCACCACGTAGAGTTCTGTAATAAATATATGTATTATATATAATTTGTACATTTCTTGATAAAATCAGAAATATTTAAAGTATTTAACATCTGCTTCATCTTTTCTTCTTCCTGTGGTAAAGAAAAAAAGATAGGTTTAAAAAGCCCCAAAGCTGGCCATAGGCTGGCTTTAGGGTATACAAATACGAAAAGAAGTGAAATCTAATCCAAAACAGCCGAGCTGTAAAAAGAGTACGGCCCTCAAAAGGGCTATGGTGAAAAAAATGTGAAATCCAAGGTGGTGGCCAAGAAATGCCTGTGATTGTAGGTTAATGGTAAAAATTTTAATAACGACAATTCAGGTGAATTTTGTGCCAAGACCAAGCGGCACCAAAATTCACCTGAATTGTTGTTATTAAAATTTTTACCATCAACCTACCATCACAGTCATTTCTTGGCTGCCACCTTGGATTTCACATCTTTTTTTACCATAGCCTTTTTGAGGGCCGCACTCTTTTTTTACAGCTTGGCTGTTTTGGATTAGATGAGAATATCTATCTTGAACATTCCAATTCCATCTGTATATTGACCTCAACAACTTTGATTCATCAGCTGTTTATGAAGTTGTACAGAAGATTATGCAGTTCAGGTATTTTATTATGTTTAGTAATGATATGTGGTCCTCCCATTGATATACATCTACTTCACAGTCTTCAACATGTTATTCAAGATAGTGTGTTGACATAGAAAGATGTACAGAGGCTGGAAGTACAATAGTACAATAGATGAACATTACAATAACAGCTTTCATAGTTTATGAAGAATATATACAAGCCTGGCTAAAATTGAAAACATGTATAATAATATTATTTCATGAAGAGAAGTGACATGGTGGAACAGCAGGAATACATTGCATGTTGAAACACTTGCCAACCCACTAAAACCATTGCAGCAAATGTTGAACTAAGCATCACTTGTACTATAGTATAGCACATGAGGACATTACCGAGTACATAAGAATATCCTTGTGGTTGTGTTATTTGTCAACTCATGTACTAATCATGAAGGCCGTGTACAGCATCAAAGAAAACAGTTATTAAGATTTGGATGTTATGAACATCATTTACTATGAAAGTATTTCTCTAGCCAAACTAAAATGAGTAATTCACTAGAAACTCTAACCTGGTTGAATAAACGGGGGGAAAATACAACTGCTGAAATTTGCTAATCTGCAGAAATTACGCAGCTTGAAAAATCGTACATATGCAGTACGAGTAAGTATAGTTTTGTGTCAGATGTAACACCATGGTAAAGACCATAGATGTAACAAAGTTATAGTTTTGAAACTGAAAAAAAAAATCATTTAAATGAGGGTCATTAGACATTGTAGAATCAGGTTGATGTTTACATAAACCTTCCCACAATCTCATACAGTGTTCATTCAAAGTGAGCTCTAAGTGAGAACCAGAAGTACAACAGAAAGTAGACTCCATGCTGTATAGCTTTTGTTGCATGCATATAATAATAATTATTCACATGAGTCCTAAGATGCTGAATAGTTGATGTCATATATACACATATCTACGGACATAAAGTGGGCATGTCACTTTATTAGAGTGCTAGACATCCTAAGATACCTCACTGATTATTAACTGTCAAGAGGAGAGATATAGAGTAAGGCTGCTTAATTTGACAAAGTTCTGTAACATAATCAATGAACAGTTAAAGGACAAACAAACCATATCTATGTTTATATGCTATAGAATATTCAGTTATCAGTTTGTTATTAAAATGAAAATATACTACATAATTCTAAACTACAATAGGTCAATGGTATATAAACTGCATACACAACGGTGTATGGATATATAGAAGATTATAATTTTTTTTCAAATTCTGGATACTGCATAATAATGGACTACATCTAAATTCGGACACTACTGCCCATGTACCATATAGTCACATATTTATTCACAGTGAGGGTGGTGTGGTCACGGGAGGTGCCTAGTTGAATAATCTTGCATATTGCGGCAATATGGCGTTGACAAGCTAACTCATTGCAAGAAATTGTTTAAAGGTCTGAGGGGGTTTTACTGCAGTGAAGGCAGAGTTTCGTAGAGTCAGCTTTACTCAATTAAGTTGGTTCCATGTAAGTGATTTGCATCTAGCTAGCTACACCAGTTTAGCACTTACCCAACAGCCACTTTACTAGTTAAAAGCCCAAATTTACACTGCAATAAAACTTTTTGAATAGTTATTATGTTATGTGAGATCCTTCTTATAAAAATGTGTTATTGCTAAAGCTGACTTGAAATGCCATAAACAAACTGTTTACTAAAAGCAATGCACTGGAATTTGTACATTGGTGGCCTAAGTATAGCTCATGCATTGAGGATTAGCAAATAGGTGCCATGGCAAATGTAAAAAAAGAGAAGGATTGACTACTGCTTGCCAGCCGCTGTCCAGTATTATGCATCACTGCTCCATTAATTGATGGTCCGGAAGACCTCACAAAAGTACAGCTCTCAAATCCACAGTGGGTGCATTATGCTTCTACAATTTTAAAGAAAGAACAGGTAATGTATAAGTACTTCAAAGTAGTGTAGTTTCATTTGCAGCTATTAGCTGGGTCCAGGTGATATAATGACATTCATGTGATGGTGTCCATAGAATAACTATGCAGTTACTTTATATAAACATTTACACAGTACATGTTATAATACTATTACTGCATACAATACTATTACTAGTGACTGCATGGCTAAGAATACATGCACTATTTTCTGTTATAATACTAGTAATCAGGGCAATTAGCTCCTTCAGACCTAGTCTCGCATGCCAGACCCATAAAGGGTCTGAATACCATGCCAAGTCAAGTGGGTTGGGAGCATGCAACTACTTCAGACCCTCCCGATTGGAACTCTCCTCAGTCCAAGAAAAATCCTAGCTACATACAATGAAGAGTGATTTGGAATTCTACAAGAACCATTCTTGACATACCACATGCTAATACGAAGCTATACACTGCAATGAATTCTGGTACAATTTCATAGATACTGATTTTTAAAGGGAAAATAGTGTCAGCCAAGAAGGTTGTTTTTCAGCTATTCCCTGAGAGTACAATAAAATAATACAATACAAGTACCTACATAGGTAGGGTCTGCAATGAAAAAATCAAAAATCATGAAATTTACTCCCCTAATATTCCAATCTGCAGGGTACGTCAAAGTATTTTTCTACATACCGCTAAACCTTATTTATCTTTCTCCATACGACAAGAATTGCAATTGTTTTGTGCTGGAAATTGTGGAAAATTGCATGTTCTCCAGATGAAGTATGGTTTCCTTCCCATACTTGGCATATATATTCCAGGTCTATGCCTGATTAAAACCACAGTAGAAATAAAATTATTAATTTGCTATTGTGGATTTGGTACGGAGTTGTTCTTTGCCGAAAACTGACCATTTTTGGATTTGGAGCGACCCAGCAATCAACAAAAGGAAAGCCAACAAACCTTCACTATACAGCAATGTGGTTTGGTTATCACTTTATGCACAGCACAAGTTTCATATAAATCTGAGCTTTCCTTCCATCAAACTAAGCAGCATGAAATTTCTTTTTTCGCATCTGAGACTAAAACTGGAGGCTTGGCTGCAATATCTCCAAGTTTGGTATCTCCAGCAAGTTATTTAGGCTTCAACATTATGTTGTGACCACCTAATGGTATTGGTTTCTGGTTAGAAATAGATCACGTGATCATCGATTCATTTCTGTGCAGCACTATTGCTACAGGGTTAGCTACGTATAGTGGAATTTACAGGAAAAAATTACTAGCATTTTAAATAAAATTTAACTGTGTACCACTGACAAAGCTACTATAGGTAGCTAGCCATAGTAAAACTTGGGTCCTGCCATAAAACACCAGGGTTATTTGTATGTGAGATCAATATACAGTACTCTAATAAAGCAGTCATGCAAACTCTAAAGCAAGAAGATTTAAATATCAGGGTAAAGGTGAAAATGGAAAGGAAACCTCATACAAGAGTATCCGATTGCTGCCTGGGTACACACTGTTAATGAATATACCTATGGGCAATATTTATAGAGAAAATGATGCTGCTAGAGTTTAAATTCACTAAATGATCATCTTACATAATTGTATCAACATTTCAAGAAATATGTATATATTGGTATGAATTGGCCACCTTGCACTACTGAATTACACAACTTTACACACTTTTGATTAGCTAACTAGCTATTAGCTTCATATAGTTAACTGCTACTATAGTTCTGAATCTGTGTATATAATAATTGTAGTGATATGTGTATATAGGTCCTTCTAGGATGATTATGTGTGCTGCTAAGCAAAAATTCAGTAGACAAACTCGCTGTCAAAAATTTGACAAATTCTTAACAAATAATTAATTTTGCAAGCTTTAAATTTCTGTCTTGTTTGTAGGATTTGCAAGCTTGTGTAATTGTACAGAATGTTGAGCTTGTGCATTGATATTATTCATGTTGTGCATTCTTATAAAATTTTACACTGCAGTGGGCTTAAAATTAATTATGAAGTTCTGTAGTTAAACCTATTATTATCATTAAAATTACAGATAAATGCTCGTGTTATGCACACTGTAGTCAGGGCCGCCCACAGGGGGGGGGGGGGGGGACAACTGGGGCATTTTGCCCTGGGCCCCAGCCTGAAAGGAGCCCCAGGAGGCCCCATGAAGGGCCCCCTGAATACCTGTTTAAAAGATCGATATACTCTAATAGAGCAGTCACAGTATTCTTCAGAGGAGCAGTGTAGCAAGCTTATAGATAAGGAGATATGGTTGGTGATGGGTAGTTATTGTCATTGCCAGCAGGTTGTGACTTTTTTTTTTTTTTTGGTCTTCACCTTACAACTTGGGTGAAGGGCCCCACTTTAACTCTTTGCCCTGGGCCCCTTAATTTCTCTGGGCGGCCCTGACTGTAGTAGCTATCTGACAAGATTTTTGGTATACTGTGTATGATATTATTGTCAGTAGTATATTGTGTGAGATGCATAGACATACTGTTTGATATCCTTTATGAGTCATAAGCTTACGGACTTATGATTCTCAGTAACAGGTCTGTGTCTTCCCACTAAAATTAAATATGAATCAGTATTTTTACCTTAAACATGCAAAGTTATTGTGACTTGCGATTACTAAAGTAATAAATGATTTATAATAATCCTCACATAAATTCACGAATGGCTACACATATATAGGTAGTTCTTCAAAGTGTGGGTCATATTGTTATAGAGTGCTGTACACCATGGTTGTTGGTATATATAACTCACCAATTTCACTTTTACCCTGATATTTAAATCTTCTTGTTTTTGCATTCCACTTTCTTACTAAAGAGATCTAGAGACTGGAGACTGTTTGCATGACTGTTCTATTAGATCTTGCATACAAATAACCCTGGTGTTTTATGGTAAGACCCAAGTTTTACTATGCCTAGCTACCTATCAGTGGTGTCACAGTAAAATTAACGCAGTGGCTATTTATACTGACTGTCAGTGTAAATAAACACCACCAAAAGCTACTGACACCGGCCATAAAAATACTAGTGAAATTTTGCCTGTTAGATTTCCACTATGTAGCTAACAATGCTGCATGGAAAATAAATCATTGATCATGTGATCCACTTCTAGCTGTAAACCAGTATGTGCTCACAACATAATGCTGAAGCCTGAATAACTTGCTGGATGGTCCAAAACTTGCAGCCACACCTCCAGTTTTAGTCTCAGACGCAAAAAAAAAAGAAATTCATGCCACTTAGTTTGATGGAAGGAAAGCTCAGATCTATATGTGAAACTTGTGCTGTGCAAAAAGTGATAATCAAACTACATTGCTGTAAAGTGAAGGTTTGTTGTTGGCTTTCCTTTTGTTAATTGCTGGGTCGCTCTGTGCAATTCACACTGTATGGAGAAAGATAAATAAGGTTTAGTGGTACGCAGAAAAATACTTTGATACACCCTACAGGTTGAAATAGTAGGGGAGTAATTTTGTGATTATCGATTATTTTCATTGCGAACCCTAACATATGCAACAAAACTACATTATACAAAAAGAATGTTTGGAATTCTTTCACAGTTTTAGTACTGTACAGAGCTTCAAGTAATATGTTCCAAATGGCTGTGCCCCTATATGCCAATGACGGTATAATTAGTTCTAACACTGGGAACAAATAATCTGTGTAAATTTCTACCAGACCTCCACAGCATGTGAAAAAAAATCCATGTAATTAAGGAGGAGAAATCTTGTTGAGAATCTTAAAAAGTTATCAGAAGAAGGCAATGATGATGGATGATGTAAACTTAGAACTTGATGGAGTTTTCTAAACTACGAATGCCAGTAGCCAGAATTTGATGGTAACCGTACAGTATCACAATAATCCAACACTAGTAGAATATATGCTTGGTAGTAGTCTCGTCCTTGCAGACCCATTCTCCGGGGTGGCGCTTATCAATTAGAGATTATAAGCGCCCCCTCCCTCGCAGACCCATTCTCCGGGGTGGCGCTTATCGATTAGAGATTATAAGCGCCCCCTCCAATCGCAGACCCATTCTCCGGGGTGGCGCTTATCGATTAGAGATTATAAGCGCCCCCTCCAAAAGCAGACCCATTCTCCGGGGTGGCGCTTATAATCTCTAATCGATAAGCGCCACCCACGGAGAATGGGTCTGCGAGGACGAGACTAGCTTGGTAGAGCAACTGTAGAATTCTAGAGGAACGATTTATAGCAATAAATATCCTTCTAACTCTACCAAGAACATATATATATATACATACACATGGGCTTGCCGTTGCCAAGTGAGATGTTGATCTAACAAGACACCCAAATACTTAGAACCTCGCTTAGAACAAATAATTATGCTTTAAGACTACACATCAAGGTAATCTATGGTTTATAGTACAGGCACTGTCGGGTGAACACAGGAGGGAGAGTAGCGGAGTCTGTTATCCTAGGGGCCTAAGCGAAAATTAACTGGCCAATTTGTAACACACAATTGTCTACAGGACATGCTTAAAAGGATTCTCACCTGAATCTGAGTCGGTTTCCATTATGGATTCCATGCCGCTTTAGTGCAAAGCTTAGATGATATCAAGCCAGCACTCGACGCACCGGCGTCTACAATGAGTCTGCAATTTTCCGGATTGGGGCGTCCCCCCGATTACGCATGAATCTCGCGATTAACTGTAAACTGTAACGGCGCGCGCAACAAGAAACGGCTGTTTCTACAGAAAATGTGAATAAGTGTTGGATACAAACTTGTGTAATTTTTGTATAAAAGCATATTAGAAGAGTTTACGCTATCAATTACGAGTAGCATTGGTGCCTCTAAAAACCCAGGCTTGAACCAGCAGCGCGAAGCGCGCCAAGGAAATGAGTGAAGAGTCTCCACAAGCCTGCAGCTTGACTCACGAAACCATGGAAGGTATGCATTAGTGCTAACGTGAATACTTGTAGTACTGCATATAAATCTGTAGCTATAGAGTAATAAACAGTTGTGATGTAGCTACGTAGCAACAAAAAATTCACAGAGTAGCCGGTGAATCGCTGGAGATGATCCGGCTAGCTACTGCCAGTGTAAGCAATAACATCAGTGTCCGTACAATGAATCGGTACATTGAATTTGGCAATGAATTAACTTTGTAAACAGGGGCGTATACCGAGGCGTATACTGAAAACAAAGCCAGTAGCTCAGTACTGTGCTCACTGATCATCGGTATGTACGTAATGCAGTGTAAGAGGGACAAAATGCCGTCCGCCACAAGTCGAGTACCAGCATAGATTATCGAGGTTTTAATATGTTTCAGGGTGTATAACATTCATCAGTGAAGGGTTAGATCTGTCAAAAATTATCCAATTCTACTCCTGTCGCTGGTAATTATATAAGGTGTAGCTACCACAAGCTCATGGGCTGTTGTAGGTGAGGAATCCGCACAGGAATAAAACTCAACCAGGCAGTGGATAGTTGATGGAACACCTAGATATACAAGTGAGCATTACCAGAGAGTACTATAAACCATTTCGGGTCACTAGTTTGTGATAAAGAATCGCGCAAGGCTGATTGTTACAACAAATTTTAATGGATCACGTATAGTTTTCTATCCCCTTTCTCGATAATCTATGATAGCAGGTATAAAATTCAATTTGTGCATATACGTATGTTGGTCTCATGAAGCCAAGCCGTTTTGTGTGGATGGGGGAAAAATGGTCTGGTGAAGTTATATCAAACTGTTGTGTTCTGGCAGTCGACAGATTCTGGGGGATTCTATTGTGTGGCTTCTGATTGGAAGGATTGGTGTGGACATTAAACCCATACAAATGCAAAACCCTTCAGGTTCTATAGGCTTGCACTTCTATGTGTTTGACATCATCCATACCAATCTACAGTCCTTTTTTCCAATCAGAAGTCATATAATATAATCCCACTCAACAGTGCTATTAAAAAGGAGGAAAAATGTTCTAGCTATATGTGTATATGACATGTATGTAAAGTTGCTACAGTATTATGTACACACCTGACTACCAGGTAAGATTATCTATTTAGTGTGGGCATGTAATGAAAAAAATATTGACTTGTGTGGGTTGACCTTTTACAAGGGAGTATTAAAATATTTCTACAAGTGTCAAGTTTCATCTCAAGATTCACCACAAGACTTATATCATGCTGAAAATTCTCTTCATTTCATAGTGGCGGCTGGTAGAGTAAACATCAATTTCTGGGAGAGAGATTTGGATTTTAGTTCGATTTGATCACTGAATTGTTCTGATTAGCAACAGTTAGTTGTGCCTGGACTTTTATCATGTTATAATTTATTTATTTCAGCTTTTCTTTTGCATAGTGTTTGAGAGCTAGGTATTGTAATATTACTGGGAGATGAATCTCTGTAGAGCTAGCAGGGGCGGATCCAGGATTTTTCAAGAGGGGGGTCTCTGAGTTGGGTGGAGGGTAACCCCCCCCCCCCCCCCCCCCCATAAAGTTCACACAATTATTTAACTCAGTACATTCGGCCTACAGCTATGCGTAGCATTCATACATAAAATGTGCCCTTAGGCAAACTTTAACAAACACGATGTGTGTATCTAGCTATAACTAGCTGGAAACCTACATTCCTGAACAAGTCGAAGAACTACTGAAGTTGCTAACTCCTGTGTCACTTTGTAATTCATACTGTCGAGTGCGGGGACCGGCATTCTGTGTCTTCTGGGTGAGGTCTTAAGAACAGCTGAGTGATATCACGTGCCCATATTTACCAAAGGCGGAGTCAGGTGTATTACCACAAAAGAAAAGTACCGACAGTAAAACACTCTTCATATACAAATCAGACGTACCTTTACAACAATATCAGTGATTCCAAATGCCATTATTCCCTTGCAGCTGCCAGCTCTTCTACGTACAGTAAACGTGTGTCTTCTGCCATTCGCTGAACTTTAAACAATCCATATCACTTGAGTCCATATCACGTGAGCTATCATCACGTGATGCTATATCAAACATTTATTGATCTTTCACGATCTGTTGCTTTCTCTGTGCATTTTCTGTCTTAGATTTCCTGTTCGGGGTTCAACCTGAAGGGGGGTCTTGAGACCCCAAAGACCCCCCCCCCCCCCCTGGATCCGCCCCTGGCTAGCCATGCAGATCAGCGCTGCTTCATTTTATTCACTCCTCCATAAGCAAAGAATGGAGTAATCACCTCCATTTTATGCTTATGGAAAAAGTTATTCAAACATGATCTAAGTAACATGTTTGTAATGATGTTTCCATTGTTTTGGTATTACATATAGTTAGCCATAACAAGGTACCACAGTGTCTAATATCTTATGTGAAACAAAAAAAATGATTGAAGGTTATCCCAATCCTGTAATTATAACATGTGCAGTCAGACACAAATATGTAGCTTTTTCAAAGTATATAGACCGAAGTAAATTGTAGCATTGTGTTTCCCACTATTGCATTATGTTGGTTGTTTTTCATATCCATGATAAAGCTGACCTATACGTGAGCTAGAAGGAAGCTTAGAAAAGCTGGTCTTTGCTGCAGGGTAAATTGCAATGGTTTTTAGTTTGAGCATAGACCATGGTTCAAGTTATGTGCAGCTTTTCCTATCTGTGCCCAAGCTTTTAACTTACCGTATAGAGGGAAATTTTTGAAAGGTTAAATTTTCGAAAAATTCGAAAATAACAATGTGTTTTCGAAAATAGTACATCCTGGCTTTGAAGTGACAATCAAAGAAAGTGACTATAGCTAGGTATATATAAATAATTTTTGCGAGTGCACGCATGCATAGTTTCAACTAATATCAGTAAACTATAGGCCTAATGTATTATAGCTAGGCACTGGGCCACACACAAGTAGCTAACCGTATTGCTATAGCTACCACACACATGCATATGAGCGAGCACGAATGACACCATGAGTCTTGAAGCCTATAAGAGCTCGAGAGACCAGAAATTACTAGGAAAGACTATTGTCAGCAAACATCTACATGGGCCAAAAAATGCCATGTACTTAGCTATGGCTCAATCCACGGCTCGATCTGCAGGCCACTGAGGCGAAGTCCACCAAACAACATGGTTCAACCTATGAAGGAAGACCCTAGGGTACGTAGCTAGACAAGATTCTATCAAAGCCAGATTGGGCGTTTATCTAGCTATACTGAACAATCAAAGCCGCAAATTTTAGTTATGTATGTATGTGATCAATGCAACCACTGTTAGCTTCCTCCATGAATTAATTATCTACAGTGCGGCACGGTAAAGAGGCATTGTTTCGAATTTACAATCAAGCACTCTTTTTCGAAAATTTAACCTTTCGAAAATTTCCCGCTATATGGTACATTACCATGCATAAATAACCTTGGTTAGACAAACATAACATTATTTTCACTGAGTACATGGCTAGTCCTCTCCATATCAGTGACCTTAGAAAAATCATGTGATAAAGGTTTTGCTGTCACTTAATGATATTTACAAACTATATCCGGCTAAAGAAAAAACCGGTTGTTTTCGCACATTCTTTGAATTCCATTCTATTGCTTCTCTGTTATCTCTATAGTAACAATGGAGTGGAGTGCCAAAGTTTCAATCTTTTGTGATGTAATCTTGGAAGTTATAATGTTATAGGTGCTTAGGTAATCAATTTTAACTCATGGCTGAAACAAGTAGACCTGTTCACCATGAACTGGCAAATCCATCAATGTAGTGCTGTTTTAACAAAGAAATGACAACATACAGTAAACTCTATTTCTACTACATCATGAATGAGCACCACAACTCACATGCATTTTGTGTATATACACAAGACACAAAGATTTCTTGCTCTCCATAAACAGGCATATCCAATGATGTATATGTTAAGCTTTGTTTCACCACATCATGAAGTAATTTAATATGCATAAAACTTTTTATGTGGCATGAATATATATTTACCCAGTATAATACACTAAAACAGAATTTGTGAAAATGACCAGTTTTTGCTTAGCTGATCACAATTTATTAATAGCAATATGACCCTAATTGCTAAATTGATGTCTCCTACTAAATCATACAATTGATCAACATCATCTATTTCATTTATAAAAGACGCTGATCAATCTTATGTATAGTACAGGCTGTATTCTTATTTCTGACCACCTTTGTATACACATAGTGAATGAAGATGTATAGCCATGAGAACATTCATGTAGCTGTTGTGTCACTGGCACTTGTATTTCATAGCGTTGCTGATTTAAATGGGGAATTTCTTTATTGGTAGTTAACTTGTTTATGCATTTACACACATGTAGCTACGTATGTGTGGTGGTAATGTACGTAGTACGTATGTGGTAAAGTGTGTGTGGTGAAAGTACACATGCAGTTGAGACATAATATATTATTGTCACAACCACAAAAGACATCCTTATTATGCCAAGTTAGCTGTTATTTGATTTTTCTCAGAAGGCCAATGTTATTCACAGAAAAAATGATTCTAAAAGTGACCAGAATACTTGGAAAGTGGATGGTCTTTAATTAGACAACTTAATTACTATTAATTTACTTGAAATATCAAATCAAATGATAACATCTCTGGCTTTAGAGGTGAATTATGTACCACTTTAATCTGTGGGGTTTTCACAATTGTGACTGGATATAGCATAATCAATGATATGGGTGCAAGAACCAAAACTGATAACACCAGCATGAAGTTACTGTATATCAATTTCCACATCTAGCTTGCCTTCAACTTGTCTGGTCTGTTTTTGGTAGATTATTTACTGGCGGCCTCCTGTGTAACCACACCAGACATCTGTACAGTTCTGTGAACACCAGGGACATGTTGTAGAGGGTTCAGACACTCTAGACAGAAGAGCAGGGAGCTGTATGTCTGTTTTGTGAGATGTCAGCCTATTTCCTGCTTCTGATGAGCTGTTTTGTTGCCTTCAATTACCATCCTCCTGCATTTTGTAGCCTATCTCTTGCCCGTACCACCACTCCCATCCTCCGCGACTTGTGATACAACAACACTGATGAAAAACCTATCTAAAATGGTGGGAAACTTTCCTAGGCCACCAGATGCTTGTAAAGGGTATGAATTGATCCATCTTTGGTGAAAAATCCATACATGTAGCTGTCAAGGCTGGTAAGTAGCAATGCTTAAAGTATTAAGATACTTTTTTTCTGTGAATTAACAATGTGCCTATATGGGCGATTTTCCAAGCATCAGGTTGTTTATGAGTTGTATAGTGATACGATCATGTCTGTGTGTACTTGACCACTCTATCTATATGTCTATATCTATCTAATCAAAAACAGCCAAGCTGTAAAAAAAGGTGCGGCCCCCAAAAAGGCCATGGTGAAAAAAGATGTGAAATCCAAGGTGGCGGCCAAGAAATGGCTGTGATGGTAGGTTAATGGTTACATTTTAATAACAACAATTCAGGTGAATTTGGTGCCAAGACCAAGCGGCACAAAATTCACTTGAATTGTCGTTATTAAAATGTAACCATTAACCTACCATCACAGCCATTTCTTGGCCGCCACCTTGGATTTCACATCTTTTTTCACCATGGCCTTTTTGGGGGCCGCACCTTTTTTTACAGCTTGGCTGTTTTTGATTAGATATCACTTCTTTTTGTATTTGTATACTGCAAAGCCGGACTATGGCTGGCTTTGAGGCTTTTTTAACCCATGTGTTTTTTCTTTACTACAGGAAGAAGAAAAGAACTTCAAGAAGAATTTTAGTACTTCAATTATTTTTGATTTTATTAGTAATTATACAAATTATATACATATATTTATTACATGCCCATTATTCCCCACAAGATATTTTTTTGCAGCTGATCTCTCTACTGGGTGACTTGAAATGTAGCTGAACTATATACAGGATGGTTTCTTTGTAGCTGAACTCTCTACAAGGTAACCTCTTCTAGCTGGTCTCTCTACAGGGTATTATGTTTCTAGCTGAACTCTCTACAGGTGATTTGTTTGCAGTTAAACTATCTACATGGTGGTGTCTTTGTAGCCGAACTTTCTACATGATGGTTTCTTTGTAGCTGAACTCTCTATAAGGTGACTTCATCTAGCTGAACTCTCTACAGGGTGATTTTTTTGTAGCTGAACTCTCTGCAGGGTGATTTGTTTGCAGCTGAACTCTCTACATGATGGTTTCTTTGTAGCTGAACTCTCAAGGTTACTTCGTCCAGCTGATCTCTCTACAGGGTGATTTGTTTCTAGCTGAACTCTCTACAGGTGATTTGTTTGCAGCTAAACTCTCTACACGGTGGTTTCTTTGTAGCTGAACTCCCTACATGATGGTTTCTTTGTAGCTGAACTCTCTCTACAAGGTAACTTCGTCTCTACAGGGTGATTTGTTGTAGTTGAATTCTCTACAAGGTGGTTTGTATGAGGCTGAACTCTCTACTTGGCGGTTTCTTTGTAGCTGAACTCTCTACAGAGTGATCTGTTTGCAGCTGAACTCTCTACATGATGGTTTCTTTGTAACTGAACACTCTACAAGGTGACTTCTTCTAGCTGATCTTTCTACAGGGTGAATTGTTGTAGCTGAACTCTCTACAAGGTAACTTCTTCTCTACAGGGTGATTTGTTGTGGTTGAATTCTCTACAAGGTGGTTTGTATGAGGCTGAACTCTCTACATGGCGGTTTCTTTGTAGCTGAACTCTCTACAGAGTGATCTGTTTGCAACTGAACTCTCTACATGATGGTTT
Organism: Dysidea avara; assembly: GCF_963678975.1. Classification (NCBI taxonomy): domain Eukaryota; kingdom Metazoa; phylum Porifera; class Demospongiae; order Dictyoceratida; family Dysideidae; genus Dysidea; species Dysidea avara. The sequence goes on from NC_089276.1 coordinate 20,795,384, forward strand.
CTTTGTAACTGAACACTCTACAAGGTGACTTCTTCTAGCTGATCTTTCTACAGGGTGAATTGTTGTAGCTGAACTATCTACAAGGTAACTTCTTCTAGCTGATCTCTATACAGGGTAATTTGTTTGTAGTTGAATTCTGTACAAGTGGTTTCTTTGTAGCTGAACTCTGTACATGATGGTTTCTTTGTAGCTGAACTCTTTACAAGGCGACTTCTTCTAGCTGAACTCTCTACGGGGTAATTTCTTTGTAGCTGAACTCTCTATATGATGGTTTCTTTGTAACTGAACTCTGTACAAGGTAACTTCTTCTAGCTGATCTTTCTACTGGGTGATTTGTTTGCAGCTGAACTCTCTACATGGTGGTTTCTTTGTTGCTGAACTCTCTACAAGGTGAATTCTTCTACCTGATCTCTCTACAGGGCGATTTGTTTGTAACTGAACTCTGTACAAGTGCGTTTTTGTGGGTGATCTCACTGCAGGTTGATTTGTTTGTAGCTGAACTCACTAAAGGGTGATTTTGCTTGTAGCTGAACTCCTTGCATTGTATCTAGTTTCTAGCTGATCTCTCTACAGGGTGATTTGCTAGTAGCTGATCTCTCTACAAGTTGATTTGTATGTAGCTGATCTCTCTGCAGGTTGATTAATTTGCAGCCGATCTCTCTACAAGGTAATTTGTTTGTAGCTGAACTGTCTGTAAAGTGATTTATTTGTAGCTGATTTCTCTGCAGGTTGATTTGTTTTAGCTGAACTCTCTACAGGGTGATTTACTTGTAGCTGAACTCCTTACATTGTGTCTAGTTTCTAGCTGATCTCTCTACAGGGTGATTTGTTTGTAGCTGATCTCTCTACAAGTTGATTTGTGTGTAGCTGATCTTTCTACTGGTTGATTTGTTTGTAGCCGATCTCTCTACAAGGTAATTTGTTTGTAGCTGAACTCTGTACAAGGTGCTTTTTTGTAGGTGATCTCACTGCAGGTTGATTTGTTTGTAGCTGAACTCACTAAAGGGTGATTTGCTTGTAGCTGAACTCCTTACATTGTGTCTAGTTTTTAGCTGATCTCTCTACAGGGTGATTTGTTTGTAGCTGAACTCTCTATAAGGTGATTTGTTTGCAGCTGAACTCTCTACATGGTGGTTTCTTTGTTGCTGAACTCTCTACAGGGTGTTTTGCTTGTAGCTACTCTCTACAGGGTGATTTGTTTCTAGCTTATCTCTCTACAGGTTGATTTGTGTGTAACTGATCTCTCTACAAGCTGATTTGTTTGTAGCTGAATTCTCTGCAAAGTGTTTTGTTTGTAGCTGACCTCTCTTCAGGGTGATTTGTTTCTAGCTGATCTCTCTACAGGGTGATTTTTTTGTAGCTGACCTCTCTTCAGGGTGATTTGTTTCTAGCTGATATCTCTACAGGGTGATTTTTTGTAGCTGACCTCTCTTCAGGGTGATTTGTTTCTAGCTGATTGCTCTACAGGTTGGTTTGTTTGTAGCTGAACTCTCTACATGGTGATTTGCTTGTAGCTGAACTCCTTACATTGTGTCTAGTTTCTAGCTGATCTCTCTACAGGGTGATTTGTTTGTAGCTGATCTCTCTACAAGTTGAATTGTGTGTAGCTGATCTCTCTGCAGGTTGATTTGTTGATAGCCGATCTCTCTACAAGGTAATTTATTTGTAGCTGAACTGTCTAAAAGGTGATTTGTTTGTAGCTGATCTCTCTGCAGGTTGATTTGTTTTAGCTGAACTCTCTACAGGGTGATTTATTTGTAGCTGAACTCCTTACATTGTGTGTAGTTTCTAGCTGATCTCTCTACAGGGTGATTTGTTTGTAGTTGATCTCTCTACAAGTTGATTTGTGTGTAGCTGATCTCTCTGCAGGTTGATTTGTTTGTAGCCGATCTCTCTATAGGGTAATTTGTTTGTAGCTGAACTCTCTATAAGGTGATTTGTTTGTAGTTGATCTCTCTGCAGGTTGATTTGTTTTAGCTGAACTCTCTACAGGCTTATTTTATTTGTAGCCGATCTCTCTACAGGGTAATTTGTTTGTAGCTGAACTCTCTACATGGTGGTTTCTTTGTTGCTGAACTCTCTACAGGGTGTTTTGCTTGTAGCTGATCTCTCTACAGGGCAATTTGTTTGTAGCTGATCTCTCTACAGGGTGATTTTTTTGTAGCTGACCTCTCTTCAGGGTGATTTGTTTCTAGCTGATCTCTCTACAGGGTGATTTTTTGTAGCTGACCTCTCTTCAGGGTGATTTGTTTCTAGCTGATTGCTCTACAGGTTGGTTTGTTTGTAGATGAACTCTCTACAGGGTAATTTACTTGTAGCTGAACTCCTTACTTTGTGTCTAGTTTGTAGCTGATCTCTCTACAGGGTGATTTGTTTGTAGCTGATCTCTCTACAAGTTGATTTGTGTGTAGCTGATCTCTCTGCAGGTTGATTTGTTTGTAGCCGATCTCTCTACAGGTAATCTGTTTGTAGCTGAACTCTCTATAAGGTGATTTGTTTGTAGCTGATCTCTCTGCAGGTTGATTTGTTTTAGCTGAACTCTCTACAGGGTGATTGCTTGTAGCTGAACTCCTTACATTGTGTCTAGTTTCTAGCTGATGTCTCTACAGGGTGATTTTTTGTAGCTGAACTCTCTTCAGGGTGATTTGTTTCTAGCTGATCTCTCTACAGGTAGATTTGTGTTGATTTGTTCATTGCTGATTGCTCTAAAGGTTGATTTGTTGCAGCTGAACACCCTGCAATGTGTTTTGTTTGTAGCTGATCACTCTAAAGGGTAATTTGTTTGTAGCTGAACTCTCTCCACAGTGACATGTGTGTAGCTGAATTCTGTGTAACTGAATTCTCTAGAGAGTGACTTAATTGTAGCTGAATTCTCTACAGGGTGCATGACTTGTTTATAGCTGAACTTTCTTCAGTGTGACTTGTAATGTTCTGAATCTCTATAGTGATATATTTGCTTAACTCTCCACATGGTGACTTGCTTCTTGCTGAACTGTCTATAAGATTAACTGTTTGCAGCTGAACTCCCTACAGAATAACTTGTGATGTAATAAAATTCTATAATGGAGTAAATAAATTAGCCGAATGCTCTATTAGGGTGACTGTTCTATTAGAGTATCTCGATCTCGCATTTGCTACACGGAGTAGGCTTTAGAATCATAACTCAGTGGTTTGTAATCCGATTCATCTGTACTAATGCAAGGACTTTCTATGAGGATTATTCCAACTGTACACCGATTTTCAGCTCATTGCTCTAAGCGGTTTGCCTAGTAGGCGTGAAAACTAATCAAGACTCACGGTAGTGAGTCGCGCGGCCAGTAAAGCAGAAACGCGCGCCGCAGACAATAAATGACGCGACCACTACGTGAGGATTTTACAAGAACGAACGTTCTCAAATTTGGCCTTCCTGTAATCCACCCGTCACTTACGCTATCCCTCTGAAACTCTGGAGTTGAACTCATCGTGTCACTAGTAACTACCACACAAGCAGTGAAGCAAATCCATGCCGATTGTTTCGTGATCGAGATTGCCGACATGAAAGGGGACGTTTCATTTTTTTTTTTTTTTTTTTTTTATCGCATGCGGTTAGACGCAACCGCAGGTGTATGCCTTGCGTTCCTTTGTGCATTCCGAACATTGATCGCCCTGTTATCGCTTCAGTATTCACTCAATCACCTCAAGATTCACATCATCGATTTCACCATACATGATTACCCTACAGTCGTGATTTCAGCACCAAACGAAGTTTCAGTCGTCCTCAGTCGACCTAGAGGCCAAATACAAATCCCAGATTGTTGTTTTCCGCAATACTCGCTTGGCATGTAGGGCAATGTGTCTTTAAACTGTTCTGAAAGTTTCGTTCAGATTGAAACATTTGTTTTCGAGAATGGCTAGTTTGAAATTTGAATTTAGTCGCCCCCACGTCATTTGCTCTCTAAGAATTTTACTCGGAATTTAAAGAATGACGCAGAGCACAACTGCGGTCTCTGGGTATTGATGAACTGGCGCTCTATGTAGTTAATCAGTACATATAGCCACCAAGAAGTGTGCTGCCATAGATTATAGTCCATAGATATAGCTAATCTATGGTGCTGCATACCATCCTTCGTTTTGAAATTAGTCGCCCCCACATAATTTGTCCTCTAAGGGCGCGGCTTAAAGAATGACACAAGAGTACAACTGCGGTTACCAGTTGTTGACACAAGCTGTGAGTAATTAGCACATGTAGCTAGCTTAAAAGGAAGTGTGCAAAATCGCCTAATACAATTGTCACCATGCATTATTGCATTTTATAGCACCCCCACACAAAATTACACATGTAATTACAACATACAGAGGAGACACATGAATACCAAACACTTTTCACAACAATAATGTAAGAATTGTACAATAATGACTGTAATATAACTGCTATGCAAATGTTTTCCAGTGGCCCGCCATGGTAGCAAGTCTCACATGACGGCATGTATATTCATCCAAACACAATGGGAGTAACGAGTGAGTATGATGACAACAAGTTGGTATGACTCCATTTGTAGAATCCAGATGAGTGGGTGTGGCTCCAGTATGTCTAAACGGTTAACAAACATTCCTTTTATAAATACGTGCTAGAGTTGCAATATAATAGTATAGTATTTAAATGCAATAATACATAGTCTCCATTGCATCACTATCAAACGACACTAAGTGGAGGATATTGTTGCATCTCTAGTATGTACACTCTATCAGTACAACCTATCTTAATGGCCACTAGTATAGAAAGACAACCACTCTTGAAAAGCCAATTCCAATTGAGAATTTATACACTGTTACCTGCTGAATGAGTGAAGGTGGCAATAAACAAGTTCCACCGTAATTTATACACGTGATCTGATCCTGTATATTCTGTCAGTGGATGAGATCCACTTGGCCAGGACAAAATGTGACTCAAGTGCCCTGGATGATCCATACTCAACCAACTTATGACCCAGTGGCACAATGGAACTGACTATTTATAGAGAATACAATTACATTTATTTCTAAGATGTGTGGATGTGTGGACACATTACAACACATTACATGTACATACAAGACACGCTACGTACTGTTTTAGCATTTCAAGTCACCACATTATACACGTACCAGTCAACAATGCTTCATAGTGCCCATCAGTAAACCTGAAGAAAAGTTACGAAAAATAAAAATTCACATAAGTACAATGAAACCTCATTAATATGGCAGGCTGTGGGACCAAAAAATTTGGCCTGAATAACAAGGTGGCCTTATTAATGAGGTCATAAGTAATGCTTAGCTATATTTGGGACCTACTAGAGGTGGCCAATATAATGAGGTGGTCTTATTAAAGAGGTGGCCACTAAGTGAGGTTTCACTGTACATATAGTTCACAATATTGTGAACAATATTAATGGTTAACAATATACACTGAAACCTGCAGGTCACTTCTTGTGGACGATTGCTCTCTACACAAAATGACACATTCAGAGATTGTATTTAGATGGATGATACAGTAACGCATTGTGACTTCAATACTCGTGATGTGTCACTGCTAGGCAGCAACCATATACACGGCACTGCCACATCGCACTTGCTCGCACACACAATTTTGCTAAAGATTTTACAACTTGATAATTAAGGGGTGTGGCAACTAGCTGTTTCCCTTCTGTACAAGTGGCCACCAAGACAGGTCCACTGTGGATGAAAGCCAGGCATTAGATATTTGGTATTTCATGTGTTGAAGACATTCCAGGGCTTCTGGTAGTCTCAAATCTCACCACAGTTTAACTCAGGCAGTGTTGTGGTCACCACTAAACTACTGGAATGCTGTGTTATGTTCATCTTATGCTTGGCTACTATATTGTAGAACTGAAATGGATACTCTGAAAAATATATCCTATGGATAATGACTTCATCACTTTCTTCATCAGGAGCTTATAAGGACCAACAGTGAAACTTTTTACACTTGGGGCTGACAGTCAACTGCCTATGTCTGAAGCAGTGCTTTTGGTGCTCTAACAGATTGGCTGCCCCCTTGCTGCCAGCACTCACTGTCTCATACGCTGTCATACACTAAATCCATCTCTATAGCCAGTTAGAACAGCATGCTTCTTACCTTTTTTTAAGGCCGCATAATGCAGCCACCTCTTTAAAAGGCAAGGTTAGAAAATTTTGTCCCTACGGCCTGAATAATGACCAGTTTTCACTGTACTATTAGTGATTAGTGATCATGGGGGATTATTTATTAAGATACTAAGATATACAAACGCTACAACCTCTAAATATAGCAGTAAATTTTTTACCCTGGTCCAATGTCTCATAATAATCGTGACTTCGTGAGAGACTCTACTGTGACAAATACATGTTTATCATGATATGTGCTAATCGCCTTTTTACAATTAAGTTTTACAACACAAATACATGTATAGTTAAACTCACCAATTGCGACTAAATCCCTTCAACACGAAAAGACAAATAATGAGACAACCTTGGAGACAACAGCCACACAAGCCTATTCTGGTGCGTTTATTTAGTAGTAATATAAATTTTAAAGGCGTTTATTTACAACAGGACATAATTACGCGCCCCTCTATTGTCTCTGTACATACTTGCCTTTTCTCATTTCATTTCACAAGATCTCTTGGCAGGGGCGTAGCTTCTTCACTTGAATTAGTCAATGCTTGAAGTAGATCGAGATACTCTAATAAAACAGTCACATTTCTACAAGTGCCATATTTTTATATTGTAAAGTCTGTAAGTAGCTAGTAATTTAAACTATACAATCCGATGCTAAGCAGAAGTTGTAACTATGCTAAATATTGATTGCTGTGTTCAGCGGTGGAGCAAGTAGTTGATATGAGGGGGGCTGGGCTGACCCAGACTTATTTCTATAGTTTAGTAAGGTGAGACCAAAAAAAAAAAAAAAAAAAAAAAAAAAAGGTCGCAACCAACTGACAAGAGCTTCCACCTCACCAGCTACCATTTCTAGCTGATAAACTACATAAAAATCCTTACATAGCTCGCTACACACTGAATACTTTATTAGAGTGACTGCTCTATTAGAGTATCTCGATCTTTATCACGGTTTTCAGCCCCACTCCAAGAAAGATAATTTCGGTGTGATATCATTCTGAGGGGGGGCTAAGCCCCCCCCCCCTTTCCGCCGCCTATGGCTGTGTTACAGCTGTTTTGTGACTGCTCTAATAGAGTATCTTGATCGTTTCAATGCAGTACAAGATGAAAGGCAAAGTGTTGTTAAGGGTTTACTAGTTAAAATGGGTGTTAGTTGACTGCAGTTGCATGCCACTAACAGGGCCGTCCAGAGAAATTAGAGGGCCCAGGGAAAAGAGTTAAAGAGGGGCCCAGGGGCAAGGAAGGGTCTAGATCCTGACTGCTCTATTAGAGTATATCGATCTTTCTTTAAACAGGTATTCAAGTGGCCCCTTTCAGGCTGTGGTAGGGGGAAAAATACCCCAGTTACCCCCAATGTGGGCGGCCCTGGCCACTAAAATTACAGTTATATTTTAATATTCTGTCACTGTAATCTGGGGTTTCTGTCAAAACCATGGAAACTACTGACTCACCTACTGTTATCAACAGTGCATTGCTTATTCTAACAAAAAGTATTGAAATCCCATCCAAAAACAGCTTATAGCTGTAAAAAAAGTGCGCGTCCAAGTAAAGCAGAGTTAACTGCGACAAAAAGTAATGATATCATAATGCGGCCATGTGCGAGGTGTGCAAGTTGTAATATTAGCTAATCAGATAATACAATGTTATTGTTAAAGTGTTAATGAGAACTATGTGATGCTGCTAGTTTTGAAGTGTGTGAGCATCTTCATAAATGCCACATAAATTTAATTCTCAATAAAGCAATGTGTATAGATTCTCTGATAGTAATAAATAGTTTGAGTTTGGCCGCCTTTCCTGTATACAGCAATGCTACGAACAAAGGAAAGGTGGCCAAACTCAAACTATTTATTACTATCAGAGAATCTATACACATTGCTTTATTGAGAATTAAATTTATGTGGCATTTATGAAGATGCTCACACACTTCAAAACTAGCAGCATCACATAGTTCTCATTAACACTTTAACAATAACATTGTATTATCTGATTAGCTAATATTACAACTTGCACACCTCGCACATGGCCGCATTATGATATCATTACTTTTTGTCGCAGTTAACTCTGCTTTACTTGGACGCGCACTTTTTTTACAGCTATAAGCTGTTTTTGGATGGGATACCTTTTTATTCATAAAAATCGATCGCGTAATTGTGACACAGGTTGGGTTTTGTGTCATATCTCCGTGGTCTTTATCTCGATTCCTTTCAAACCACCAAAAGGCACTCCTACGATGGTTACTCCATCTACATAGCAATTTTCAACTCATTCCATGAAGCGGTTTACCCTGTAGGCGTGACAACAAATCGATCTTGTTTAATAATCGGTCATAACTCCTGAACCATTCCTCGGATTTGTACCAAATTTGATGCTAGGATTCGCCTTTGGACTCCCTTTCTGTGTACCAAATTTCAAGGCGATCGGAGTACGCGTTTGCTTGTTATAGCAATTTTTGCAAGTGTGCGAAAAGACGAAGAAGATGAAGAAAAAAAAACGAAACTTTGGCAGCTCGTATCTCGGAAATGGCTGGAGCGATTTCCTTCAAATTTGGAATGTAGACTCCCTTGGCTGGCGAACAACTGTGTAGCAAATTTAGTTCCAATCAGATGAGTGATCACCGAGATACAAAGGTGTGAAAATGACGTTTTCGTTCTTCCTGTCAATATACTCACGGTGTGGCGCGCCGGCTTCTTGGGCCGCACGACACACTATCGTGTGTCTTGATCTGTCTCTCTACAAAAGTTTCTACTGTGATTTTAAACTTACAGTGTCATAATGCATTTACAGAAGTATGTACTGTATAAGCCAGTGGTATGTACATTAAGCTGCTGGCTTGTTGATGTGGCAACTATTATGAAATATGAAGTTGTTTACTAATAATTATATTGAATTGTACAAATTGTATTGTTTTGTTATAGCCATCAGAATAATTATGTACCTGCACATGGCTCAAACATTGGTGTCTAACAATGATATGTATGCGTACATATATTATGAATGGCAAGATCAGTTTACGTACGTGCAATTGTTTGTAGAAGATGAAGAGGAGGGATATTTTGGTCAAGAACAAGTACCTCTCACAGATGAGATTAGAGAAATTCTTGAAGAATATCCTGATGGTCAGATCTTTAAAGTAAGATGGGTATATTTAAAGTTATTAAGTTGATTTAAAGTAAGATGCAATAGTTGTAACATGGGCATGAGAGCTTTGCCTGATATGTATGCTTGACTGCCCGAGGGCCGCAGGCCAAAGGGCAGAGGGCATACACATCAGGCAAAGCCCGAATGCCCTGTGTTACAGCTGATATGTAACACTTATTAGTCTGATAGCCTGTACATGGTTATCAACCACCCAAACCAATACGAGTCCAGCCACTGGATGTATTATATTTGCATACCTAAAATTTTCGATTACGGGTCAGCAGCTAGTACGTTCTGGTTACATTTGGTTATGATGAACAGACATATCCTAGAGATATAACGGAGGATTTTAGTTATGCAAGTTTAATGTTTTAATCAGTGCTATTGAATTGTTTATGGAAAAAGTATGGAGTTTACTAAAGTCCTAGATAGGTAAGCTTTGCTTATAGAGTGGTTACTCTGTGCAGAGCGGTAGCTTCGTGATGAGGGCATGTACGCATTTGAAAACATGCGGAAACGATCAGTGAATAAGCTATAGCACTAGTTCTCACCTTAGCCCAACATTTTCCAACTTGTAGGCTGACGAGGATAACAAAACACTCTTCGTCTGAGTGGTTTTCATGACAAAATCCAAGTCGGTCATCCTAATCACGTGAGTATTAATCAATCCCCACAATCGATTTCGGCCTCAACGTCTATATAATCACTGCCCAGTTGTAGCACAGTCTACATTTCGTATATAGCCCGGCTAGCTTGGCTACATACGAAATATAACCTGGGCAGCTCTTTTGATTTGATGTGTGAAAGTGTTACATATGTATTTAAAGGTACAGTACATATATGTACACATGCTAAGTTGTTATTTCCAGTAGTGTAGTTAGACTTTTAGTGATGGTAGGGCCTAGGTGGGGCACACCATCGCATCGAGCCTGAGTCCGCCCATGCAATCATAAGTACACAACATATCAGTCCATCTCACTGTCGAATCTTTATGCATGTATAGTAGGAACAATGAAGGTGTGGGGATAGCCCGTAATAAAATATCACCCAAAACCTGCCTTGACTTTTCCTCACAATGACATGACAGTATTGGTTGAGTAAAGTCAATCCCAAAAGTGCCTTCAGATCGACCCAAAATGTTTTTGTCAAGATGCTACAGAATCGTAAAATGCTTTTATTTGACAGAATTTTCTAATGTCTGCCTGATGCGTTCAGTCAAGCATAACAGAGAACTAGGTACAGCTATAGCCCTACTTCTTTCACACCAACGTTTCAAATTCACTTAAGAAGAATATTGATAAACATACAATACGTGCGCTATTGTCTTGCCTTTTATCCTTCTGTACCAGTGAAGGTTTTCATCGATAGTGTATAGCGTTTCCATCCACTGGTGTGGCTAGCTACATGTTTCACAACATTAGTATTGTTTGACATGTATGCCTGTGGACATGTGTTGTAGATGTTGCGGTGGTGAGTGAGCTGTCCAATATCATCAGAGACGAGTGTTTGTTTGAAAGTTAACTTACCTGTAACTACTTGCATTTTTGAACATTTGCTGTGACCGACACTATTCACTACAGGCACGGATCCAAGACTTCTAAAAGGGGAAGTTACACTCTTTCACTGTTAAATCTTACCATTTAGGCTTTTAGAAATGCAACTGAAGCACCTTTAACAGTTGCTGTAATAGCTCAGTTTAGAAGACGATAATTAGAGGCACCTATTGCAGTAAGATAGCAGTTTCAAGTGATTTTTGAAGTATTGCTGTAAACAAAGGTAAAAGTAAGTGTTTTGTCATATAAAATCTTGTAATAAGTGTTTCTTTAACTGATAAACTGATTTTATTTTTATTGAATTGAAGAAAACTTGTCAGCAGTTCTCAGTCATGCATCTGCCAAAGGGGGGATTCCATGGAACCCTTTGAACTTTTATAAAGTTCTATTGCTATTTACCATATCACTTTTTGTTACACTTAAACGGCTTCTCAGAATTTGTTATTAATTTTATTGGCTTCATTTTAGTGCAATTACAAAAACAGACCACATTATTGGATTAATTGCACTCCTACTATTGGAACTACTGTATGACGAACTAAATCACTATCTGATTAATAACAGCATTGAACAAGCTAGTTGGGTGTGTTAAATGTCATGGGAATCAGATATAAAGTTCTGTATGTACGTGAAATGATAGAGAAAAGGAAGGAAAACTGAAGAAATTATTATGCCATTTTTGAAAGCTTGTATCTTGGAAATTCCTGGAGCAATTATGCTCAAATTTGGTATGTGCATTTCCATAGCAAAAACCATCTAATTTCATCAGCACAAAGCTACTTGCATACATATATGTGAAAATTGCATTATCGTTCTTACTAATAACACACTGGTATGACATGCTGGCTTCATGAGCTAAGCTACACACACTAACATGTGTCTTGATGATATTCTACTGTAAAATTTTGAAAGAATTTAGAGATTAATTATATTTTGCAGGAAATATTACAAAATGCTGATGATGCAAGAGCTAAAGAGGTGAAGTTTTTTATTGATGAGAGATCACATGGCCAACGCAACCTGCTACATCCTTCACTAGCAAAGTTCCAGGGACCAGCATTGTTGGCATACAATAATGCAGTGTTTACTGATGAAGACTGGACTAATATACAGAAACTGAAACGAAGTGACAAACGTTCCGATCCATTCAAAGTTGGAAAGTTTGGAATTGGATTCAATTCAGTTTTTCACGTTACTGGTATGTATATTAATTGTATATAGCCATAGTGTTTTATTTTACTGTACAATATAATTATGTTGGTATATTCCCTGTGTTGATAACATTTCCAACCAACAAACTGTGTAAAGCTACTGCATAGTTTTTTGTGGGGGGAAAGTTTTATGTACTTTGTGAATTAATATTCTTCTTGAAAATTTTTCCCTTGAAACATTTACTCAGTTCATTTACACATGCACCAAGTCCTAGTGAATCATACATATTAGAGCAGAATCATTGTCTTGAACTGTCACTTTTAATAATGCGGTGAAATTTGTTGGCATGAACAAGCCTTGCTTTGAGACTTGTACGTATATAGTGACATATCTATCACCTATACTTACCAACAAGCAAAGTTACTTTATGAGCGGCAAAAATCCACCTATTTTGCACAATGTATGAATTTCTTTTATTTTCTCACCATTATTCAAACAATGGGTTTCAGCCTATTATGATGATTATATAGTTTTGGAATTACGTATAATACTAGGCAGTAGGAAGAATTAAGAAATAATCAATTTGTACAGTGAATTGAACTGTAGATGCTTATATTTGCATTCTAAACTTTTAGTCTACGGTGTTAAGATTTGGCTAAAATTCTCACCATGAATTGGAAATTCCACAAAGTTATATGCATGGTTTTAGCTCGGTAGTCACTTGTGCATACATGAAGGCATTTTAATGAATAATTAAACTATGATGATTTTGTGTATGTCTACTGCATTGTAAATATATGCATTAGCACTCATACTCTAGGGGCCACAAGAATGAAACAAAAGATATTTAGGTTTGAGGATAGCTGATTAAATCTTGTGTTTTTAAAGCATGCATAATTTTGGGAAGGTACAAACACTGGACTGGACTACTGGAATGGACTACTGACTGCACTGGTATTTTTGTTTTGTTTTGTTTTGTTTTTTTGAATACAATAGTGTTGAGGTATGTTACACTCACATACAAGCATTTATGACTAAAACAAGTGTGTTGTGTAACAGCCAATGTGCCTAACAAAAGAGTTTAAAAATTGAACAAAAAAAAGACACACACACCAGTGCAGTCAGTAGTCCATTCCAGTAGTCCAGTCCAGTGTTTGCACCTTCCCAAACTTATGCATACTTTAAAAACACAAGAAGCCTAACCTAAACTAAAACCTAAATATCTTCTCAAACCTAAATATCTTTTGTTGTTTCATTTTTGTGGCCCCTAGAGTATGAGTGCCAATGCATTTGTTTATGATGCAGTAGACGTACACAAAATCATGATAGTTTAATTCTTCATTTAAAATGCCTTCATGTACGCTCAAGTGACTACCAAGCTAAAACTATGTATAATTTTGTAGATTTTCCAATTCATGGTGAGAATTTTAAGCCAAATCTCAACACCATAGACTGAAGTTATGGTATTGATGATATATTAGTTTTCAAAATTTCAATTTTATTTTTCAGAAACACCTCCTTGATGCCTTCTCTACAAAATCATTCTATTTTGCAGATAAGAATTAGCACATATATAATGACACTAAGACTATGTGTACATAAACAATGTAGTGGTACGTGTGAGGAAGAAGATTGGCTGGATAGTAACGATGATTGATTCTCAGTTATTAGACAGGAAGCTGCACCAATCTTCTGCTATTATCCCCTCAATTAACACCAATCAAGCCAGCACGCTAACACGCTAGCACGCACACGCCATTTACACTTTATTAATACACAACCTAAAATATTACACACATGTCAGACTTCTAAGCATAAATATTACATCAGGCCTAATAATTATATATTACAAAGCTACATAAGCATCTTAGTTTCTTCGTATTTTACTTCTGCTTCTTTAGTCTTCTTCTTTTTGCTTTATTTAGAAAAATCACTATAATTTGTGCATGCTTTAGTCAATTCTCTTCAACTTTGGAGAGCTATACGAACATAATGCAGCAAATGTACAGTACAAAGTTTGTATGATTCCAGTTTACAAACATAGGGAAGCCATCGAGCTACCACGAATTGACACCTTGAGCTGTCAGCAAACAAGAAATGGGACACAAGGGAGGACAAAGATAAGTCCATGATGCGTGCATTGTACATAAGTACTGTAGTATGCCAAAAGGCACATCTTGGACTGAAGTGACGTTGAACAGCGAAAAAAATCACGCTAGTAGCCTCGCCATTATCGAGTTATGCTTGTCTGAAGGCATCAGGCAGTTAGAAAATTCCAATGAATAAATTTTGTTTTAAAAAATTATAGCAATCTATTGGAAAATTTAGGGTTGTACTGAAGGCACTTTTGGGCTTGGTTATGCCTAACCAATACTGCCAAGGTGCCAGGATGGTATTGTGAAGCTAATGTTTGGGTGATATTTTTGGCCACAAAACTATGATCCCTAACAGACAGTACTAGCATACTGTGTGATGTGATGGCAAACAATAATGTCCTTTTTGTATGTAGATGTTCCTGCCATCATTAGTGGAAAGTGGCTGTGTTTCATGGATCCACAGAAGAAGATGTGGAGAAGTGACCCTGGTCACAAATACAACCTTTCCAACAACACACCAGAAAAAGAGCGTTACAAGGATTCGTTTTCACCATTCAAGTTCACTGATCCATGTAGCCTGGGAAAACAACAACAATATAATGGAACTCTTATTCGATTTCCCCTAAGAAATGAGCCCTCTGGTCTTTCTAACAAGCTTTATACTGTAGCAAAGCTCAAAGAGCTTTTACAAGCTCTAAAATATGATGCAGCAATCTTGTTATTATTTTTAAGGTATGTGGAAAAAATTGTAGTGTTTACAATAAATAAAAGTAGTCTGGTAACTGAATGTTTCAGTATTGAAATTGACAAGGCAACTGAGAATCAAAGGAGACAATTAAAAGCTACCTTTTTAAGTGAAGTAGAGAAATACCATGCTACCTTTTTAAGTGAAGTAGAGAAATACCATTCTATTCCCAGTTCGCCATTGCCTCACTTACAGTATGAAGCAACAATTATTGTACGTGATGTTCAGGTAAGAACACGAGCAGATTACAAGTGGACGATTATGCACTGGGTAGGGTCTAGAGATAAGGATGTTATAGAAGCATCGAGTAAGGTGTCTAATCTTCCTTGGATTGGTCTAGCTGTGCCCCTCACATTGCAGTGCCCCAGCAGATTGTTTTGTTTTCAGACAGTAAAGAGGTTAATCCACCATTACCAGTTTGTGTTCATGGTACCTTTGGGTTGAATAAGGATCGTCGTCATTTGAAATGGATAACCTCTGATATGAAGAATGATGATGGAGCATTGTGGAATGAAGTTTTGTTGTCAAAGATCCTGCCATCTTGTTATGCAGAATGCCTTATTCTTTTGAAAAGTAAATGTAAGCCAGAGGCATTCTATTCTTTTTGGCCACATGCCTCTGTTATCAATAACACAAACTGGAAAATTATTTTGAAGCCATTGTTGCCAGTTTTGCTACAAGGTCAATATATTTGGTCAGAGAATGGTAGGTGGGTAGGGCTAGACTCATCAGTGTGTGTAGTACCACAGGTGAACAGTAGCCAGTTTCCTAAAGTTGTTATTGATGTACTCATCAGGTGTGGTAAAACAGTCGTGGTGCTGCCTGAAATGTTTGGGATGCAGTAAAGTTTATCCATGGAAGCTCTTATCCATTTACCACTATCACCCCATTTGTAGTAAGGCAGGCTATTAGAAGTAACTCTCAGAGCTATGCAAACTCGAGCAGAGCAGATAAATTCCACTTGCTACACTATTGCTTGCACGATGGAAATTATCATGATCTTAATGGTTTAATCCTACTTCCTGCTGTTGTCAGCACTTTTGTAGCATTTAGTACTAACCAATCAGGAGTTAAAATGCATGTTTGTGATAAAAAGTTTCTGGACACAAAATTGTTAGCTAACAACAGTTCAACCTTGGTCAATGTAGAAGGTGATGATGTCAGTTTACATCATAAACTAATAGAAGTAGCTAACAGTAGGTGTACACAACTTCAGATCTTGACACCTGAAAGTGTTGCTGTGTTACTTAAGCAAACTTCACTATTCCAAAATGGATGGTGTTGTTATGGATCTGCTGGTGGTTTCTATAATGAGAATTGGTTGAAAACATTTTGGAGTTGGGTAGCAGTGTATAGCCTATCATTTTTCGTTAATATTCCACTGGTCCCTGTTTGTGGTGGAAGAAATTCCAATGGTTTCAAAGTTGTAGCATTGACACATAGAGATTACACTCGCACTTTTATATACAACATGAGTACAAGTTTGTTTTATACAGGGTTAGTTAGTGGTGCAGAAAAGTTTGGATGTCATTTAACTTGTTCGGATTACTTCCCATTTCTCTATCATTCTGAACTCAACAACTATGTTCCTCAACTGTCCCAATCTGTGTTGTTGAGCATTGCTGCTCAAATGAACTATCAGAGTACTGTGTTTTCACAAGAAGAAGCTAAAGCATTAAAATATTTCTTATTCCAACATCCTGTTAGCATTTTTTTGAATGCTGGGCAGAAGTTAGTTGCAGCAAATTTGGGCATTTTTACTGTTTTGCAAACAAACAAATTAACATCTTTACAAAATGCTAAAAGTTATGTTGGAGGAAACAATGCTGCAATGTTAGTCACAGAACCAGACATCATTAGCAAATACACATTTTGCCTTCTGCCTAGTCCACTGATTATTACATGTGAACGAGACATTGTCACAAACCTGCAGGCTAGGCTACCTGGAACTTGTTGGGTTCCTACAAAACTACAGCTATTTGTTCATGTGATCTTGTTGGCAGTTGAAAATAAACAACTAAGTAGAGATCACATTTTGAAGGTGACATCAACACTATTAGACCCCATTGAGTATTACAGTTTGACCAATACATCAGGAGGTCAGACTTTAGCAAATAAACTGAGGTCATTGAAATATTTGCCAACCAGTCAAAATAGTGACTTATTCTCACCATGTGAAGTGTATGATCCTATGGATCATGTTGTGAAGGAATTGTTTGAAGGTCAAAATGTATTTCCTATTGCTCCATTTTCAAGTGTTCACTTCCTTGTTTTAAAACAACTTGGGATGAAGGATTGTAATACATTAAGTCCATCAGATATTATTAGAGTCACGGACATCATTGTAATCAAACTGATACTCAAGCTAAAGTGAAGCGAGCTAGTAAACTTCTAACATTTCTCTCTTCTCCCACTGGTAACAGGTTGCTAAATGAGTACTACAATAATCATCCACTAGAACAAACTCTTCGCTCTCTACAATCATTATGGTTACCCGTTATTACGACACCACCTAAAGGTTATCCAAAATGTCTTGGTTGGAAAGGGTCTAGTGGTAGTCAGTTTGTGTCTGCTCAAAGTTTACATGCCAGTAGTTCACCAGAAGAGCGCAAGAAACTTCCTAACTTGATAGGTTCACAGATGAAGATTCTTCAGTATGAGGGGACACTGTCAGTAAAGTTGATAGCATCACTAAACATTTCACAAACTGTACCAGTAGATGCAATGATTCTGCAATTGCTGGATTTGATTACTCACAAGACAGAAATTGAAATAACAAAGTTTAAATCCATTTTATCCCAGTTGTATGTTTATCTTCAGAGAGCAGCACAGAGTAATGCCACTAGTCAGTATTGGCAACAACTAAGACAGTCAGAAGTAGTACAAGTCAGTGATAACAAGTTTGTACTACCTAGTGTAGTGGTTTGTTGCTTTGATGAGAAGTGTATGACTGTAGGTAAACTAGAGCCTTACTGGTATATCTTACCCAGTGATCTTCAGCAGTATAGGTCATTGTTTTGTTTTGTTGGTGCAAAAGACAAGGTCATAGTGTCTGATGTTTTGTTTGTATTAGAAACAATGTCTGGTGATCCAAACCATAATATCAGTTATAAGCAAAAATTAGAAATTATTAACAAGGTCTTGAAATGGCTGTGTAATTTTACTGAAGATGAAATTGAGAGCGTATATGATAAGATGTTTGTACCAGTTAGCACTGGTGATAAGAATAAACTGGTACTAAAGCCTGCTAGACAAGTTGCATTTTTAGGTAGTGACTTAAATTGGGTTGGTAATGACAGTGATGACCTTGATGATATTTTGGAAGATTATTTCTTAGTCCATCCTTCCATCAGTTATGATATGTGTTGTAGACTACAACTGAAGCCACTCAACACAATGGTTGCTAATACTGAAGAATTTTGCTTTGAGCAAGCTGGTCAGTCTGAACCACTCACTTCTCGTCTTAACAGAATGCTGAGGGAGTATAAAGACACTAGTGTGATTCAAGAGTTGTTACAAAATGCTGATGATACAGGAGCTACAGAAGTGGAAATATATTATGACACAAGAGAACATGATAGTAGCCATCTCTTCTTTCCTGGAATGGCTAACAGCTATGGTCCTGCACTGTTGTTCTACAACAACGCTGAATTTGCTGCAGAAGATTTTGAAAACATCAGGAAGATAGCTGGAGAGACAAAGATAAACAAACCACTGAAAATTGGAAAGTTTGGAGTTGGATTTTGCTCCGTTTATCACATAACAGATGTTCCCTCATTTGTTAGTGGAGAATGCTTAGTTGTGTTTGATCCCACACTTCAATGTCTAAAGAAGGAAATCAAAAGTGAACTTAATCCAGGTGTTAAAATAAATTTTAACAAGCATCGTCTTATGAAAAAGTCTAATCAACTGGCTCCATATACAGGAATAAGTGGATTCAACCCTAAAGCACCATTTCAAGGAACGCTGTTCCGATTTCCATTACGCTCAAAGGGTAGCAAGGTTAGTGGCAATGTGTACACAGAATCTATGCTACTAAACATGATGGAACAAGTGAAGAAAAACAGCTCAAAGTTGTTAATGTTTCTAAACAATGTTAAGAAGATATCATTCCATCGATCACAGGGAGGTAGTTTTACAAAATATTTTGAAATAAGCACAACCAAACATAAAGTACCAAACAACAATGATGTGGTGATGTGTAAGTTACAGGTTACCACTATGTCTCCATCAAATCAGAATAAGGAAGAGAACTGGTTGATTGCCAGTAAGGCTCAGAAATTGCAGCAAAATCATGGAACATCCTCAGTGTCTGTCAAGTTGGAGCTAAATAGCAGTTTAAACCAATTTTGTGTAGCTGCTGTCAAAGGAGAGTGTTTCTGTTTTCTACCACTCAACATTGAGACTGGACTACCAGTTCATGTTAGTAGTAATTTTGCAGTCATGACTAATCGTCGTGGAATATGGAAAGCTGACAGTGTTGTTACTGCAACAAAGGAATCAAACTGGAATAAAGCATTGATGGAATCAGTTGTGGTTCAAAGCTACTTAATGCTTCTATTGCACTTGCAGCAAATGCAACAAAATGGATTGCTTGTTGCATACATTTTTCACAGCCTTTGGCCTGTAACTCTGAGAGAGGTGAATCCATGGGATTGTTTTGTAGATAAATTCTACAGTGGTGTTTTGTCAAGCCAGCATCCTCTGTTCTTTTCAGATATCACTACCAGATGGCAAAGATTTAATGAGTGCAAGTTTTTGTCTAATAAGATATTGGCAATTGGCTTTGATAATAAGTTACAATCATCAGTGTATCACGTGGCTACTGTGCTAAAGCTTCCAGTGGTGAATCTTCCCAGTATACTTTGGAATAAGCTTGAAATGTATGGTAACTTCGCATCACAGACACTGGATGAAGAACAGTTTATCAAATACTTTTACAATGATGAAACATTATCAAAAGTGTTTGCACAGGAAAAAGCTGAAATAATTGCAGCATCTCTGATAGTGTATGCCAACAACAGACACAGTAAAGCAATGCCAGATTTGATGAAGAACACAAAGTGTATACCGTGTAGTCCTGATGGAATTAAATTCAAATATCCACATGACATTTTGCATCCTGATTCAAATTTATCTATATTATTTTTACCTGAAAACAGTGTATTTCCTTACAAAGCATTTCTTAACAGAAATAGTCTTATTTTGACAGCTCTTGGTAAACTTGGGCTAATGCAGTCTTTGTCATGGCAGCTGATAGTAGATCGAGCGAAATGTGTACACAATTGGCACAATGAGAACAGCAAAGAAGTATTGAATCGTCTTGTTATCTTATTGGATTGTATCAGGGATAACTCTAGTGTTGAAATGCCTGATAGGCAGATTCAACAAGAACTACAAAGAATTGCATTTCTACCTGTGATGTCCAAGCCAAAAGATTATCCAACTGTTTGGAAAGGTGATACAGTAGCAAGTCTCTTATCTGGTCCAGAACTGATAAAAGTATCACAAGACGTGACCAGTGTTAATGCAGTGTATGCATGTGGATCACAAGTAGCTATTCTTGATACACAATTCTTACCATATCAATCTCGTAACCTGGCAAACAGAATACTAAAAATATTAGGGATCAAGCAAGAAATTGAGATTAATACTGTTATAAAACACTTTATTGAATTGTTACAATGGTTTCAAAACACTCATGGTAAAAACAGTGTAGAGTGCTTGAGTACTATTAGCACAATAGCTTCAACTGTCTATCAGTATCTTAATAAAAAACTGAATACCAGTGGTGATGATGATGTTTTGTTGAATGGGATAACTTCCTTAAAAAAGAAGTATTGCATCTGGAATGGAAAGCAATTTCTTTTGCCAGTATGTATATCCTTCAGCTGGACTATAGATGGTCCTTATTTATACAAGCTCCCTGATGCACTCCAAACCTTTAAGTTGCTGATGAAACAACTAGGAATTGCAAATTCATTCCCCACCAATGTCTTACTGAATGCTTTAAGTGAAATGAAGAGTGAACACAAGGACAATAGACTTCCTACTGACGCTGAGGTTATATGTAGACAAATTTTACCACATCTCAAAGAATGTAAAGAAAGAAATGACACAGACATCTTCTTACCTGATGTTAACTTCATTCTCAGAAATGTTAAAGATTTGAAATACAATGATGCACCGTGGTGTGTTGCTGATGAAGAGTATGTGTATTGTCATGAGTGTGTTGAGAGGACCATTGCTATGCAACTTGGTGTGGAGCCAGTGAGAAACATTCTTCTAAATGAACATGACATCACCAGTGATGAATTGGGGCAAGAATTTGGACAGGAGGAAAAGTTGACACAAAGGTTAAATAACATTTTAAGAGACTACCCAAGAGACATAACATTTCTAAAAGAGCTTCTTCAGAATGCTGATGATGCGGGTGCTACAAAGCTTTTTTTAATTTTAGACAAACGTTGGCACAGTGATGAAAGTGTCATATCCGACAAATGGAAATCATTGCAAGGACCTGCCTTGTTGTTTTGGAACAATTCACCATTCACTGATGAAGATCTTGTTGGCATCCAGAAAATTGGTTTAGGTAATAAAAGAGATGACCCTGATAAAATTGGTCAATATGGTATTGGATTTAATGTGGTGTATCATTTTACTGATTGTCCTTCATTTGTCACTAATGACCGACTTTGTATAATGGACCCTCACTATCGATATATTGCCCGTAAAAAAGAGAAACCAGGTCGGATGTATAATAATTTGGAAAAATGGTGGAAAAAATTTCCAGATATGAGATCACCATACCTCAGAAATGACCTTGACGATCTTCCAGAAGAAATGAAAGAAGGTTCACTGTTTCGGTTGCCTCTTAGGCTAACCGAGGAGGATGCTATGAAGTCTGAAATTGTAGAAAATGATGGATATTTTAACTTGCATGATTTTCAGGAAAACCTAGAAGAGTGGGTTCCACAAATGAGGGAGGCGCTTCTCTTTGTGCACCATGTTTGTGATATTAGATTGTATGTAATAGATGATGTAACATCTGTTGGAGTATTTCAGTGGGATGATCCACAACCAGTTGTTTTTCGTAAACATATTGAAAGTAGTAAAGGGAAGAAGAATGTAGTAATGCAGTCAGGTAATGCTAAATTAGTTATTTACAACATGAAGATGGTAAACAAACGGACTAATGTAGAAGAAAAGTGGATGATTCAACTTGGTGAAGGGAATGCTGACGATATATTCTTTGATTGGACAACAATTAAGCCTAAGGGTATTCAAATTCGTCCTAGACATGGAATTGCTGCTCGCTTTGATGATGGAGATTTATGTGGAAAGGCATTTTGCTTTTTACCTTTACCTGGTGTTACTGAACTTCCAGTTCATATTCTATTCATGGCCAGTTTATGCTTCACTCTGATCGTAGGTGTCTTTGGATTAGCAGTAGTGATGATACTACAGCTGGTACTAACAATAAATTTGTTTGGAATAACCACTTAATTGAAGCAATTGCTGTTTCATATGCTAACCTTTTAATACGTTCCATTGCACACAATGCTCCTCCTCGCAACAGGAAAGAATCACAGAAATCTTTGCAAAGCTATTACAAACTGTTTCCATTTATTACAAGTACAACTACAGAGTCATGGAAAACTTTGGCAAGTAGTGTTTACAAAGTGCTTAGCAAACTCAATCCCCCAATTCTAGCTACAATAGTATTAGAGAGTGAGGCTATTTCAAATGAAGATGAAAGAAAACTTTACACAATTAAATGGTCTAAATTGCATTTACCACAAGAATCAAACGAAGGCTATTTTCATTCTAACAAATCTGGTGCCAACAATGCTCTTAAAGCAATAGGAATGAATCTTATAGATACTCCACTTCATATTTGCCATGAATTTAAGCAAATAGGAGTAGATCTTCCTGTGTTATCTAAAGTTTCAGCACTGGAATACTACATCAGGTTTCTTGATGAAATATTTAACCATAAAACATTACCATGCCATGTATCTGAGTCTAGGTTTGGTGATGTATCTAACTTTGCATCTTTTGTAATATATATCCATAAATGTATTCGTGGCAGTAAGAAGAGTAGGGAAGACATCACACCAGATGATATACCAGGTAGTGAAAGCCCTACCAGCACTAGCTTTACAGCTACTGACCTTGACACTAATGTTTCCATTGTTGAAACAAGTATTAGTGATACTTGCACTGGTGTAGTAGATGTTGACTTCAACACTGTAGTAGAAGACGAGGATCCTATGGTATCTGAAGATGATGGCAATATACTTAAAACTGGGCTCATAATCACAGTAGATGAAAACATACACTGCCTCTCTGATGGCAAGAAGATTATAAATTCTACCAACTGGAAACTGTTTCCGCAAAGCCATAATGCCTTTCTACATGAGAAGCTAATGAATAAGAGTCTTATAAAAATTTACACAGATGGTGGGTACATTTTTCAATCCAGTGAAATTGGTGATAGTATCAATGTTATTCATTCGGTGTTTATTGCTAACTTACCACCACCATGGTGCAGAGAAACCCAAGCTAATTTAGAAGATATTGATATTTCATGGGTCCATAAGCTACTAAAATGCATTTCTGAAGATCCCATGTTTGTGCCATATTGCCGCCAGCTATTGCAGTGCTACACTCTCATTCCTGCTGACAATAGTACAATGTATTCCATAAGGTCAAAAATACTACCTATGGAGACAAACTCACCTTTTTACAGTGTAAGAGTACAGGATATTTTAAGAAAATTACATGTACCCTTTGTTGATAGCAGCGTACTTGGGTCTGTTTTAACAAATATTGATTTTAAATTACCAGAGATTGGGAATGCACAGGATGTTTTGAAAAGTGTTTGCTTGGCTAACATGAAACACAGAGATGCAGTGTTGAATTTAAATAATGAAGAACTGACAGAACTATTTGAGATATTCGGGTTAGTCAATTACAGAGATCATGACAGCATCACTCATATCAAAAGTTTACCAATATTCCAAACAATGAATGGGAATTTAATACAACTCTCTTCATTTACAACTACTTGGATCTGGAATGATGATGTATGCAAAGTGGGTATTGAGGAATGGATAAAAAATACTAAATCTGTAGCATTTCTGGATCCTACTGCTCCATGGAATACTATTAACATGCAAGCAATAAAGCACCTTGGAATAAGAGAAATTTCATTATATGAAGTTTATTGCAGGTACATATTCCGCCATTTTAACACAATGAGTTCAGCAACAAGATTGCAGCACATTAAATTTATTTCACAGAATGTGTACTATCATTGTAAGCATCATTCTACAAATGGATACTCTCCTCACCATCAGCTAGCTAAAAATTTTATTGACATGTTTGAGTCATTGCCATGCATCGGTGACAAGCCACCACTACGTGCTATCAACTCCTTCTATGATCATAGTCAAGAAATATTTACATTCTTTTGCAAGGAAGACTGTTTTCTTCCTGAAGAATTACAGCATAATAATATCTATGAATGCTTAAAATTCTTTGGGTTAATAACTGTACCAACTGATGATGACTTTTTAAGCTACTGCCGTTGTGTTCAAACATATAGTCAAGTGTCAACTGCTATAAGAGCATCTGAACTACTTTTGAAATATCTGTTTACTAAGGATGTTAATGAATTTATCATAAGAGATTCAGATTTGATATCAAGGGTATCTAAAATACCCATAGGAATTGTCAAATGCATACCCAAGTTGGATGCTATTAGCACACAAAAGCTTAGTAATTATTCAATCACTGATGAATGTGGAACAATCCATATTGCACAGCTTGCAGGGTCATCTCTTGTACAGTGTATGCATTCTGTGTGGACTTGCAGACCATTAATTAATTTTCCTGTGAGTTGCCCATTTTCTGAGGAAGTCATTACAAGAATAAAAGATTTAGGTATTTTAGATAAGCCAACACTATCTGATGCAATTCAAAACTTAAAAAATATTGCATGTACCATATATGCAGATGCTTCTAGGTTTAGTAAAGAAACTTCCTCTGAAATAGCTAAATGCAGCTGTGAACTTCCAGAAGTAGTTGCAAAAACAATGAAATGTATTGGCGATAATCTTGACAGAGCAACTTATGAGGCTCAATGCAAATCGCTTAGTTCACAGTTACAGAATGTAAAATTCATCCCTGTAGAACTACCAGCGTGTGGGTATGTTTTAGTATCACCACAAGAGGTACTGTTTATCGGTCATTCACATTTAACTCCTTATTACCCATTTCTTCATCCATTGATAGTTGAACTTCAACCATATTTCAATTTACTACGTCATATTGGTGTTGCATTGTCATTTAATATTTGCCATATTCATCTTGTGCTCAAGAAAATCAAGGATTTATATCAAGATAAGAGAGTTGACCCATTTAATAAAGATATTGTTATACAAGCCACAGTTAAACTGACAAGGTTACTAAAGGACACTGAAGACAAACGAAATCTTAACCTGGACCCACTTTACCTCCTTAATAAGCAAGATATATTGACAAAATGCTCCAGTCTTGTTGTGTTTGATATTAGTGGTGATCCTCCCACACTTCCAGCAGGGCTTACTTATCTTAATTCATTAGACAATTCTCCAATAACCCAAGACTGGAGTCCTGTGAAGCTGCTTTCTCTCCTACCAAAGGAACTAGGATTGAAAAGTTTAAGATCTATTTTGGAGTACAAAATGATTACTGCTACTCCGTTGAAAAAAGCTCATACATGTGTAATAAATATTGAGTAGATACTTCGTTGTAATAATTTCAAAAGGGCAATAGAAAGATATGCTTGTCATTGCACACACAAGCGTGAACCACCAAAAGAAGTGAAGACAATAATTGAAGACTTTCAGCTTAATCTTAAAGTACAATACTTGGATAAAATAGAGGTCAAGCAACTGTTGAATGTAAACAATCAAGTCATTCCACTTCCAGATACTATTTGTAAAGATTTTTTCCTGCAGTGTGATAAGAAAAGGTACACTTTGACTTTAAAAAATTCTCTAAAAACTTATTCATCAAGAATATTTACAAAATTGTCTAGAAGTCTGTGCTCAGAATTACAACTGAAGGCCACAAAATGCTTTGAAATTGCCGAAGATGATGATGTTCCTGAGTTAACCTCTTTTATCAGTGATATTTTAAGCTGTGGTTCAGTTTTTAATGTAGCTAAGATTATACAGGATTCACTTCCTGGAATTCACCATATCGAGCAGGAATTGGTGACTCCGAACCCTGTATTGGGGGAGGTTATACTAGAATGCTGGCATCACAGATTGGATCAAAGTATGTTTAACAACTACTTGCCTGAGGAATGGGTAGGGTATGATACTGAAAATGGAAAGATTGTTTATGCACAATTATTGCATTGCATCAATACAGAAGAAAAAGATGCAGGGAAATTAATGAACAGAAAGTATTTGATAACCGCAGGCAATGAACCAATAATAGTAACAGCATTACAACTCTACAAATTGATGTCTGAGCTAACAGAATCAGTGCCACAATATTTTGAATTGAAGTTATACAAGGCCAGTAATTCTGCCACTACAGGACAAGAGCATGCCTTACAAGCAAGTGACAGAAAATCAATACAAGATGCAGTAATAGCTGCATGGTCTTTACCGGATTACCAGAAGAAGCAAGCATTAAAGCGGTTGTATTTACAATGTCACCCTGATAAGAATCCTAGTGCTACAACTGAATTTCAGTATTTACTGCAAGAGATAGAAAAGATGGAAAAGGGATACCCTGAAGGACCACTCAATAGACAGCAGCAATTTAGAGCACCAGATTCATTTAATTTTGACTGGAATGGATTGTTTAATAAGTGGAACCAAACTGCTTCTTCTAATCAAAAGTACAGGGAGAAAGACAGGGGGATATCAGGTAGAGGAGTGATTGGTGGATGGCATATACCCAAACCACAAATAAATCATGATGAAGCTGTAAGATGGATAAAACAAGCTGAGTGTGACTATGTAACTCTGAGTGTATTGGTGGCTTCTTGTCAGAAAGACAAGGTATCTTCATCTCACCCTAATGAAAAGATATGCCCATCCATTTGTTTTATGAGCCATGAAGTTGCCGAAAAGTGCCTTAAGGCTGGTATGTATGCTGTGTGTGGTGTGGGAAATGCTACTCTAAAGAATCCCAACATTGTGTCTCCAGCACATGCACTAGTGCAAATGGGATGTATGATAAATGTTGGTGACGCAGATTTCTTGAGGAATTTTTCTTCTCAAACTAGATATCCCTATGAATACCCTTCTACAATTGCACCTGAAGAGAAGTATACCTTAAAAACAGCCCAAGGTGCCTTTAATGCTGCTACTAGAATCTATAAAGCAATTAAAAAGCTAGTAGAGGATGATGACTGAATGTCTTTTACACATGCACAAACATACATGTACACACACACTATGTTAAGGGCATATGCACAAGGTTGACATTAAATGTATCACTTTTGTATTAAAACTGAGTAATAATAAGATTTTTTTTTTTATCAATAATTGATAACAATGCATTTTCTTTCTGAAGTGTAAGTTACATCCCAGTGCAAGGACAAATCGTAGTTGTCTATTATTTTATGCACCCAGGTTGAGTCCATAAGCACCTCTATAGATGCTTTCATAAAGTGATTAAGCAGAGATAACTATACATGCCAATTAACTTCTGTATTGACGAGGTGTGCATGCATTATATGAGGTTGACTATGACTGGAACTGAAGAAGTACACTGTCATACCAACAGACTTATCTACTCTTAAGAACTGCATGTGTGCATGTGTACTTATAAAAATGGTATAGTCGGAGCTCCTCTAATTGTCCTAAGCAGCTTTGTGGTGAATGTAGCCTTGTGTGGCTAGACCACATTTTCTCTCTGTTATCGGGTGCAAAGAGATGTCTGGTACAGTTTGAATTTGACACCAACTTTGTAATTGGGTAGCATTAAAAAAGTAAAATTATTTGTAAATACTTCGAATCACTTAGCGTACTTCAAGACGCTTGCAAAAAAAAAGGCTACAATATTTTACGATTATGATGCAATGATATGTATTTAGAATATTTTATTCTAAAACCTGCAGACAAAGAATAGCAAAGTTTTCTTTTAAGTTTTTTGAGTTAAAAGATGTCCCTACTGCAGCAGAGTTTGTGTCATTTTGTAACAGTGTATCAAGCTTCAAAGACATTTCCAGGATTGAAAGTGCATTTTCAGAATTGCTGGAGGTGTTGTTTTTTTGAATCTGAATTACTTAATAAACACGCAGAATTACTTAATAAATTCACTCTCCCTGTTACCTTAAATAAGTTTCACAGATTCCCATTGTAGTTGTAAAGAATATTCAGGGAATAAGTTCCATTGCACAGCAAAGAATGGGTGAGTGTGTAGTACTAAAGCATGTGGAGCTACTCTCACAAAACTATCAATATCTTCACCAATGACAAAGCATGGACTATATTGCCACTAATTGACTTACCCATTGATTTTTCATGTCATTTTGCCCAATACGTGTTGAAACAATGCAACACTTAGGAATAATGTACTCATCTGTGCACAATGTTCCATCTAATTTGAAAAAAAATTCAGTAGTTCTGCAAGCTTATCCAGATTTGAATGCCACAGTAGCAATTTATTATCTGATAACTCTTTATTACCTCTTGTTGTGATTACTATGATAAAGTCTCTGCAGCAAATGGCAGAGACATCAGGTGAATTGGAACAAACCTTATCAAAGTTAAAGTTTTTAACTCAAAATTCCCAGGAATATGCTCTAGTACAGCCTAATCAGGTGCTGTGTATGACATGTGATACCATCTATCTGATCTTCAGGAATTCCATTCTCCATTTGTTTTATTTCCTGCATCAGATACTGGAATTCATCTTTAGCATTTGGGTTGTTAGGATTTTTATCAGGATGATACTGTAAGAATAATCACTTAATAGCTTTATTTTGTTGCTCTTTGGGTAAATGCCAGGCTTCCTTTATAGCATCCCTGATGCTCTCTTTGCCGCCAGGATGCTTGTAATTCTTAAATAGACTAGGGCCATCATATATACTAACACTTAAAACTCTTGTGCTTTCCTTGTTCAACAAATATTTATATATATCCAAAATGGATACTGATTTTTGTTTGTCTTGTCCAATTGTTATTAAAACCTTCACTGTGTCATTTGCTGTATTGTATCTTGTGATGTACTATAAAAAAACCTAGTCTGAAAATTTCATGAAAAACCTGGGAATTGCTGTATATGCCAGGTTTTGCATAAAATTTTCAAAGACTAAGTTTGTTATGGTGGTACATCACAAGATACAATACAGCAAATGATGCAGTGAAGGTTTTAATAACAATTGGACAAGACAAACAAAAATTCGTATATATTTTATATATTTATTTTTTATTGAACAAGGAAACCACAAGAGTTTTAAGTGTTAGTATATATGATGGCCCTAGTCCATTTAAGAATTACAAGCATCCTGGTGGTAAAGAGGGCATCAGGGATGCTATAAAGGCAGCCTGGAATTTACCCAAAAAACAACGAAATAAAGCTATTAAGTGATTATTCTTACAGTATCATCCTGATAAAAATCCTAACAACCCAAATGCTAAAGATGAATTCCAGTATCTGATGCAGGAAATAAATCTAATGGAGACTGGAATTCCTGAAGATCAGATACAGTAGATGGTCATGAAGAGGATATTTTTAGATCTGAATGGAGTAGTCACTTCAAGCAGTGGAACCAAACAGTTTTTTCACAAAATAGATTTACAGGTAGATCAACAAGTTCTGCAGGAGGAATTCCTGGTGGGAGGAACATTCCTAATCCTCATGAGGATCTTGATGAAGCAAAAAGGTGGATCAAGCAAGCTAAATATGACTATGCTGCACTACAAGTGCTTAAGAATGCCTCAGCAACTGATGATGAAGTATCTGCTGCAGCTTGTTTCATGTCTCATGAAGTGGCAGAAAAATCCCTCAAAGCTGGTATGTATGCTAAGTGTGGCTTAGAACAAGTCAGTTTAAAAAACCACAACCTTGTGTTGCCAGCACGTCAGCTAGTACAGTTAGGCTGTTCAGTTAACATTAGTGATGCAGAGTTATTGGAGAAATTTTACCTGAACACAAGATATCCTAACCTGTACCTTCCTCCAACTGTTCCAGGTGAGACGTTTGTTGATGACACAGCTAAAAAAGCCTACGAAGCTGCAACTAGGATTTATGAGGCTATGAAGTGTGTGATAGAAAAGACTGATAAGGAATTAAGCAATAGGAAATAGCTTAATCATGTTTTCAAACATAGTTGTACTAGATTGTATTGCTTTTTATAATGCATTTCCTCTTTTGTGGTATACTATACTTTGAATGTATATACTGGTGGGAAGGGATGATGGGGTAAATCCAATCTGTACACTTTTCAATAATGCTGGTCTTTATTGTACCATATAGAAGCATAATTATAGTGTAGCACTGATGTACGTTACAATGTTAATTGCAAACTGAGTCACAGGCTTACAGCTGAAGTCTGAATGCTTGTTCCTTGTGGGCTTACTATGCATCCATTGGTAAGTAGAACACACAACCTTATAAGGCTACAAATTATTATTGCTCTTATCAATTTGTCAACACTTACATTATGACAAACCAGAGGATAAACAGATGGGAAATCCATGTAATTAGCAGTGGTTTTTCAATTATTCAGAAACATTTAACTTGACAATATTGTAGCACACTGTACTTGAAACAGGAGTAGCATCCAGGACTGGTAGCATCAACATAATTTTATTTATAATCCGTTTTTGGGTAAGGGGATAGTACTCTCCGTACACTTGTGAAAATGCTTCTTGAATATTTACCACTGATTATGAGTGTATTTTTTTTTGTGTGTTAGATATAGCTAAAGGTTATTTACCACTGGTAACACTGTGGTAAATAAAAGACCAAGACCACATGTACACCTGTTGGAAAAATTGTGATGTTTTGGAATAAAATCATTCAATTAATGAAGATGATTACATGTAGTGAAGTTTAAGTTCAGGTTGTTGTTTGAACTTACTCAAGCAGGGGCATAGCTAGGGTGGAACAAGGGCGAGCATTTGCCCTACCATCATAATTTTATTTATTTATTTTATTTTTTGTTTTTTTTTGTTTTATAATACTTTTCAAAGATATGTGAGTTGTAACCTTTAGTATATTTAGCGCAATTTCCAGCGCTCTAGTGGTAAAGATGAAGGACTAGTTTCGATTTAAGCACTCTGGAAAGAATTTCACGTAGCTATAGAACGGTAAAGGCTAGTGAAATTCTGTTTGGTTTGTGTTGAAGAGAAGGGGAACCACTACCAATATAAGTACCATATGGATTCATTTTACACGTTGTCTGGTTATAAGAGGCAGTACAAAATCACGCATTGTATGGCTTCAAATATCCGCGAGCACCCTTAAGATGGTGCCAGTAGACAGCTTGCTGAGTTTGAATCTGAGAAGGTGTGAAGGAAAGTGTGCCAAGAAGTGTAAGGCGTAATGAAACTTAGTTGAAAAAGTAGACAACTTTTCTACAATCACCTAAGGTCGAGTTTTTATATGAACATTACTGTCAATATGGTATTGAGATGTTTGTAGTAGTGTTGTCTAACCATCACAAGTCAATTCCCTGAGATGCAGTTATCTCCTTGCTGTTCAGAATATGTATTGTTTTCTCAAACATTCAATAGGCTGTACTATTGACCCAGTAAGTCTATGTTTAAATTCCCCAGCTTACATTTAGGCCAGGATCTGGCTTTTGTTTGAATATGGGTTGTACATACATTGTCACATGGCTAGTGATTGTACACATAGTTTTATAGTGCCAGAGTGATGTGTTTAATAGTTGTTCCTTGTGGCAGGTTGACTTGAAGTCACAGGATTTTCTGCTACTACGATCATCATTGGATTGGATCCAGAATACCTGCAAGTGTTTAGCTGGTCATTGCATGCAGCATCATTTGTTCAACACTATAGCATAGCTAGCTGTAGATCTTGTGTGCATACACTTTGTATAACTTTTTCAATGATAATGCCTCACAATTCATGTGTGTACAGGACATCATATATACCCACCCATCACAGATTTTCTAGCTACACCCCTGTACCCACAATGTGATACAGCGTTTGTTGGAACAGTACTAGTTTCAAGATGATCTCCACTTTGTATTGTATTGTATTGTATTAATGCTTCAATACCAGAAGCTCAACAGAAATAGATTCCAAGCTGTATAACCTTTACTGCATGATTGTGTTATGCACATGAGTCCTAAGCTGTGATTAGATGTCATTAGAATGAAAATGGTAAATCTATGAACACAAAATGGGCATATGACCTCTTGAATTAAGTATTGAAGTACTAAAAGTTCTAAGATGCTTCACTGATTACTAAGTAAGGCTCACAATTTTGAGATGACAAACAAAACTCTGTAATAAAAGTATATCAGTGCTCCCTTGATTACCTGATCCCCTTGGAACCAAGACATGTTAAGAAAATCAAAAATTTCAGATAATCAAAGCCTATTCATTATTATAGCTATGTTCAAATACTCTAATAGAACATACATCTTAGACAAAATACTCTAATAGAGCAATCATTTCGGATAACCAAGTGTTCGGATAATATATGTTTGGATAATCAAGGGAGCACTAATAATGATTAAGGGATGAGCAAACTGGTGAGCATGATAAATTTGTCATTCTGTTAATGAAGTGAAAATTAAATTGTTCTAAATAGTTCTAATGCTACAATAGGTCAGTATCTATAACAGTGTTTATTCTAGGGCTGTTAGGGGGTGAACTTTCCCCCCTAAAATCTCAGACTCACCCCCTAAAATTGTGAGTGACTGCTACACTATACTTAGGTTAAGCTTGTTTATAAAATGGCACACAAAACTTCAGTATCAAAAATATTAATGCTCTCAGATTCAATCTCAGAGTGTTTAATAAGTAAAATTTTCCAAGGTTAAAAATTACAAACACAACCATAAAATGCTCTCAGCAGATCCAATATCAGATCATAAATTTTTAAAAATCTCTTAGGCTACACATACAATATACCTGTATGAGTAACAAAAATTCACATGCATAAAGTGATGGTTATTCAACGTCTGAGAGTCCCTTGCTTCTTACTAAATGGTATGCTTAACTTGTCCTTAAATTCAATCTCAGATAGAGTAATTTTGTAAAAAATTCTATCCAGTTTAGCTAATTTACTTTAAAAATGGCACACACAGCCAGCAAAAATACCCTCTCTAAAAAGTTTCTTGCTTTACTAGTTTACCATGCATGAACTGAAATTTCCTATAATTCAATTTCTATTTCTTGGCCAAACGGATTTTTTGATTTAGCTAATGCTATGTGGTATCATACAATGATGTTCAATACAATATTTCAGTGATTTCACACAAATTATGTATATATTCAACAGATTGAACACACACAGTGCATTACTAATAGAATAATTGTGGACATGAGGTGCATGTGGTTGTCCTAGATATTACGAATATCACCTTAAACGACTAGCCAGTTTGGCAACTATTTCACATTGTTGTGAACTCAGACAACTATAGCTATGTAGACTTTCACCTGGCCTCCCCCCAACTTCCTGATTCCCTCCCCAAAGGAGAATTCCTAGAATAAACACTGATCTATAAATTGAACAATGTATGTTTTTATCCAATTACTGCATGCCCAAAAGCACATTTTGTGTATTATATCACAAAACTAGTAATCAGGAAAAGTAGTTTGCACTTTTGAGCTCCACTTTAGTGATGAACTCTTGTTTGCCACCATATCAATCCAATGGCTACATGCACACCTGAGAGTTACTAACCCCCTCACCGCCAACTCAAATCTACTGCTTCTAAATTGCTGTGATTATATAATTCTATAGTAGCTATCAAAATATTTGCTATAGAACTAGAATTTGATTATCAACCACAAAGTCACTATAGCTTTAACAAGTTAAAGAGCGACAAAAATCAGCCTGGGAAAAACCATACGTACAACAAAATTTCACAACTTATAAGTCTATAGTATTGTTTATGATGACATAATAAACTTTGTTAACCTATTAACAGTGGAAGTGATTATCTCTAAGTCTGGTTTTCAGGCTGCACATGTGCATATATGCACGAGGTCACTGTCACTGCATGATTCAAGGCATATTGTACAAAAGTAGCAGTGCGTCACTCTAACATTTATAACTATTGCTGTCCAGTTGGGTTGCTTGTGCACCACTCGGGCACTTGAGTCTTGTGCAGGCAATCCTCCTGGGGCATGACTAGTAACCCACAGGAGTACTGTTCAGGTCTCATAGAGAGAGGTAAGTGCACACAACAACCCCAACACTGTTAAGCAGGACAAGGACAGTTGGGTATTTGCTTCCCCAGTAAACACCAGGTCTCTATATAACAGCTGTACAGCTGGGTGGCTAGACTGGAGCAATGTGAGTGAAGTTTCTTGCTCAATGAAACAACAACACCAATTTGGCATAACCGGGCATTGATCCTGGACCCTTTCTATTTCCAGGCTGATCATGTGCTCCAGCCACTTGGGGAGGGGGTATATATGTTGCCTTTCACCAGAGAGAGAGACACACACACGCACGCACGCACGCACGCACGCACGCACGCACGCACGCACGCACGCACGCACGCACGCACACCTAACGTATGGCAATACATTCTGGTTATATGTGCTAACTTTCTTAATTTGGCTGTATATGGGGCACATTATTGCTAGACCTAAGTTTGTTTGTTTTTTTTATATCAATTTCTCACCCGAAGTCGCTGAGACGGTCAATTTAGCGCGAGGCTTAGCAGACAACACATCAGTCTGGTCAATCACCCTATCAACGTTTTGTATTTAAGATAGCATAGATTAATGTTTCGAAGAACATAAAACTAAGGTTTCTTTTCAGCGGATTGGGGCGCACCCGATTGCGCACGAACCACATGATTAACAGTAACTGCATGGGCGCGCGCAACGAGAAACGACTATTTCACAGAAAATGTCGAAGTGGTGGATACCATCTCGTGTGTTTCTTGTGTAAAAGAAGTATAAATTCCGTATTGTGAGCAGTAGTGGTGTCACTAAAAAACCCAGTCTTGAATTAGCAGTCCGAGAAGCAGACTAGGAGTCTTACGATCAGCCTCGCGAGCCACTCAGGCTGCAGCTAGCTGAGACCACTCACTAAATCATGGAAGGTACGCAGTGGTACTATAGTAGTACTTGTAGTTAAATGCATATAGGTAATATAGCAACAGCGGATGTGAAGTTTCAAGTGGTCCACCGGCCGCTCGCCTAGTGGAGAGATGAAAAAACAAACCGGCGAACAACGGCATGGTCATGCACCAATGCTCTGTATTTGATAAGCCAGTTTTTCACTCGGCCAGTTTAGCCCAATTTCACAAGCTTTACTCATTAGCTACATGCTCTGTTCATAGCAGCTGATTACTAGTGAATAAGATTATCTTTTTAGTTTGGGCATGCAACGAAAACAGTATCACTGCACATGGGTTGACCTTTGATAAGGGGAGTATTTCTAAAAGTGTCAGATTTCACCTCAAAATTCACTACATGTCTAATATGGTATACGTATACAGCTGTCATCTGATGCAAATTTTTGTTTATTTTTATCATTTTTTATTTATTAAGGCTTTACAGCACAAATGCATGCTGATGGTCTGTAGGACATGCACCTGGTCCTACAACCTGTTTAAAGTTGTTACAGAATGTGTGTTTGAAAAGGTGGAGAAAGGAGAAAAAATCCATGACTGGACCTAGGCGGCCTCGAGCCTGCAGCCATCAAATTAACGCTCGAACCCTTACAGGAGTCTGCCAGGTGGTCAGGATGTTCCCTCCTTGTCAATTTCATGTATATGTATCCGAGAGTAAATTGCACCAAATATGCTCACGGTAGCATTTGAATTGGTAGCATTGGTCGTGTTTGTGCCTTTCATTAGCTATGTTGTAGCAATCTGTGACACTTCCATTACCATTGTTGTTCCCTAGTTGGGAATTTCCTTCTTGTTTGTGTACAAGGGTAGATATAAGACATGTGCTAATTTGGTGTTGGCCCAGTATCCATAAACTGTCGTAGATTACGAGAAATCATGATGATTAGCATCTGTAATTTTTTCCAGTATAGTTACTGTACAAAATTATTTTCTCGCTATCGACAATTATAAAATTGGTAAATGCTTGCTGAAACTTTGGCAGTCCATTCCTTAGATACTGTAGCAGAAATAAAATTCTAGAAATGTGCGTGCATGCATGTTTAGGATAGTGCAAACTTCAAACATCTTGTTGAAACACATTATATTAAG
Source organism: Dysidea avara (assembly GCF_963678975.1). Taxonomy (NCBI): domain Eukaryota; kingdom Metazoa; phylum Porifera; class Demospongiae; order Dictyoceratida; family Dysideidae; genus Dysidea; species Dysidea avara. Next base: position 20,831,589 of record NC_089276.1, read on the forward strand.
TAGGAATCTTTACTTCATGCATCTATCTGCTGTAAGAAATGTAGGTATGTAGTGTTGTTCATTTGTTGTATTGGAAAAAGTAACAGTGTATGTGAGTATGTGACCACAAAACAATTAAATTGTTGGTATCACATATACTGTGTGTGAATAACTATGAGCCTTATCCACAATTATAGTAATAATGTTGACGATTGTTTATCTAACTAAACACATACTGTACAAGGGGGCTAAAGCAGTCCAAAATTATATCAGTGAACACAGAGATATAACATAGAGTAAGGGAACTTCACAATGGCTAATGAGGCTTATATGTCATAAATTGAAAGTGGTGGCAGTAGTGCAGGTACTAGGTATTGAGAGAGATATGGCGGTTCAAATTCAAACGAAAGACACGAGTGAGGCATATGTACTTACTTTCAGTATACAAATGAGCACATTTGCATATCATTTAATAACTTTGGTCTGCCTTTACCAGGTACTCCCATCTTGCGCTGCCACAAAACCCTGTATGTTTATATTATCTTGTACTTGTATTGTTGGTTACCATTAGTTTCATGTTTACACATATGTACCACATGTTGCTATGTGTGGGGGGTAAACGATTGATTGCTAAGTGAGTGTGGTATTATGGCGTGTAGTTGATACCATACAAGGTCATGACCACAAGACATCTGACGCCAAGCGACAGTAGTTGATTGTTCTCAGAACCAAGAAAATATTTATACAATGTAATTCACAGAAACAATGATTCTAAAAGTGACTGGCATACTTGGAAGGTGTGTATAATTATACATACTACGAAGTATTTTAATGTTTGTGGTTGTAGTGGTGAACTACCAGGCATACCATACTATGTGTATGAACCTATTATGGATATCAGCTGCGTTCGTGAAAACCCACAAAACCAAAGCAAGCTGTTACATATTTATCAACTTAATAGATTGTAATAAGAATCGTCTGAAAATTTATATGTCTTTGATCTACAGTGTAGCCACGAGTTCATAATTTTAGAAATATGAACTGTTGATGTATTCATATACAAGTGTAGTGCAACAGTTTACATACATATCTGTCAGGACCTACCTACCTACCTAATCTATCTATCTATCTATCTATCTATCTATCTATCTATCTATCTATCTATCTATCTATCTATCTATCTATCTATCTATATCTATCTACATGTCTACATAATCTATACATATTTAATGCAACACGTCATACTCACGAGGGCACCAGTTGAGAGTATGGTAGCTCTCAACTGGAAGTGATTTGTACCATGATGCTTGAGTTTCATCAAGTCAAGTATTTGTGCAAGTGATTTCTGCTGGCAGCACTCTACCCGATCCTTACTTCAATAGTTGGTATTCTTACTGTATTCACATAGCTAGCTAGCTAATACAATGCTACCTACTCTTGTTGATCCTTGTTTGTTTTTCTTCTGCTTTGTAGTTCAAACAAGTGCACCCATGACCATAAAGTAGCCTTCTTCATATGAATCTAAAATTTGTTCAACTACTGTACACCGATACAGGCCAGAGGGAATGGGTCCTATGGTTCAATTAATCTCATTGTTTATATGTACGTATTCTAACATAATAGTGTCGATTACTAATAGTACTCTATTAGGTGTACAATAATATTTATAAAACAACCAAGGTGAGTATATTCTGTTTGTATTCAATATGATTATGCCATCGTTTAAGTTATGGTTTCTTCCTAAGACTGTAATAGTCCATTTAGTAGCTCCAACACCACTAGTGGCTATAAACATTGGTTGTAACCAGCCAAGTTCATACAAGGATTTTATCAAGTGCTTGATCGAAGATAGCACTCACACTTGGCTAAACTTTCAACAAGTGGAAAGCTTTCGGGTGACTGCTTCTATGAAGAGTGGCATTGCATTGAATCTATCATACAATACGATAGTACTGTACAGTAGGGAGTAGGCATGGCCCATAAAATAACATCACCCAAAAACCAGCCTCAATTTTCCCTGACGATGATGAGACAGTGTTGGTTAGGCAAAACTAAGCCCAAACAAACCCTCAGATTGACCTGAAATACTTTCAACAAGTTGCTACAGATTTTTAAAAAAAAATCATTTAATGGAATTTTCTACTGACTGAATAACTGACCGACTTGACTGACTGACTGACTGACTGACTGACTGACTGACTGACTGACTGACAGACTGACTGACTGACTGACTGACTGACTGACTGACTGACTGACTGACAGACTGACTGACTGACTGACTGACTGACTGACTGACTGACTGACTGACTGACTGACTGACTGACTGACTGACTGATGCCTTCAGACAAGCGTATCTCGACAATGGCTAAGGCTATGGGCTTGATTTTTTCACCATTCGATGTCACTTCGGCCCAAGAGGTGCCTTTTGACATACCATAGTGCGTACAACGCATTCTTCATGGACTTACCAGTGTCCTCCTTTGTGTCCCATTCATCTTTGCTGACAGTGAAAAGTGTCGATTTGGTGGTAGCATGTGATGGCTTCCCTTCATAACAGAAATTGTCCATATTTTTCATAGTAGCTACTTTGATTGCAGAGGTGCTTTTCAAACAGCTCTTGATTCGTACTGCTGTGTAATGGGTTGAACATAGCTGACAACAAAGCGTAATGGATGCTGCACATTTCAGACAATAATTGATATAACTGGGGTGTATGGCACCATTTCTTTCTTCAGTATTTGTGAGGATTGCATAGGTGCTTTTCGAACAGTTCTTGATTCGAAATGCTGCATGACGGGTTGAACATAGCTGACGATAGATACTTCACTTTTCAGACAATAGCCAGAGCGTGCGGCGCCATTTCAGATGTATTATGCGTGAGTTCACCAGTCATAATATTTATTTACAAAAAAGGTTAACAAACAAGTACACAAAAAATTGGAATTTTCAGGGACCATAGCACATCAATAAAAAGTACTGAAACAAGCTGGAGTAGTGCACAATATTAATCACTGTAAAACAGTAAGAAGTGTTATATCCCTACTGTGCATTTCTGTTATGGTATCTTGGAGCATAGTAGGGATATAACACTTCTTATTGATTTACTGTGATTTAATATTATGCACTACTTCAGCTTGTTTCAGTACTTTTTATCGATATGCTATGGTCCCTACTCTAGTTGAGAATTCCAAATTTTTTGTGTACTTGTTTATATACCAATATATTTGTACTCATCTGTCTATATTGCCATCTACGTATCTATCCACTTAATTTGATTTGTATAACTTTTATTATATGTGACCCAGTCTGAGAAAACCGGTCTTATCGCCCATGTCAGCAGATTTGATTTTTCACCCAGGACGCAAAGCTACATGAATAAACTATCTAACTCCACAATCAAAATCAGCTAGACTTGAGTGGTCTGGTTTTGTTGGCTGCTTTTCCCAAGCCCAGTGGCGATCCATATGTGTGGTGTGGGGCCTCAATGGAGATCTGGTCAGCCTGGGGATGACTGTATGTGGCTGTACAGCTCTGTGGTGTTGAATAAGTACCTCTGCTGTGAATTTCCTTTCATTTTAACCAGTTTTGAGACCTCAATGGCCCAAACTTGGCCTAATTCATCCCTTGGCCTTCCTTTTCAATTTTTGAACACTATGTTTCCTGCCTTCCAGGGCCCCCGCCTCCCACCCAATTTGCAGCTCGCCTGATATGGTAAACCTCGGTTTAAAAACTATCTAAAATGGCGGGAAACTTAGTTGTTGGCTACTTGCACAGTGGATGCTCTGGAAAGTAAGGAATTGGTGTAATACGCGTGAAAATTTGGTACACGTAGCTTCAACCATTGGCGAGCTACAACACACTAAATACTTAAAACTGGCATTTCTCAATACTTTTAAATAGGCGATAAGCCCGGTTTTCCCAGACTGGGTCACATATATGTGTGTACGTAGCTATTGTGATACAACACAATAGCTACAATGCAGTGTAAGTAATTATGTATGTAATTGGTTTTTAGGAGATGATGAAGAAGAGGGATATTTTGGTCAAGAACAAGTACCACTTACAGATGAGATCAGGGAAATTCTTGAAGAATATCCTGATGGTCAGATCTTTAAAGTAAGATGAATACCAGCACATAAACCATTACAGTAGTAGCAGTGATACTGTGTATACTGTGTCTGCAAATTGAAGTATCATTACTCTGTGGTCGTAAGTATATTTTTTTTCTGGCATAATAAGAATGGAGCCAGCCTTTCACCAACAATATTAATGGAAAATTCTACTTTACACTTAACTTGTGCTACACATGGGTATTGTCAACCATGCCAATACTGCCATAGATTAAGAAAACAAGTGAGGCAGAGCTGCCATATAATACTCAGCTTCTCGTATTCATTCTTCATAGGTACAACACTTCTCAGAGTCATGTCATAGATACGTAGCTATGGTAGTGGCAGGGGCTGCCAGTTTAACACTTGCATGTCAAAAATTTATCAGTTTGCTTTTGCTTAAAGTTTTATCTTGCATTTATACCTGCACGTCTCTGGTGTCATAGCTTGGTGGATACCATGTGGCCAGCTTGTGTTCCTAGTTTCCTAAAATTGTTTTTAAAAATGTGTGTATATGTACAGTATGTATGTATGTTTCTATGTCTGTTCACACCCACATTTGTGCAGCAAAGAAGCATAATGTTAATAATAGCCAGGGTGAGCGCTTGGTATTTAACTGACAGGTAAGTAAGCTTTATTACTCTAATAATTATTATAATTCATGCCAATGTGAAGTGTGGATGAAACTAGTCTCTGAAAACAGTGTGAACAGCTTTTCTAATAGGCTGTACAGGTATTATAACAATCGCAAACAGCAGTGCTGGCTATACGGGCTACCAGAAATTGTGTAACCCTTTGATTTGAAGGGGTGTGTTCCTGTAGTAAAAGTGAAGCTTGGACTCAAGGTTTTTTTGAGAGAATTTTGGAAGAAAACACCATCAACTAACTATAAACAGTTAGAGAGATAGTTCTGAGCAATGCTTATGGGTTTGCTAGAGTTGTACTGGATATCCTATTATTTACCTACTCAAGAAGAGATTGAAAATCTTTGTTTCGTTACAGTAGATATACGGATACACGAGATATGCGCATTTATTTATGTCACATCAAAGCAATTGTATGTGATCAATCTTTCTTCACTAATTTCATCTCTGTATGTTGTGAAGAAAAGTGATACGAGGAAAAACTTATCCAGCAATGAATTCCGATTTGTGGCGAATACAATGGTGTAAGGTGCAACACTATATATCATTGTGTTTGAAGTTACAACCATTGTTGTAAGTGTCTGTAATTTAATTTCCCTATTATGCTAAAGCATAAAAGATTAACAAACTAGTAGAATTAAGAATTAGGCTACAAAGATAGTGATAAAAGTAGTGAAACAGGAAAATCACCCATATGGGCACATTTGACATGTAAAATATTTATCGATTAAGTAATAAGCTTCTTGGTGTAAATCCACTTGTTAATGATTTTAATCAATTCTCAATTTCTTAAATTTCAAGTTTTTGAAATGCTTATAAAACTGGACCATGCACTAAACAGCACCACCCTAAACAATAAATTCTAATTATTTCATGCATGCCAAAGTTTTTCCACATATATGAATGATGGCAACATAGGGACACTATGTGGGAAAATCTCTACTGTGACATTGAACAGATGCCAAAATAGAGACTTTCTCACATAGCTGTGTCATGATTGTTCATATGTCTTGTTTCACTTCTTTTTATCACTGGAACCTTACATCATCATTAGGAACCACAAAGATGTAGGCGTGGCCCATGAAAAACATTACCCAAAAACAAACCTAATGTTTCCTAATGACGATGAAACAGTATTGGTTAAGTAAAACTAAGCCCAAACAAGCCTTCAGATCGACCCGAAATGCTTCAACAAGTTGCTATGAATTTTAAAAAAATTATTAAACAGAATTTTCTAGTGACTGACTGACTGACTAACTGCCTGACTGACTGATGCCTTCAGACAAGCATAACTCGATAATGGCTAAAGCTATGGGCTTGATTTTTTCACTGTTTGACGTCACTTCGGCCCGAGAGGTGCCTTTTGGCATACCGCAATACATACAATGCATTCTTCATGGACTTACCAGTATCCTGCTTTGTGTCCCATTCCTCTTTGCTGACAGCAAAAACTGTCGATTTGGTGGTAGCACAGGATCGCTTCCCTTCATAATAGAAATCGTCCATATTTTTTATAGTGGCTACTTTGATTGCAGTGGTGCTTTTTGAACAGTTCTTGATTCATAATGCTGTGTAACAGGTTGAATATAGCTGACAACGAAGCGTAATGGATACATCACTTTTCAGACAATAATTAGTAGCCAGGACATGTGGCACCATTTCTTTTGATGTGGTTCACCCGTTTTATTTTACAAAAAAGTTAACAAACAAGTACCCAAAAAAGTTTGAAATTTTCAACTGGAATAGGGACCATAACACATCAATAAAAAGTACCAAAACAAGCTGGAGTAGTGCACAATATTAAATCACTAAGAAGTGTTATATTCCTACTGTGCTCAAGATACCATCATACAGTGCGATAGTACTGTATAGTAGGGACCACAAAGGAGTAGGCATGGCCCATGAAATAACAATCTTCCCTGACAACCATGATGCAGTATTGGTTAGGTAAAACCAAGCCCAAACAAACTTTCAGATCAACCTGAAATGCTTTCAACAAGTTGCTACAGAATTTTAAAAATAAATTTATTTAAGGGGGCAAGCAACTATGTCCTATGGCTTCCGTGAATAAAATTATGTGTTTTATATGAAGCTGTAAAGCCAACACAGATACTGTTCTCCACTTGATGAATAACACATGTTGTAGTTGAGACATTGAACTTCTGTTTAGTGCAAATCTGAGTGAAATCCTCTGAAGTATGTACAAATTATGGCGTGGTTACAAAACACTGTAATTTTAACACTAAAATCGATTCTCCTCCTACAGCTAATTGTGAAACTCCCCAAAAATTCTCGCAGTGGCTTGTAATAACGTTATCTTTAAAAGTATGGAAACAGATTTTTAGGAATGACTACTATGGCTTCAAAATATGAGATAACTGTTTTTAATAGAAAATTTAAGAGTTCAATAGCTCAATTGATAAAATACTTCAAAAAATTACTTCCATACTTTTGTTACAAACATACTTACAGGTAGGTAGCAGATGACAAAGTTTAAGAAGCGTAGAATTAAAACTGTTAGACTAGATCAAAAATTTGTTGAATTCTCATTCTTTAGGTCTAAAATACTAAACTGAGTCATAAAGTCAGTACTTCTAACCGGAGATGGTGATTTTTAATTACCACAAACACAACTGATGCAAAAGGGGATGGAAAGCAAGCACAGATCAATGAAAACCAAGATTTTGCTTGTGAAGCCATAGGAATTAGTAGCGTGCCCCCTTAAGATACCTTCAGACAAGTGTAACTCGATAACGACTAAGGCTATGGGGTTGATTTTTTCACAGTTCAACGTCGCTTTGGCCCGAGAGGTGCCTTTTGGCATACCGCAGTGCGTATAATGCATTCTTCATGGACTTACCACTGTCCTCCTTTGTGTCCCATTCATCTTTGCTGACAGCGAAAAGTGTTGATTTGGCGATAGCACATGATGGCTTCCCTTTTGAAACAGAAATCGTCCGTACTTTCATAGTGGCTGTTTTGATTGCAGAAGTGCTTTTCGAACAGTTCTAGATTCGTACTGCTGTGTAACGGGTTGAACGCAGCCGACAACAAAGCGTAATGGATACTTCACTTTTCAGACAATAATTGATATAACTGGGGTGCACGGCACCATTTCTTTCGGATTGCAGAGGAGCTTTTTGAAGAGTTCTAGGTCCGAAATGCTGTGTAACGGGTTAAACATAGCTGACAATGAAGCATAATGGATACTTCACTTTTCAGACGATAATTGATATAGCTGCGGTGCGGCGCCATTTCAGATGCGGTATGTATGGGTTCACCAGTCATAATTATTATTTACAAAAAAAGTTAACAAACAAGTCCACAGAAAAATTTGGAATTTTCAACTAGAGTAGGGACCATAGCACATTGATAAGAAGTACTGAAACAAGTTGGAGTAGTCCATGATATTAAATCACAGTAAAACAATAAGAAGTGCTACATCCTACTGTGCAAACTTCTTATTTTACTGTGATTTAATATCGTGCACTAATCCAGCTTGTTTCAGTACTTTTTATCGATGTGCTATGGTCCTTACTCTAGTTGAAAATTCCAATTTTTTCTGTGTATTTGTAATAGAAATGCACAGTAGGGATATAACACTTCTTATTGTTTTTACTGTGGTTTAATATCGTGCACTACTCCTTGTTTCAGTTCCATTTATTGATGTGTTATGGTCCCTACTCTAGTTAAAAATTACAAAAAATTTTGTGTACACTGTACTTGTCATAATTTGTACTGAATTGAACTAATGTTATATATGTATATAGGAAATACTACAAAATGCTGATGATGCAAAAGCTAAAGAGGTGAAGTTTTTCATTGATGAGAGATCACATGGCCACCACAACCTGCTAAATCCTTCACTGGCAAAGTTCCAGGGACCAGCATTGTTGGCATACAATGATGCAGTGTTTACTGAGGAAGACTGGACTAATATACAGAAACTGAAACGAAGTAACAAACGTTCTGATCCATTCAAAGTTGGAAAGTTTGGAATTGGATTCAATTCAGTTTTTCATGTCACAGGTTTGTGAATATGTACAGTATATGTACATATAGGTAGATATTCTATTATAGCTATATATTGTGATACATAGTATAGGTTTTGCTTAGTACGTATGTGTGGTCATAAAAATATTATGTGACAGTAGATAAACAACATTACCTGTACAGGGTTTCATGTAACAATTGCAGCATTGTTATGGTTATAATGTCACTGAAGTAGGGTTTCAGTGATAAAAAGCAATGAAACAAGATATATGAATGATGGTAGCTATTACAACGAAGCTGTTTGGGGAAACTCCTACATTAACATGCTAGGGATTTTCCCACATTGCTAATGTATGATGTAATAGCTACTATTATCATTCATATCTCTTGTTTCATTAGCTACTTTTATCACTGGAACCTACTTCATTTTAAAATTTGTTTGTTTGTTTGTTTTAGCATAGCAAAGTTAGATGGCTGTGACTGCTTTTTGCTTGTCTAGAATGAACTATTTAATAGCGTAAGGGGCGTGGTTTGCCATCTGCATGCAAATCACAGTTTTGTAACTACATCATTAAGGGTGTGTGGTCACAGAGTGGTTGTTAAGTGCAAGGCACATGTTCTGATAGTTTAGGAGTGTGATCAGACTAGCAATCGTGTTATACTCAGTTTTATAAGTGCGGCTACATGTATCTACTTCACCAACAGTGGTTTAAGCACTTCAAATCATGATAGTTTTGTGGCATCTAATATGTTCCTCTAAGGAAAGTTTTGATGTAGAAAATTAATGCCTTAGTATGGTTTCCTTGCATGAAGAAGATAATGACCATGTAAATGAAGATAGAAAGGAGAGGCAATTGTAACCAGAAAAGGCACTTGCCACTAGTGAGTTTGTTATTTTGGCATCAAATGTTGGCCGTACATTGCTTTATTTGGTCTCTAGCTGTGCAACTGGTCAAGCAGGCAGTGAGGCAGGCAAGCAGGCAGCGAGACAGGCAGGCAGACAGTCAGACAAAAATACACTTTTTAAATTTAATAGTCTACCATCTGTGATAGTTTTCTTGCTTTCAATGCTGGGTTTGAAGTTAAATACACTAAGGCTATTCTGTAAAAGTGATTTTCATCATGATTCTATGATGGTTTTCACCTGCAGCATTTTGGAAAGCATGATTCGTGGGGAGCCCTATTAACCCTAAACCCATATAATCCAGAAAACTGGATTTAAACTTAATAAATATACGTACATGCCTTGCACAAAGTACTGTAACTTTCAAAGTGTCCATCCTATGGCTATGCAATTTACGTCATTCTACTTGTGATGTAACAAGGATTAAAATGATACAGGATTTTACCCTAAGGCCAATGAAACTTGATTACCAGTATCTCACTCAGATATTCGAAAATTTGATGCGGGCGGGCGGTTATTATTCATTATTTTCCAACAGAACAACACACATCCCAAACATGAAGATTTCTGATAAGACAGTGAGATCCCTACATAGCTATATCTAAGAATGTAGGATGACAGTAATAAGCTAACTTATCAAGACACACGGTAGTGTGTCGTGCGGCCCAAGAAGCCGGCGCGTCACACCCGTGAGTACATTGACAGGAAGAATGAAAACGTCATTTTCACACCTTTGTATCTCAGTGATCACTTATCCGATTAGAACCAAATTTGTTACACAGTTGCCCCCCAGCCAGGGGGGGGGGGCTACATTCCAAATTTGAAGGAAATCGCTCCAGCCATTTCCGAGATACGGACTGCCAAAGTTTCGTTTTTTTTTCTTCGTTTTTTTTTTCTTCTTCGTCTTTTCGCACACTTGCAAAAATTGCTATAACAAGCAAACGCGTACTCTTATAGCCATGAAATGTGGCACACAGAAAGGGGGTCCAAAGGCGAATCCTAGCATCAAATTTGGTACAAATCCGACGAATGTTCCAGGAGTTATGACCGATTATTCGCGTAAAACAAGATCGATTTGTTGTCACGCCTACAGGGTAAACCGCTTCATGGAATGAGTTGAAAATTGCTATGTAGATGGAGTAACCATCGTAGGAGTGCCTTTTGGTGGTTTGAAAGGAATCGAGATAAAGACCATGGAGATATGACACAAAACCCAACCATGGAGATATGACACAAAACCCAACCTGTGTCACAATTACGCGATCGATTTTTATGAATAAAAAAGTATTAGTTTTCACGCCTACTAGGCAAACCGCTTAGAGCAATGAGCTGAACATCGGTGTATAGCTGGAATAATCTTCATAGAAAGTCCTTGCAGTAGTACAGAAGAATCGGATTACAAACCACTGAGTTATGATTCTAAAGCCAACTCCGTGTAGCAAATGCGAGATCGAGATACTCTAATAGAACAGTCACCCTAATAGAGCATTCAGCTAATTTATTTACTCCATTATAGAATTTTATTACATCACAAGTTATTCTGTAGGGAGTTCAGCTGCAAACAGTTAATCTTATAGACAGTTCAGCAAGAAGCAAGTCACCATGTGGAGAGTTAAGCAAATATATCACTATAGAGATTCAGAACATTACAAGTCACACTGAAGAAAGTTCAGCTATAAACAAGTCATGCACCCTGTAGAGAATTCAGCTACAATTAAGTCACTCTCTAGAGAATTCAGCTACACAGAATTCAGCTACACACAAGTCACTGTGGAGAGAGTTCAGCTACAAACAAATTACCCTGTAGAGAGATCAGCTACAAATAAAACACTTTGCAGAGTGTTCAGCTACAACAAATCAACCTTTAGAGTGATCAGCAATGAACAAATCAACACAAATCTACCTGTAGAGAGATAAGCTAGAAACAAATCACCCTGTAGAGAGTTCAGCTACAAAAAATCACCCTGTAGAGACATCAACTAGAAACTAGACATAATGTAAGGAGTTCAGCTACAAGCAATCACCCTGTAGAGAGTTCAGCTAAAACAAATCAACCTGCAGAGAGATCAGCTACAAACAAATCACCTTATAGACAGTTCAGCTACAAAAAAATTACCCTGTAGAGAGATCGGCTACAAACAAATCAACCTGCAGAGAGATCAGCTACACACAAATCAACTTGTAGAGAGATCAGCTGCAAACAAATCAACCTGCAGAGAGATCAGCTACAAACAAATCAGCTTGTAGAGAGACCAGTTACACACAAATCAACCTGTAGAGAGATAAGCTAGAAACAAATCACCCTGCAGAGAGTTCAGCTACAAGCAAAACACCCTGTAGAGAGATCAGCAACAAAGAAACCACCATGTAGAGAGTTCAGCTGCAAACAAATCACCTTATAGAGAGTTAAGCTACAAACAAATTACCCTGTAGAGAGATTGGCTACAAACAAATCAACCTGTAGAGAGATCAGCTAGAAACTAGACACAATGTAAGCAGTTCAGCTACAAGCAAATCACCGTTTAGTGAGTTCAGCTACAAACAAATCAACCTGCAGTGAGATCACCTACAAAAAAGCACCTTGTACAGAGTTCAGCTACAAACAAATTACCCTGTAGAGAGATCGGCTACAAACAAATCAACCTGTAGAAAGATCAGCTACACACAAATCAACTTGTAGAGAGATCAGCTACAAACAAATCACCCTGTAGAGAGATCAGCTAGAAACTAGACACAATGCAAGGAGTTCAGCTACAAGCAAATCACCCTTTAGTGAGTTCAGCTACAAACAAATCAACCTGCAGTGAGATCACCCACAAAAATGCACCTTGTACAGAGTTCAGTTACAAACAAATTACCCTGTAGAGAGATCAGGTAGAAGAATTCACCTAGTAGAGAGTTCAGCAACAAAGAAACCACCATGTAGAGAGTTCATCTGCAAACAAATCACCCAGTAGAAAGATCAGCTAGAAGAAGTCACCTTGTAAAGAGTTCAGCTACAAAGAAACCATCATGTACAGAGTTCGGCTACAAAGAAACCACCATGTAGAGTGTTTAGCTGCAAAAAATCACCTGTAGAGAGTTCAGCTAGAAACAAATCACCCTGTAGAGAGATCAGCTAGAAGAGGTCACCTTGTAGAGAGTTCAGCTACAAAGAAACCACCACATAAAGAATTCAGCTGCAAATAAATCACTTGTAGAGAGTTCAGCTACAAATAAATCCCCCTGTAGAGGGATCAGCTAGAAGAAGTCACCTTGTAGAGAGTTCAGCTACAAAGAAACCATCATGTAGAGAGTTCAGTTACAAACAAATCACCCTGTAGAGAGATCAGCTAGAAGAAGTTACCTTGTAGATGCTTCAGCTACAAACAATTCACCCTGTAGAAAGATCAGCTAGAAGAATTCACCTTGTAGAGTGTTCAGTTACAAAGAAACCATCATGTAGAGAGTTCAGCTGCAAACAAATCACTCTGTAGAGAGTTCAGCTACAAAGAAACCGCCATGTAGAGAGTTCAGCCTCAAACAAACCACCTTGTAGAGAATTCAACTACAACAAATCACCCTGTAGAGAAGAAGTTACCTTGTAGAGAGTTCAGCTACAAAGAAACCATCATGTAGGGAGTTCAGCTACAAAGAAACCACCATGTAGAGAGTTTAGCTGCAAACAAATCACCTGTAGATAGTTCAGCTAGAAGCAAATCACCCCGTAGAGGGATCAGCTGGATGAAGTCACCTTGTAGAGAGTTCAGCTACAAAGAAACCATCATGTAGAGAGTTCAGCTGCAAACAAATCACCCTGTAGAGAGTTCAGCTACAAAAAAATCACCCTGTAGAGAGTTCAGCTAGACGAAGTCACCTTATAGAGAGTTCAGCCACAAAGAAACCATCATGTAGAGAGTTCAGCTACAAAGAAACCACCATGTAGAGAGTTTAGCTGCAAACAAATCACCCTGTAGAGGGACCAGCTAGAAGAGGTCACCTTGTAGAGAGTTCAGCTACAAAGAAACCATCCTGTATATAGTTCAGCTACATTTCAAGTCACTCAGTAGAGAGATCAGCTGCAAAAAAATATCCTGTGGGGAATAATGGGCATGTAATAAATATATGTATATAATTTGTATAATTACTAATAAAATCAAAAATAATTGAAGTATTACAAAATTAATCTTCTTTAAGTTCTTTTCTTCTTCCTGTGATAAAGAAAAAAACACATGGGTTAAAAAAAGCCCCAAAGCCAGCCATAGGCTGGCTTTGCAGTATACAAATACAAAAAGAAGTGATATCTAATCAAAAACAGCCAAGCTGTAAAAAAAGGTGCGGCCCCCAAAAAGGCCATGGTGAAAAAAGATGTGAAATCCGATGTGGCGGCCAAGAAATTGCTGTGATGGTAGGTTATTGGTTAAATTTTAATAACGACAATTCAGGTGAATTTTGTGCCGCTTGGTCTTGGCACCAAATTCACCTGAAATGTCGTTATTAAAATTTAACCATTAACCTACCATCACAGCCATTTCTTGGCCGCCACCTTGGATTTCACATCTTTTTTCACCATAGCCTTTTTGGAGGCCGCACCTTTTTTTACAGCTTGGCTGTTTTTGATTAGATATATAGCTACTCCTATAATCACTCTAAAAGCTATAATTACATTAGTCTTGCATTAAATAGCTAAAGTACATTACTAATCCATCTGTAACTCCTGATCAAGTGATTTTTCCATTAGAGTATAGCTGATTGCTCTATTAGAGTAAAAGTAACTGCTCTATTAGAGTATTTTGATCTGAAATATCAATAATGAAAATTCCATCCGGGTGTATCAAAAGCATGCGGGTGATGACAAGAAACTGCTAATCATGTTTCATTGGCCTAACGCTAAATGGTCAAAACTAGCCATGTAAATAGCTTTTTGGTAAGGAAACACATAAACCCTTGACATACAGTACCTTTATAAAATTGTCCATAACTTAATGGTGGTTGCTCCTATCACTTCTGTTTAATTTGCTGTTAAATTTTCTATCAGGTCATTTATGACTCATTTGAATAAACCCACAATCAAAATTAAACATTTGGCAAGAATTTTGAAACATGGAGACACGACGTGCTGTTGTTCATTGCTTAATAATAAATAGTTACAGTGTTCATTTAACCTTCTCCAAGTAGCCCAGTAAATATGCAGACTTTTAATTGATGTGTAATTGTAGGCTATATAGCGTTGCTATGCATGCCCATAATATTACAAACACACATTCTCCAAAAGTTCTTTACGGGTTAAAGTTACCATATATTGGTTTTCTTTTTTAGTGGTAAAGTTTTAAAGTTCATAAATTGTTGCTAAGGTTTTGCGGGGGAACTCTTTTCCTTATTCTTGAGAGGATTTTTTACACACACAGTACTCTGTGAAAATTGAGTCTTGCACATTTACAAAGGAATTTTCAATACTGTAATTGGTTCAATGCTTCCATGTTAAACAGAAGGCTTCAATGCACACAGTAGCTAGTTTCACTGTGGTGATTGATGTTGTAAGATGATGAAGTAGTTAGTACAACTACGTACGTACCTCAAAGATGCTTTGACATGCAAAGTTTCTGGCACTACAGTTTTGCATCAAAGTATGGTATACTACTCTAGCTAATGATTCCACTTAGACTTTGATTGCTTTGTAAAAAGCATAATGCATGTTTCAAGGGGAATTATTTCATGAATAGGTCTCACTTCACAAAATGTGTCCCGACAAAAAAGTCTGCTAATTGTAGCTTTTGTAATCTTTTGCTCCATACAACCTGACTAAAGAAGTTTCATATACTGGATCTGAGTAAGCTATGCATCCATGCATACAAAATCAAATCTGCTGTTCATTGCAATTGGACTGCTGATTTTCATTTTCTGTTTTGTGTAGCTGCAGCAGTACCATGTCTGGTTTCTGAAACACTTCATCAAGGCTCACAGTAATGAGTCGCATGGCCAAGTGAAGCAAAAACGCGTGCCACTGACAATATTGACACGACCACTACATGTGAGGATTTTATAGGAACAAACATTGTACAAATTTGGCCTGCCTGTAACCCACTCGTCATTTATGCCATTCCTATGATCTACACTAAACTCATTGTGTCACTAGTAACTACCACACAAACACATGCTATCAGGGTATGCACTAATTAAATGAACTTTTCTTACATTTTACAATTAATTTTTACAACACAAGTGCATGTACGGTCAACTCACCAATTGTGTTTCAGTGGCACTAAATCTTTGCAACATGTAACGACAAACTTCAGGCAATGAAACAATAGCCAAAGATCCTTGCAAAGATCATAGCGTATTCTGGTGTGCTTATTTTTATTTAGTAATATAAATTTTAAGGTATTTATTTAAGATAGGAAATACCAGAAATAATTACACACTCCTCAATTATCTCTGGACCATTTTCCCTACCCTTCAATTATTTTTGCTTCACAAGAGCTTGTACTGTATATGGGCAGTGACGTAGCACTCCCGGCGCTCAATTAATCAATGCTTGAAGTAGATCAAAACAATCTAATACAGCAGTCATGTTTCTACAAGTGCTGTATTTTTGTATTGAAAAGCCTGTAAGTAGCTAGCAACTTGACTTCCTGTAACAACGCAATTACAGGAAATTAAATTGTGTTGTTACAGGAAGGCTTAAACTTGACACAACACATTTGACAAGTAAATGGCTGCAATGTTACTGTCATCGCCTTTGATTTCACAACCTTTTCACTTCAACTCTTTAAGGGATGCACCCTTAAAACACAGCCTTACTGGATGCTCTATTAGGGTGACTGCACTAATGAACGTGTTTGGTTATTGAAACAATTTTTATTCTAAATTACTGTAAAGCTCTCTTCTACAATTATTTATCCATCTAAATACCAATTTTGATCTCATTACCTTATGCCATTTGCCTTGTAGTTATGACATTTGTGACCTGCTGAGCAACAAACCGGCTGTTTTTGGAAAATTCTATTTAGTCCGAGGGGTCCAACACGAGCTGGAATCCCGTACAACTCGTTTAGAATCCCTCGGAATCCCACATGGAATCGCCTTGGAATCTGGAATCTTGCCTTTGAATCTGGAATCTTGGACTTGCATAATTCAGGAAACTTTTGGGTATTTTCAAATACTATTCATGTCATATGCCTGCACACGCCCTGTACACTAAATTTGCAAGCCAATATCTCGTGGCATTCTTTGAACTCTACTTCACAGCAGAGTTCAAAGTGTTTAAGTTGCTTTCTGAGCTGTTTACATCGAGTTTGGTTTACTTTGAGATGCTGGATTCAAGCTCTGATTCAAGAGAGTAGTAGATTAAGTGTAGTACAAGCGAGTACAAGGGTGTGGTAGCTTATAGTCCAAGGCAAGCTACTTCATTTCATAGCTGTGTCAAAGAGCTCGCAAGAAAGTACATTAATCCGTGAGAAATAACACAAGTAACACTGAGCCTTGCCCTGAGCTTGGCCCAGCCTGGTTCTAGCTGCCTTGCCATAGCCAGAGCCTGAATTCCTGCCTATATAGGAGAACTAATTAGTTGAAGCTGTTGAAGATAAAGCAAGCAGCAAGTTTCTTGACAGTGTGTAATTTGGACGAATTTGGAGTTGTGTGAGTCACTATCTCCAGTAGCCATGAAGTGTAAGCATTTAATTTTGGTATGATGTAGCTAATGATTGAGTTTTGCTTGCAGTGTTTCTGATTTTGCTTCAGATTTAGCATATTAACATTAATGAAAGAAATATTACCAGTATATTGTGTAGTGAAATGTTGTTAGTTTGTGAGCTGCACATTATTTAATAAAAATAAAATAATGTTTCTTGCATCAGGATTTGACTCAGAAGAAGCTATTGCCTCGGCTATTGCTGACATCTCGGCTTACATGGATGCTGATTTTGCATCTGTAAAAAACAATGGAAATGTTTGTAGAGAAACAATTAATTTCAGAGGAACCAAGCATACACAATCACCAGTCTTGCCGGAATTTAAATTACAACTTCAACTTGCATTTTATTGATTTATTAAGTTTTTACAGCACAAGTGCTGAAGGTCCGTAGGACACCTGGTCCTGCTGCCTGTTTATAAGTTGTTGTATAAAGTATGTTTGAAAAGGTGAAGAAAGGAGGAAAAATCTGTGGGCAGCCTCGAACCTGCAGCCATCTGATTGATGCTCGAATACTTAGCTACAGGAGTCTGCCAGGCTGTCAGGATGTTTTCCCCTTGTCAATTTCATATATATTATGTATCCATAGGAACAGAGAGTGACTTATTATCAGAGTTTGTATTGTATGGACTAGGGAAGTAGTCTTCTGAATCATCCTTGGAACTGATTAGAAACCCTCTGCAACCATATTATTGAGCGAACTTAGCTTGGAATCTGAAATCTTGGCTTGATGTATCTTTGGCTTGATGTATGGGCACTTTGATGTATCATAACTTTGTATTCTATAATTCGTTGTCCATGAACTTTTCAACACTTGTTAAACATTGAGTTGGTGTTACAATACAAGTTATAGAATGAAAATATTTCATCCCATTACTGAGATATGACATGATATGTGATGGGGTGTAGTTTGTGCCCACATGCCCAATTTCGCTGGCCCGGTCACATATAGTTTTGTAGGATTATATGGTATGGTGTGTAAGTTACAGCAGTTTAGAAGCAGTAGATTGGGATCTCTACAAATTTGGGGGTGAGGGGGTTAATTAAAACACTTGGTCACTCTACTATTCACAAGCTAGTGTTCCACCAATAATCTGAGCCAGTATTTGCCATATCAGTATCTATCAGTATTGGTATTAAACTTTTCCGATACCAAATAATGACCACTCACGCCAATCGTCATCACCACTATTATCATTACAAGTATTGTAGTAGCAAAACTTGGGGCATAACAAACTGCAAATAGCATTGAGCATTATTCTAGCATAAAAGGTACAGGATTCGCTTTGTCAAGCACCGAATAATTGCAACTCGTCACATTTGCATGAAAAAGATCAAGATACTCTAATAGAACAGTCACAACAAAATGAAACATTCTAATAGAACAATCATGCATACCTAACTTGGAAGGAATTTACTTTGTTATATACCACTTTAGCATGGGTATTCTAAGGCATCGCTCGGTATTTAACTCACATATTGCCTGGGCAATATCATGGGAAAGCGGTTTGCCAATGACCAGCCAGTTCAAAGAATCGATGCGCTTTGACTCGTTATATTGAGCGACATAGAGCTTTGTATTGTGGGACTCATTTTTGTAGTGGTTGCTAAGCTTAGTATATTTGCTAAGATAGACTAGTTGGTTGTTACTAAAGGATAATGAAGGCACAAAATAATTGTTTGGGCGATCGTGGATGCGTATTTCTACCCATCGCGTATCAAAATTTGAACAGACCACAGAACAGCAAAGCTACTACTGCTATGTTGAAATAGGTTAGTAACTTACAGTCCTAAGTACTTAACTT
This sequence comes from Dysidea avara, assembly GCF_963678975.1. Classification (NCBI taxonomy): domain Eukaryota; kingdom Metazoa; phylum Porifera; class Demospongiae; order Dictyoceratida; family Dysideidae; genus Dysidea; species Dysidea avara. The sequence goes on from NC_089276.1 coordinate 20,850,692, forward strand.
AATATAATAACTTACTTACTGTTCCAGTAGCGAAGTTAGTTGGCTTAAATTAGTACAAAAAAGATAACAATATAAATTCCATCCCACAATCGCAAGTTTTCTAACATTGCGTGTTGAAGCATAGTAACGTATTAATGACGTTTTAACATATGGACAACATTTTGATGGCTATTAGCCCACGCTATTAAAACCGTGATTGATCTTCAGATGCTACTGTATAAAACAAACGGGATGAGTTCTCGTTAGTTCTTTCACCTATTAGGTGAGTGCGCCCCAAGTGATATATATACACATACATATCACTTACAAGTACACAGAAAAATTTGGAATTTTCAACTAGAGTAGGGACCATAGCACATCAATAAAAAGTACTGAAACAAGCTGGAGTAGTGTACGATATTAAATCACAGTAAAACAATAAGAAATGTTATATCCCTACTGTGCTCAAGAAATGCAAAGTAGGGATATAACACTTCTTATTGTTTTACTGTGATTTAATATCGTACACTACTCCAGCTTGTTTCAGTACTTTTTATCGATGTGCTATGTCTAGTTGAAAATTCCAAATTTTTCTGTGTATTTTTTTGTTTACTTTTTTTTGTAAATAATTATTATGATTTGTGAACCCACGCATACTGCATCTGAAATGGCGCCGCATGCCCCAATTATCACCTGAAAAGTGAAGTATCCATTACACTTCATTGTCAGCTACGTTCAACCCATTACGCAGCATTTTTGAATCAAGAACTGTTTGAAAAGCACCCCTGCACATCGAGACGCATTCCAAAAGAAATGGTGCCGCACGCCCCAGTTATATCAATTATCGTCTGAAAAGTGAGGCATTCATTACGCTTCGTTGTCAGCTATGTTCAACCCATTACACAACAGTACAAATCAAGAACTGTTTGACAAGCACCTCTGCTATCAAAATAGCCACTATGAAAAGTATGGACAATTTCCATTACGCGAAGGGAAGCCATCATGTGCTATTGCCAAATCGACACTTTTTGCTGTCAGCAAAGATGAATGGGACACAAAGGAGGACACTGGTAAGTCCATGAAGAATGCATTGTACATACTGCGGTATGCCAAAAGGCACCTGTCGGGCTGAAGCGATGTCAAACAGTGAAGAAATCAAGCCTGTAGCCTTAGCCATTATCGAGTTACGCTTGTCTGAAGGCATCAGTCAGTCAGTAGAAAATTCTGTTAAATAAATTATTTTTAAAATTCCGTAGCAACTTGTTGGAAGCATTTTGGGTCGATCTGAAAGCTTGTTTGGGCTTAGTTTTACCTAACCAATACTGCCTCATCGTCGTCAGGGGAAATTGAAGCTGTTTTTTGAGTGATATTCTTTTGTGGGCCACGCCTACTCCTTTGTGGTCCCTACTATACAGTACTATCGTACTGTATGCTGACATATATTGACATATATGGCATATATGGATTTAATGAATGCTGACATATATGGATTTTGCTGACATATACACCCACAGCCCTTGGGCTTGTGGCCCTCGGACTTTGGGTGTATATATCAGCAAAATCCCTTGCAGCCATGGTATAACTATTACATAAAACATTAGTGAAAATCAATACAAGCAGCATACATGTAATACAAGCAAGCAAGCACAAAATTATATGGCAACTATCGGTATCTGTATTGCTGAAAATAACTGCTGGGTACCAGTATCGGTAGGTATTTTTCTGTATTGGTGGAACACTAGTGTATTTATGACCGTAAGCAAAAGCCAAAAGTGTGATGTTTCACATGTAGTTATTGTTGTTCATGGTCAATGATTTATACATACCATAACACATTGTCTTTTGTAGATGTTCCAGCCATCATCAGTGGGAAATGGCTTTGTTTCATGGATCCACAGAAGATTATGTGGAAAGGTGACCCTGGTCGAAAGTACAAACTCACTAACAACACACAACAAAACAGTGATTCGTTTTCACCATTCAAGTTTACAGATGATTGCAGTCTGGGGACACAGCAACAATATAATGGAACTCTTATTCGATTTCCACTTAGAAATGAGCCCTCTGGTCTTTCTAATAAGCTCTATACTGTAGCAAAACTTAAGGAACTCTTGAAAGCTCTTAAAGATGATGCTGCAATCTTGTTGTTGTTTTTAAGGTATGTAGAAAGAATTGAAGTATTTACAATTAATACAAGTAGCATAGTGAGTAAAATTTTCAGTGTTGAAACTGACAGGGCTACTGAGAATCAAAGGAGACAATTAAAAACTGCCTTTTTGAGTGAAGTAGAGAAATACCATTCTGATTCTAATTCACAATTACCACGCTTACAGTATGAAGTAAGAATTACTGTGCATGATGTTCAGTTGGGAACACAGTTTGAGTACCAATGGATGATTATGCACTGGGTAGGGTCCAGGGACAGAGATGTTTTGGATGTCTCAAACAAGGTGTCTAGTCTTCCTTGGATTGGTCTAGCTGCGCCTCTCTCATCGCATTTGCAGTGTCCCAGCAGATTGTTTTGTTTTCTCCCACTTCCAGACAGTAAAGAGGTTAATCCACCATTACCAGTTTGTGTTCATGGTACCTTTGGGTTGAATAAGGATCGTCGTCATTTGAAGTGGATAGCTTCTGATATGAAGAATGATGATGGAGCATTGTGGAATGAACAAAATTTGTTGTCAAAGATGCTGCCATCTTGTTATGGAGAATGCCTCAATCTTTTGAAAGGTAAATGTAAGCCAGAGGCATTTTATTCTTTTTGGCCACATGCATCTGTTATCAATAACACAAACTGGAAAATTATTTTGAATCCATTGTTGCCAGTTTTGCTACAAGGTCAATATTTTTGGTCAGAGAATGGTAGGTGGGTAGGGCTAGACTCATCAGTGTGTGTAGTACCACAGGTGAACAGTAGCCAGTTTCCTAAAGTTGTTATTGATGTACTCATCAGATGTGGTAAATCAGTAGTGGTGCTGCCTGACAATGTTTGGGATGCAGTGAAGTTTATTTATGGAAGCTCTTATCCATTTACCACTATCACCCCATCTGTAGTAAGGCAGGCTATTAGAAGTAGTCCTCAGACCTATGCAAACTTGAGCAGAACAGAAAAATTCCACTTGCTACACTATTGCTTGAATGATAGGAATTATTACGACCTTAATGGCTTAATCCTACTTCCTACAGTTGTTAGCACTTTTGTAGCATTTAGTACTAACCAATCAGGAGTTAAAATGCATGTTTGTGATAAAACGTTTCTGGACACAAAATTGTTAGCTAACAACAGTTCAACCTTGGTCAATGTAGAAGGTGATGATGTCAGTTTACATCATAAACTAAGAGAAGTAGCTAACAATAGGTGTACACAACTTCAGATCTTGACACCTGAAAGTGTTGCTGTGTTACTTAAGCAAACTTCACCATTCCAAAATGGATGGTGTTGTTATGGATCTGCTGGTGGTTTTTACAATGAGATTTGGTTGAAAAAATTTTGGAATTGGGTAAGTGTGCATAGGTTATCATACTTTGTTAATATTCCACTGGTCCCTGTTTGTGGTGGAAAAAATTCCAATGGTTTCAAAGTTGTAGCATTGTCACATAGAGATTATACCCACACTTTTGTATACAACAGGAGTGCAAGTGTGTTTTATTCAGAGTTGGTTACTGGTACAGAAAAGTTAGGATGTCATTTAACATGTTCAGATGACTTCCCATTTCTTTATCACTCTGAACTCAACAATTATGTTCCTCAACTGTCCCAATCTGCTTTGTTGAGCATTGCTGCTCAAATTAACTATCAGAATGTTGTGTTTTCACAAGAAGAAGCTAAAGCATTAAAATATTTCTTATTCCAACATCCTGTTAGTGTTTCTTTGAGTGCTGGAAACAAGTCAGTTGCAACGAATTTGAGCATTTTTGCTGTTTTACAAACAAACAATTTAACATCTTTACAGAAAGCTAAAAGCTATATTGGAGGAAACAATGCTGCAATGTTAGTCACAGAATCAGACATCATTAGCAAATACACATTTTGCCTTCTGCCTAGTCCACTGATTATTACATGTGAACGAGACATTGTCACAAACCTGCAGGCTAGGCTACCTGGAACTTGTTGGGTTCCTACAAAACTGCAGCTAATTGTTCATGTGATCTTGTTGGCAATTGAAAATAAACAACTAAGTAGAGATCACATTTTGAAGGTGACATCAACACTGTTAGACCCCACTGAGTATTACAGTTTGACCAATACATCAGGAGGTCAGGCTTTAGTAAATAAACTGAGATCATTGAAGTATTTGCCAACTAGTCAAAATAGTGACTTATTCTCACCATGTGAAGTGTATGATCCTATGGATCATGTGGTTAAGGAATTGTTTGAAGGTCAAAATGTATTTCCTATTGCTCCATTTTTAAGTGTTCACTTCACTGTTTTAAAACAACTTGGTATGAAGGATTGTAATACACTAAGTCCATCAGATATTATTAGAGTCACAGATATTATTTTCAATCAAACTGACACTCAAGCTAAAGTAAAACGAGCTAATAACCTTTTAGGATTTCTCTCTTCTCCCACTGGTAACAGATTGCTAAATGAGTACTATAACAGTCGTCCACTAGATCAAACCCTTCGTTCTCTACAATGGTTACCTGTTATTACAACACCACCTAAAGGTTATCCTAAATGTCTTAATTGGAAAGGATCTAGTGGTAGTCAGTTTGTGTCTGCTCAAAGTTTACATGCCAGTAGTTCACCAGACGAACACAAGAAACTTCCTAACTTGATAGGTTCACAGATGAAGATTCTTCAGTATGAGGGGACACTGTCAGTAAAGTTGATAGCATCACTAAACATTCCACAAACTGTACCAGTAGATGCAATGATTCTGCAATTGCTGGATTTGATTACTCATAAGGCAGAAACTGAGATCGCAAAGTTTAGATCCATTTTATCCCACTTGTATGCTTACCTTCAGAGAGCAGCACAGAGTAATGTTAGTAGTAAGCTCTGGCAACAGCTAAGTCAGTCAGAAGTAGTACAAGTCAGTGATAACAAGTTTGTACTACCTAGTGTAGTGGCTTGTTGTTTTGATGAGAAGTGTATGACTGTAGGTAAACTAGAGCCTTACTGGTATATCTTACCTAGTGATCTTCAGCAGTATAGGTCATTATTCTGTTCTATTGGTGCAAAAGACAAGGTCACAATTTCTGATGTTTTGCTTATACTGGAAACTATGTCTAGTAGTTCAAATCATAATATCAGTTTCCAGCAGCAATTTGAAGTTGTCAACAAGGTCTTAAAGTGGTTGTGTAATTTTACAGAAAATGAAATTGAGAAGGTATATGATAAGATGTTTGTACCAATTAGCACTAGTGATAAGAATAAACTGGTACTAAAGCCTGCTAAGCAAGTTGCATTTTTAGATAGTGACTTAAATTGGGTTGGTGATGATGGTGATGACCTTGGTGATGTTTTGGAAGATTATTTCTTAGTCCACCCTTCCATCAGTTATGACATGTGTTGTAAACTACAACTGAAGCCACTCAACACAATGGTTGCTAATTCAGAAGAATTTTGCTTTGAGCAAGCTGGTCAGTCTGAACCACTCACTACTCGTCTTAACAGAATACTGAGGGAGTATAAAGATACTAGTGTGATTCAAGAGTTGTTACAAAATGCTGATGATGCTGGAGCTACAGAAGTAGCAATATATTATGACATAAGGGAACATGATAGTAGCCATCTGTTCTTTCCTGGAATGGCTAACAGCTATGGTCCTGCACTGTTGTTCTACAACAATGCTCAATTTAGCGAAGAAGATTTTGAGAACATAAGAAAAATAGCTGGCGAGACAAAGGTAAACAAACTACTGAAGATTGGAAAATTTGGAGTTGGATTTTGCTCTGTTTATCACATAACAGATGTTCCTTCATTTGTAAGTGGAGAGCACCTACTTGTGTTTGATCCCACACTTCAGTGTCTGCATAAAGAGATTAAGAGTGAACTTAATCCAGGCATTAAAATAAATTTCAACAAGCATCGTCTTCTGAAAAAGTCTAATCAATTAGCACCATATGTAGGAGCATGTGGATTCAATCCTAAAGCACCATTTCAAGGAACGCTGTTCCGATTTCCACTACGTTTAAAGGGTAGCAAGGTTAGTGGCAATGTTTACACAGAATCTATGCTACTAAACATGATGGAACAAGTGAAGAAAAATAGCTCGAAGTTGTTAATGTTTTTAAACAATGTTGAGAAGATATCATTCTATCAGTCACATGGCAGTAATTTTACAAAAGATTTTGAAATAACCACAACCAAACATAAAATACCCAACAACAATGATGTGGTGATGTGTAAGGTACAGGTTACCACTGTGTCTCCATCAAATGATAATAAAGAAGAGAACTGGTTGATTGCCAGTAAGGCTCAGCAGTTACAAAATCATGGAACAGCCTCAGTGTCTGTCAAGTTGGAGCTAAATAGTAGTTCAAATCAATTTTGTGTAGCTGCTGTCAAAGGAGAGTGTTTCTGTTTTCTACCACTCAACATTGATACTGGACTACCAGTTCATGTTAGTAGTAATTTTGCAGTCATGACCAACCGTCGTGGAATATGGAAAGCTGACAATGTTAGTACTGCAACAAAGGAATCAAACTGGAATAAAGCATTGATGGAATCAGTTGTAGTTCAAAGCTACCTAATGCTTCTATTGCACTTGCAGCAAATGCAACAAAATGGATCACTCGTTGCATACACTTTTCACAGCCTTTGGCCTGTAATTCTAAGAGAGGTGAATCCATGGGAGTTTTTTGTAGACAAATTCTATGTTGACATTTTTACAAGCCAACATCCTCTATTCTTTTCAGAAATTGCTACCAGATGGCAAAAGTTTAATGAATGCAAGTTTTTGTCCAATAAAATATTGGCAATTGGTTTTGATAATGAGTTACAATCATCAGTGTATCATGTGGCTACTGTGCTAAAGCTTCCAGTGGTTAATCTTCCCAATGCACTATGGGATAAACTTGAAAAGTATACTGATTTCAAATCACAAATCCTGGATGAAAAAAAGTTTATCAAATACTTTTATAATGATGAAACACTGGCGCAAATTTCAGTTCAGGAGAAAACTAAGATAGTTGCAGCATCTCTGATAGTCTATGCCAACAACAGACACAGTAAAGCAATGCCAGATTTGATGAAGAACACAAAGTGTATACCATGTAGTCCTGATGGGAATAACTTCAAGTATCCACATGAAATTTTGAATCCTGCTTCAAATGCAACTAAACTGTTTTCACCAGAAGATGGAATGTTCCCAGATGAAGCATTACTTAAGAGTAACGCTCTTATTATAACAGCTCTTAGTAACCTTGATCTGATGAAGTCTTTATCATGGGAGCTGATAATAGATCGAGCAAAGTGTGTGCAGACATGGTATAATCAAAATAGCAAAGAAGCTTTGAATCGGCTTGTCATCTTGATGGATTGCATTAAGGACAATTCTAGTACTGAAATGCCTGATGGACACACTGAACAAGAACTGCAAAAAATTGCTTTTCTTCCAGTTATGAAAAAGCCAAACAATTATCCCATTTCTTGGAAAGGTGATGCAGTAGCAAGTCTCTTATCTGGACCAGAGCTGATAAAAGTATCACAATATATTGACAGTGTTAATGCGATGTATGCATGTGGATCACAAGTAGCTATTCTTGATACACAATTCTTACCACAACAATCTCGTAATCTGGCAAACAGAATGCTTAAAGTATTAGGAATTAAGCAAGAAATTGAGATTGCTCATGTTGTCAATCATTTTAAGGAATTATTGGAATGGTTTCAACCTTCTCAAGAAATTGCTACAGACCTTTTAATTGTCACAAACAATGTAGCTACCACTGTATATCACTATTTGACCAGAAAATTAAATACTAATAGCAACGATGAAATGTTGTTGAATGGAATATCATCTCTAACTGATAAACACTGCATTTGGAATGGTAAAAAATTTATTTTTCCTGCCTATGTATCTTTTAACTGGAATACAGATGGTCCATACTTATTCAGGCTCCCCGACTCATTAAAGCAGTTCACACCATTGATGAAGCAGTTGGAGGTTAAAAATATGTTTCCCACAAATGTGATACTGACTGCTCTAAGCAAAATGAAAAATGATTATGACAACACTGCTCTTCCTGATAACTGTCAGGTTGTAGTTAGACTAGCTCTTCCATGTCTTAGTGATTGCGTCTTACCTAAAGATGCAGATATCTTCTTACCGGATGTTAACTTTATCCTTAGAGATGTCAGAGAGTTGAAATACAATGATGCTTCATGGTTTAAATTTGTTACCGATGAAGAACATGTGTACTGCCATGGATGTGTTGAGAGGAATATAGCCATCCATCTTGGTGTGGAGCCAGTAAGAAGTATATTACTAGATGATCTTGACATCACCAGTGATGAGATAGAGTTTGGACAAGTAGAAGAATTGACACAAAGATTAAATAACATTTTGAGAGACTATTCCAGAGACATGACATTTCTAAAAGAGCTTCTGCAGAATGCAGATGATGCTGGTGCTAAAAAGTTGTACTTCATTTTAGATAAACGTAATCATAAAAATGTCAAAGTAATATCTGAAGAATGGAAAGCATTGCAGGGACCTGCTTTGTTGTTTTGGAATGATTCACCTTTTTCTGATGAAGATTTGGTTGGTATCCAGAAAATTGGTCTAGGCAATAAAAGAGATGATCCTGATAAGATTGGTCAATATGGTATTGGATTTAATGTGGTATATCATTTTACAGATTGTCCTTCATTTATTACTAACGACAAGCTTTGTATAATGGACCCACACTATCGGTACATTGCTCGTAAACGAATGAAGCCTGGTAGAATGTACAAAGGCTTAGAAAAATTGTGGAAAAGGTTTCCACACATGGAGTCACCTTACCTTAGAAATGATCTTGATGGATTTCCTGTGGATATGCAAGGTGGTTCACTTTTTCGCTTGCCACTGCGGCTGAAACAGGAGGATGCTAAGCTATCTAAAATTGTTATGGATGATGGATATTTTAACCTGAAAAAACTAGAAAACGATCTGGCAGACTGGGTTCCAAAAATGAGGGAAGCACTGCTTTTTGTCCATCATGTCTGTGATATCAGATTGTATGTAATAGAGGATAAAAAGTCTGTTGGAGTGTTTCAATGGGATGATCCACACCCTGTTGTTCTGCGTTGCCATATTGAGAGTAACAAAGGGAGAGAAAAAGAGATAATGCAAGATGGCAGTGCTAAGTTGGTGGTTTATAACATGAGGTTGGCAAACAAGCAAACTGATCCTCCACAAGAAGAAAAGTGGCTGATTCAACTTGGTGAAGGAAGAGCTGATGATTCATCATTTGATTGGAAAGGTATTAAGCCACCAGATGTTGAAATTCGTTCCCAACATGGAATTGCCGCTCTTCTTGATAACAAATATTTCTATGGAAAATCATTTTGCTATCTACCATTACCTGGAGGTACTAAGCTTCCAGTTCATGTCCATGGTCAATTTGTGCTTCACTCTGATCGTAGAGGTCTTTGGATAAGTAGCAATGATGATGCAACAATAGGTACTGACAAGAAATATGTTTGGAACAAACATTTGATTGAAGCAATTTCTGTTTCATATGCTAACCTTTTGACACACATAATTACTCATGATGGTCCTCCTTGTGACAGAGAAGTGTCATTGCAATCTTTAGAACAATATTACAGATTGTTTCCTTCAATAACAGAAACAACTGCAGAGCCATGGAAGAGTTTGGCTATTGGTGTTTACAAACAACTTAGTATACTCAATCCTCCAATACTAGCCACACTTGTAGAAAGTGATTTTTCAGAGGATGAAAATAATTTACAGGAAGGTGAAGATAATCAACTTTATGTAATTAAATGGTACAACTTGCATTTACCACAACAATCAAATGAGGGTCATTTTCATTCATTTCATCTTTACCGATCCAACATCTGTATCGCACTGAAAGCCATAGGAATGAATCTTGTAGATACACCACGTGAAATTTACCATTGCTTTAAAAAAGTAGGAGTAGACCTTCCAGATATATCTAAAGAATTAGTGCTAGCATATTACATCAGGTTTCAAGCTGAAATAATTAACCATGGAAACCTACCTTGCCATGTGTCTGAGTCTAGATTTGGAAATGTGAATCATTTTGTGCCTTTCATAAAATATCTCTCTATACATACCATTGATAATAATAGTACAGAACACAACAGAGCAATGGACACAGCTGTTGAAGTTGTCACTGCTACTACTGACACTAGCATTGCTGTTCAAGAGGCCATTGAGGTTGTAGCTGAAGATAATGATGATTTTGACCCTATGCTAAATTGTGGTTTGATAATGACAGTAGATGAAAACATTCACAAATTATGTGATGGAAAAATGATTATAAATTCTCCTAACTGGAAACTGTTTCCAGAGAGCGGAAGTGTTATGCTACACAATGAGCTTTTAGAAGAATACAATGACAGTCAATATGTATTTAAACCCAGGGAATCTAGTGAAGGCTGGGATTTAATAAAATCTGTCTTTTCTGCTAACTTGCCATCTTCTTGGAGTGGAGTACCTCAAGCGCCCATGGGAGATGTTGATACTTCATGGGTTAAAAAACTGCTGAAATGTATTTCTGAAGATCTCTCATTTAAGCCATATTGCAACCAGATATTACAGTGTTTTACTCTTATTCCTGCTGATAATGGTGTGATGTATTCCTCTGAGTCAGAAATACTACCAATGGAAATACTACCAACGGAGAATAGATCATATGCATATTACTATGATGCTACTAACACTGACCTACAGGATCTTTTACGAAAATTACATGTTTCTATTGTTGATTGTGGCATTATTGGATCTTCCTTGACTAGTACTAATATTACATTGCCATATATTGGAAATCCATGGGATGTTTTAAAAAATGTGTACTTGGCAAGCAAAGACAACTATGATACACTGCTGGAAATGAGTAAAGAAGAATTGACAAAATTATTTGAAATATTTGCATTAATTACATTCTCGTTTGGAGATCAGTCCGTTAATCATATAAAGAGCTTACCAATATTCACCACAATTTATGGTAAAGTGATTGAGCTATCATCAGTTTCAACAGTTTGGATATGGAATGATCAGGTTTGTAGAGTTGGTGTTGAAGAGTGGATTAACCACATTCCTGAATCAGTAGCGTTTCTGGACCCCTATGCTCCCTGGAAGGCTATTGTTGGCCAAGCAGAGCAATTAAGCATAAAGATAATCTCACTCTATCAGGTTTACTGCAACTACATTTTCTGTCATTTTGGTACCATGAACTCAGCTATGAGGTTAGAGCACATTGGGTTTATTGCAGAAAACATCTACTATAGCTGTATGCATGAATCGAGCTATATAAAATCACCAAATCATTATGAAGCAAACATGTTCATTAACCAATTCAAGTCATTAGAATGCATTGGTGATGACAACTCATCACTTCGCACTATTAGTTCCTACTATGACCACACGCAGGATATATTTAAATTCTTTTGCGCTGAGCACTCCTTCCTACCTGAAGAATTACAGGGTGATGACATTCAAAATTGTTTGAGGTTTTTTGGATTGAAAACTGTGCCAACAGCGAATGAGTTTTTAAATTACTGCCGTAAAGTTCAAACATTTAGACAAGTGTCAGATGTTAAAAAGGCATCAAAACTATTATTAGGGTATTTGCTTGAAAAAGATTCCTCAGACTGTGGACACATTCTAAGGGATTCATTTTTATATCAAGTATCTAATATACCAATAGGAATAGTTAAATTTGTACCCAAGTTAAATGCTATAAAATTACAACAATTAGGAGAATGCACCATCAGAGATGATCGCAAAACAGTCAATGTTGCAAATCTTAGAGGTTCATGTCCCGTAAAATTTAAAGATTCTGTGTGGACTTGTAAATCAGTGGTAAGCTTACCTGTTAGTAGCCCTTATGATCAAACAACAGCTGCAAGAATGAAGGCATTGGGAATTTCAGTAAAGCCAACCATATCAGATGTAATTGAAAACTTGAGAAATATTTCCAACACTGGATTTGCTGATGCTTCTAGATTGCATACAGAAACTTCTTCAGAAATAGCTAACTCAAGTTGTGATCTACCTGGGGTAATAGTAAACTCACTGAAGTGCATAGCTACTAATCTTGAAGAAGCACAGTCATATGACAGTACATGCCAGTGGCTTAAACCACAATTAGAGAACTTGAAATTTTTGCCAGTTAAACTGCCAGTGAAAGGATATGTTCTAGTTGCACCATGTCAAGTACTTCTTACCACTCCAACACAGTTAACTCCTTATTATCCATTTCTCCATTTGCTAATAGGTGATCTGCAGCCACACTTCCAATTGCTTTCCAAAATTGGAGTTAAAATGTCTTTTGATTTTTGCCACATGCAACTTGTATTAAAGTTAGCAAAAGAGTTTTGTAAGGGAAACAAGGTTGACTTAAACACTAAACGTGCTGTTGTACAAGCAACAGTTGATTTGACATTGCTGTTAAGAAGCAAGAATGAAGACCAAACGATTCATTTACAACCACTATATCTCCTCAATGAAGAGGACATATTAACAGAATGTTCAAATCTTGTTGTATTTGATACTAGTGGTGCACCTCTTACACTCCCAGTTGGGCTTTCTTATCTTAATCCACTGCATAGTTTACCAGTAACTAAATATTGGAGTCCTGAAGAGCTACTTCACCTTTTACCCACAGAATTTGGGTTGAACAGTTTGCGATCCATACTGCAACATCAAATGATCAATGCTACCCCAGTGTTAACTGCTTATACTTGTGTGACTACCATTGAGCAGATCCTTCGCTGCAATAATTTTAGGGTAGCAATTGAAAGTTATGCTTGTCATTGTAAGCATACTCGTGACCCACCAGAGGAGGTGACAATGATAATTGCTAATTTTCAAGATAATCTTCATGTACAATACTTGGATGAAATACAAGTTAAACCACTTTTAAGTGTGAATAGTCAAGTTATTTTACTACAAGATACAATTTGTCAAGACTTTTTTCTTCATTTCAGTAATAGGAAGTACATTTTAACCTTAAGAAATTCACCGAGAGCTTATCCATCAAGAGTCTTTGTGAAATTGGCCAGAAGTTTGTGTTTGACATTAAAATTTAAGGGCACAAAATGCTTTGAAGTTGCTGAAGATGATGAGGTGCCAGAGTTATCTTCTTTTATCTGTGAAATTCTGAGTTGTGGTTCTGTTTTTAAAGTAGCAGAGATCATACAAGATTCACTTCCTGGAATTCACACCATTGAGCAGGATTTGGTGACTCCAAACCCTGAGTTGGGTGAAATTGTACCAGATTGCTGGCATCACAGATTGGATCAAAGTATGTTTAATTTCTATCTACCAGAAGATTGGGTAGGCTACGACACTGGAAATGGGAATATTGTCTATGCACAAGTACTGCATTGCATCGACCATGAAGCTGTTAATGGAGAAGGAGATATTGGGCAATTGCTGCAAAGAAAGTACCTGATAACAATAGGTGGTGAACCAATAGAAGCAACAGTTTTGCAGCTGTACAAATTTGTGTCTGAACTGAAGGAATCAGTACCAGAAATTTCTGAAACTGATGAACTGGAATTATACGATACTAGCATTTCTACCAGTACCAGGCATGCCAGACAGGCAGGTGGCAGAAAGGCAATACGAGATGCAGTAAATGCTGCTTGGTCTTTACCAGATGAGCAAAAGCGAAAGGCATTGAAGCGGTTGTATCTACAATATCACCCTGATAAGAATCCTGACAACCCCAATGCTACAGCTGAATTTCAGTACTTACTACAAGAGATGGAGAGAATGGAAAAGGGAAACCCTGAAGATTCACTTGATACAGAACATCCATATAGAGAACCAGGTTCATTTAATTTTGGATGGAATGGTTGGTTCAACCAATGGAATCGAACAGCTTCTTCACATAAAAAGTACAAATCAAAAGATAGGTCCAAGGGAGCATCAGGTGGGGGAACAGCCGGTGAATGGCACACACCTAAACCACAAACCAACCATGAAGAAGCTATAAGATGGATAAAGCAAGCTGAGTATGACTATGCAGCTCTAAAAGTTTTAATGACTTCTTGCCAAATTGATGATCTTGGGGCAGCAACATTGGCTTCATCTCAACCTGATGAAAAGACATGTGCATCCACTTGTTTCATGTGTCATGAAGTAGCTGAAAAGTCTCTTAAGGCTGGTATGTATGCTAAGTGTGGAATAGGAGAGTCTACCCTAAAGAATCACAATGTTGTGTCTCCAGCACGTGCACTCATACAGATGGGATGTGAGATAGATGTCAATGATGCCATCTTCTTAGAGAATTTCTATTATCACCCCAGATTTCCCTCCTGTCATCCTCCTCCAACGGTTCCTGGAGAAAAGTATGTGATAAACACAGCCACACAAGCTTTTGATGCTGCTACTAGGATTTATGAAACAATGAAAAAGGTAGTAGAAGATGATGATGATTGAACATTACTTAACTGCACAATCTGCACTTTGCAAAACGTTATTTTAAGGGTACATGTGCACGGTGAACATTGTAGTAAACATTTTTTGTGTAGGCATTTTGTACAAAGTTAAATTTATTTGACAAAAAATATGTTGTATTTCAGGATTGTTGCAAAGATGTTCTATGCACTGAGTGAGCTACCAAATACCTCTTTTTTAAACAAGCTATTCCACAATAGAATTTGTCTTATGTAGCTCATATAAGTGATCTCTTTCCTTACAAGTTTAAATTGAACAATGCAATAAATAGTACATTAATAGTATTAAATAGCATTTATTTAGGTGGAAATTTCCAGATCTGTTTACAAGCCAAGGAATAATTTGGGACCATTAGTAAGTGTCCAGATTATTCAGGTATTTTCATTTTCAAGTGTCCTGATTAGCAGGCTCCACTGTATACCTCTTCATAGTTGATTACATGCATACTAGTAATAGTATTAATTAGCATTCATGATCAGTTTTCCTTGAGGGAGAAATGCAGTTTATTGTCCAAAGCTTTTCATGAGATCATTATTCACTTTTTATTACCGTGAAGATTGTATGATGAGGCAAAATGGTTCAAAACAATTGCTGCAATTATCTGCAAACAAATGTTATGATTGCCTACAGTTAAGCTTTAGTTAGGCTACAATGTGATCCTTATATACAGCTATATATATATATTAGTAACCACTGAGTCTAATGTAATGCTGTCATAAAACCTTTCAGTCTCTCAGACCACTATAATGCGACTGCTGTATTAGAGTACCTTGGTCATTAACAGTGAAGGGGTTAGCACTTCAACTTCTAGTCCTCTTTATTAACCCCATGCATAATGCACAAATAAGCTGAAGAGTGGTCATACACTTTGTGTTTTACACATAATTAATCATATGATAGAATAATGAATAGTGAAAAATCTGTGCAACTATGAAGTACCGTACATATATGGGCAAAGAACAGTAACATGATCTTCTGGTGAATCACCATCTCATTCTATAAGGAAGGTGTTTTTAGGATAAGACAAACACATGCACAGACTGACAACAGACTTACATATATGCATGTGTTCAGTAGTTTCCTTGAATGCACCATATACTTTCCTAAGAGTCTCTATAAAATCCTAATGAAAAGAACCAAGTTTTTAAAAGTCCAAAAGTTAACTAAGGAGAACCAGTCATGCTAGCAGGCACCAGATGGACTTGAAGTTATGTGTACAAGTTGTTAGTGTACATGTGTGTGTTGAACCAGTGAGCAGTATGCCTAGTTAAAATGTTTATAATAATAGAATGCAGCTAAAATCTTTCTTATGTACCATAGCTTTTCACATACTGATGATGCTGTAGAATACAAAAATAATGGCAGTATATAGCTAGTTAGAAACTTCTTTTAGTAAAATTTGGGTTCCCAAATGATGAGCGCTTGGGCACAAAAATATGTGCAAAGAATAATAAATAACCAGTTGCCTGACATTAAATGGAATCCATATTATTGCATATCCAGAACTAGTTGCATGACTGGACACATCCCTCAACTATCAATTACTGAAATTTGAAGTAGCCATTGCACTTTAGTTTCAGCTGCTATGTTCAGCCCATTACTCAGCATTACAAATGAAGAACAGTACAAGAAACCAAGTGCCTCTGCAATCAATCACAGAAATTAAAGCACTAAAACCATGACATGTTACTGTCAATAAACATCTACACAGTAGTGGGGAAAGAAATGGACCATAAAGGAGATAAGTCCAAGATGTATGTATTGTAGCTGCAGTGGATGGCAAAAAGGCATGTCTTGAGCTGAAGCAATGTCGAACAGTGAAGAAATCAAACCTGTAGCTTTACCACAGTTGAGATATGCTTGGCAGGAATCAGTAAGGCAGGCAGGCAGGCAGGCTCCAGCTCTATACCTATAAAATTCTTGGTTGGATTCATGAAATTTCAGAAATCATAGAAATCCTGCAAGTAGGCCTGCATCAAATATGTCAGCATAATACAAAGCTTAATAGGCTGGAGTGCTATGCCAGCATTAATATTAGGTGGATATTTCTAACTATGGACATGAAAATAAAATCAATACTCTCTAACAGAGCCAGTCAGTGGAAGCTGCAATAGAGCACTCAAATGCATCCTTATAGAGTGATACTCTCTCATAGGACAGTCACCTTGTAGTGAAATACTCTAATACCGCAAAATGTTCCAGATAATTGTAAGAAATTTTGCTAACCTAGGAGCATAATACAAGTATAATGGGAATACTGAAGAGCATAATAGGTGGAAATTTTGGGAAACTCCTGAAAGCATTTTGGGCAAAAGTTTGAGCATATTTGACTCAGTCTTACCTGTTAAATAACTGGTCCTACTTGAACCAGGCAATTGCAATGTGTCAATAACACTAGATAAACAAGTAAGTCGCATATAATTTTAATTTTCTTGTACTTTGAAACTAACTTATGATGTGTATTATATTTTCTTTCATATTTAAGATTTCTGTCTCAGTATATAATTATACCCAGGTTTAACATATCACTCTTCCTTTCTTGATCCAGGGGTAGAAGTGCTGTTATATAAGGTAATGAATATATCTGCAGTGTGAATGTATACATCTAGATATTGACTTAATTGGTTAAAAGGATTTTTTTTTAATTTATGTGCTATGCATGCAGACATGATTATTTTGCATGTTAGCCTGAGAATAAATCAGCTCACCTGTAACCAGCTGCCATTATTCACATATAAATGTATCAGAGTGTACATGCCGTACCACACCACATACAGTCTATACATGCCCCCAGCTGTTTATCTACATACACTCTGTAGCAATTTAATGCTAGTCGGTAAATAGAATCACAATCAGCCATTTGTCTCAAGCTGATATCATTCACTTCTCAACTGTCGTCCAATGATGGTGGGTATAGGTGTGCAAGGTGTTCCATGGTTCTCCTATATAATTATGTAATAAGATTAGTGATATGATCAGCCTGACTCCTGATTGTATATGAAGCTTGGGGGAAAAATACCTGGGGTTCCTGACTCTGAAGCCACAGGGATTTCTAAGGCCATCCTAACATGCAACATTTTCCTGTGCATGCATGTTTTCATAATGTCCTCCAATTCAATAATATACTTACTGTTCTATACTACCTCTAGTGCATTGATGCAGGTATCCTACATACATGGTATGTAGCCTTTATATTCACACTGTACTCTCCCATGCTTGCTGGCTGCAATGTTACTACACAAGTACACACAAATAGTCTACCTCCGTTAACTTTTGTTTAACAAATCTATTGCCCATTATATATAATCTATTGTTTCTAAAAAGCCCAAGGTTGTAATTTTAATAGTGGATCAATACCTTCAGTATCCCATGCATACGTGATATTTGGCACAATGGCGAGATATGAATGCAATATTTATATATATAAAAGAAAATTGAAGGTTCAATTTCAATTCACTTCAAAGCACCCCTCTATAGGGGTAACCCATGCATGTAGTTACGTATATACAAGTACATGATACACTGAAAAAAATGGAATGGCTTTATAAACAATGAATCAAAATATAATATAGTCTAATAGCAAGTTATTACTTTTTTTCCAGCTATAGAATCAAGGATTCATCTTGTACACATGCATGGGTGATAGCACTACAAGAAGTGATAGATCTATGGTCAATACAATACCTACATGCATGCACAGAAACTCACACTTAGCTTTGTATATGACAACAATGTTACACGGTCTGGTTTGTAAACTGGAGCAAATTCCTTCTCCCCTAGAAAATAATGTCTTTAACATACAGTCTAGTAGCTTTGAGATATCTTGTTGGAGGGAGAATTTGACTGTTCTATAAGAGTATTAATTTTCAAGTTATGATTTTGCAACTTTAATGGCTCTTTCCCTTGCTTGCTCAGTCTTTCTATTCTTTTCTTTGTTTTAAGGGAAGGCTACATCAGTAGAAAACTACTGCTTTTCAGCAGTGCCTTTTGTATATAGCTAGTACTACTTAATAATTGATTAATTAATTACTTAATTAATCATAGCTAGCTACTGTGTAAGGTAGTAGCTAATTACAGCTGATACAACACAGCAAATATAAATGCCAGGTCTAGCATAGTCTGCAATGAGCTTCAGTGCCCCCAAGCAATCTTCTCCTTCTAGAACCGTCCTTACTTTAGTATAGTGTTATTCTGAGTGCAACCAGTGATCCAAACGGGTACGGCTTCAGGATTCTTAGAAATGTTCATTTCAAATCAGAAACGGCGCGCGTCAACACGTTTTGAGTATTAAACAAGAAACGGCTACTTCTAGGGAAATGACAATTCGTTGTGCTTGTATTTATTAATTACTACTTTCGTGCTATATAAAGAAGAAGAAACTACACTAACGTCTCTTTACCCGGAGGTCTGATCCGGCGAGTACCGATAGTCACTACGAACACTGCGCCATGGCAGGTGAGTTGTAATGTTTTGTACCGTTTGATTTGTACGTTTTAAATTACTTGGTTGTATACTTTTTATGCGTTGTGGCAGTGATGAATGTACACGTGCAAATGAAAATCAATACAATTAACTGGCACCATAGATAGTATATTCTCCGTACGAAGAATATACTATCTATGCTGGCACTAGGCATGCAGTTAAATGTCAGTGAGGTTGGCAAAGAACACGTCAAATATATTTCTGTCCAGCCTCCAACACTGGCTCTATTGACGAGTCAGTCTTTTATTCCTGTCCTTGCGACATTCATCAGTGCCTAATTGGTAAAGTAGATAATAACAACAACATTTCCCTACTTAGGTGACCTCCCCAAAGTTGGCTCCGAGCGTGGCGCTTGGCCGGAATCTGGGTGGCCTGCGGATCAAGTCACGATGGGGTTGGCTTTTTTTCACCCCTTCTAGGTATTTGTCCCGTTTCACTTTAGGATATTTAGCTCAAAGATTTTCGCTTAGGCTCCTAGGCTATGGGTAAACACCTCGAACAGGCTCTGCCTTCTGTGTACACCCTCCAGTGCCTAACTGGTAAAGTAGATAATAACAATAACAGCACGTAATGCAGTCTCACACCATACCTCGGGTTCTATTATCAAGTGCTAGCTTTAGCAATTATCGGTATCAGGGCTATCGAGTTTTGTTCCTTCAGTGTAGCCATAGATATAGCATACCAAAGGGATTGGAAACAGAAGTCGTGCGCTATAACATTTACCCCATTGTGCAGTTGCTAAGGACAAGATGGCGAGCAGGTGTGTTCGTGGCTTATCTGTTTTCACTTCAGGATGAAGGAGTTAAGTCTCCCAGGACAGTAACAAAAGTTTGAAGGGTTTGCAAGAGTCGTGTTTTGGCGAATTTGTGGTAGTGACACATTGGATGCTGGCAATTTATCCAGATTTATCAATGATTGATTTTCAGCTACCCATGGCCTTGTACAGTTGTAGAAGCAGAACTTAGATCTATTCTACATACTGTACTGCAAGTGCGTCTGCAATTATCAAACACTTGGGTCACCAGGCCACATTCAATTCCAGGTCATATGATTGCATTTGAATGGAAGCCTTACATTCCATCAGACTATGAAGTGGATAAACATATGATTGATTGGTCCCAGTTATGACTTATTTCAGTGGTTTACCACACAACAATAAAGAAACCATTGCTATACAGAGCTGGCCAAGGCTACAGGTACTGGGGTAGCCCTACCAGTACAGAATGTGTTTTTAAATCAGTGGGTTTTTTTACCATCTCTCACACCGTAACTAATGAAGAAACCATACACTTTGAATATTTCAACTGTACAGTGAATATGTGTACAGTGATCATATCAAAAAATATGGCTCAAACGAAACTAAAATATTTCCACATACTAAACATACAATTACGGTGATTTTCCTTCTCTTTTTTTTTTAATTGTAGGGAGACAGAGGCGCTCAAGTAACCGATTGATTTATCAGCAGTTGATGGATGTAGAAGTTAAAAGAATTTGTAGTAACAAAGGACTGATCCTTCTGCTTCGCCAGAATGCTGTCTCCTAGGCTGTCACTATACTGCTAGACAATACTGGAAACGGACGGTGAAACTGAGTTACCCTGTGAAAGTTTGATACATTCAGTGATGGTAACAGTGAGAATGGAGCGGGAAGATTTTAGAATTTTAGAATTAATAGAGGATACTTCTAGTAGTAACGGTGATGGATGGTCGAGCCCAGCTGCCAATCATCAGTCGTAATCATCAGTCATCAAGGATCAAGGCAGCAGTACTGTACTAGTGCCAAGGTTGATAAAATTTTGTTACTCTTGAATTTCACAGGCGGTACAAAGCAGCAAATTTATAGTTTGTCTTCACTATCAATGTTTGTCTTCGGGTTTGTCTTCACTGACAATGTTAGAACAATGGTATGTATTTCAGAGGATTGAACATGGCAGAGAACAGTGGTATGTATTTCAGAGGACTGAACATGGCTTGAGACTCTTATTGTATTGAACCAGGCACTGTTAAAAAACCAACTGCTGACTACCAGATTCTCAGTCTAAGGCTCAGTCAAGGTGAACTGTTCCCAACCACTGGTATTTAAGTTTATTCAGACTGATGGCACTTCATCACAGTGGAATAGTGCATGTCTTGCATTTGTGTTGCAGCTACGCAAATAATCAATGAAATAAATGTACGTACAGAATGTACGTGTACGTATTCTGTAATGTTGCAATCTGTTCCTTGTACTTTGGAGAGATGTGTGTGTTGTGTTCTTTTCTTGCGGTCACTCAAGAGTCTTGGGCAATATGACAGTGTGTGTATTGTTTTGGTTTCTATTATTTTTGTTATTTGTGTTGAAAGTGTTGTGTATCTGGTGATTGTTCTCCTTTTCCTTCAGTGTTTTAAATTAGTTGCATACTAGCACGCAGAACAATATCACTTTGCCTTACATCTATGTTTCTATTTGGTGTGCTGTTTCCCTTCCATCACAGTTTGTTGGTGACATTGTCAGTAAAAGATCTTGCATATCACTCTATGAGCAGCTGTGTGTTTGGGTGGGTGTGTAAGTGTGGTAACTGATTTTTATATCTTCAGTGTGTTATTTTATTGGTTGTACCATTTTATGCCAGCTGTGTAATGTCATCAGTGAATATACCACAAACAACAAGTTTGTACACGAATTAGTCAAGATTAAGTTGTAGGAATAAGCGTGGTTATACTTACCCAGTGAACGAACTTCATTTGTAGTGCTTGTTGTAGCCATTGAACTGACTATTGAGACTAGCGAAGAAAGGTAAATCACCATTAGTTACGCACTCGTATCGAAATGCAATTTTGGTGGTGTATTAGCCCACACTTTTCCCAGCTGGTTTATAGTGTCAGTACAATGAAACATTACTGTAGAACGTATTATTGACCGATATTTGTGTTATTCGTCCCTCAGTAGTGCTACAAACAAACCGTTTCCCCTCTGGGTGAATCCCACAATACATTGCGTATTAGGCGCTTCTGCTGGAACCCGCACTTCATTGCCAAAAGGCGGATATTGGAAAGCCAGTCAGGCTACAGCATTGTCGATAAAATGGTTTACTATATGATGTACTTTTAGTTTCTGACTGATATAAGGCAATTTACTTTAAGATGGGGATGTATTTTAACAAAATGCAATTATTTTTTATGGCCTTCCCAATAGGAGCAATACATTTTCCGTAATTTTTAATTTTTTTGTGGGCGTGGTCTTTGAATGACTTTGTATTAACAACTTTTTGACATGTTATGAATTACATGTGTGCAATGTATAGCTATGTGTTTTACGTCAGTTCTTTTGAAAGTACACTGATTGCTTAACCATATAATTTGGTAGTGCATCTTTAGCTCTTGCTTGTCGGTCACCAGTACACTGTCATTTGCTGTTCTTTGATGGATGTCTAATCATGTGGCTTGGATGATTTCTTCAAAATTTTGTGTCTTATCAGAACATTCTATCTTTTGTCCCCATACCATACAGCTTTGGTTTCAGAGCAATCCAACACACTCATTGTACCCTTCTAATGTGGTAGCAGTTAATGATATGGTAAATTGATATCTAGCATCGGTCATGAGTCTACCAAGTGTAAAGTGGTAAGCAGTAAATTTGTACAATATGACAATTGATACAATAAATCCAAGTTGCCTATTACATTACACACTTGATATAGATTTCAAAACAAAACTAGTTTAGCTGCTTCCTAAGACAGTGAAAAGTTCACAAAAATGAGACAGTGTGGCCATAACATAATTCGCTTACCTTTTGACATACTGGTGGCTTGTTTATTACAAACAACAGCCTCTTGTGGTCGCACATGCATTCCTGTTATTACAATGCTACGTAGGTTAACCATTCGTCAAGTGAAAAACTGAAAAATTGCTACTAGTTGATAAATAAAACCATTAGAAATAATCTCGTGCTCGTAACTACAGACAGTATCTATGGTGACTAACTAGCGCAAGTGAACATGGATGTTTTTTCGAGTTTGTTACATCACATTGGGAATTTGTACTGAGACGTCACGTGAGTTACTGTACTTCCGTTTCCAATCCCTTTGGTATACCGTATCTGTGGTGTAAGTCACAGTAGAACTGCTCTTAGTTCTTTTCATATTACCATCTCCAGCTCAATTACTTTTAACATTCAGCATGTAGACTGAATAACTGAATGTATACCACGGATATAGCTATTATCAACCACGTATACTTGTTCCATATACCTGTTACAACTGCTTCTTATACTAAGGTGTTCACGTACAACATGTTTAGCCTCAATCTCAGTTTTGGTGAACAATGAACACTAGTACTGGGCGATATGAAAAAATGAGAACAATATGATCATGCACACTAAATATCACAATATTGTGGTATATCATCAAATTCATAGTAAGAGACAAGAGAAGCAAAAAGGGTGGTAAGGTGTAATCTCACAAGAAAAAGCTACTAATGGTAAACAGGTTATAAATACGTAGTCGCAACTAGCTACAAGTTGGCTGGTACTGCATCTTAACCACAGAATTTGTTTACTGTATGTACTGTGGGTGGCCACAAAGTAAACAAACAAGTAGAAGGAAAAAATAGGAAGATTAAGGATCAAAGAACAAAAAGCAGGGAAACAAGGTAACAGCTAAAAAGTTGGGATGCAAGGGAGGTTTATACTAGTGGACATCTAATCCGTACTCTTTAGTCTATAACCATGACTGAATTAGGGATTAGATGTCTACTAGTATATCTGCAGGTATAGGCAACCTCCCTTGTTTCATAACTTTCAACTGTTCCCTTGTTTCCCTGCTTTATTGTTCTTTGATCCCTAATCCAGTTTAAAATTCCTAATTTTCCCTTCTACTTGTCCAATAGATTTTTGTTACACTGTGTACTACACAAGTGATATTGCATTTGTGTAGATGGTGAATACTTTGGTCAAGAACAAGTACCTCTCACAGATGAGATTAGAGAAATTCTTGAAGAATATCCTGATGGTCAGATCTTTAAGGTATATGCATAAGATTCACAACCGCACACACACACACGCACATACTGTATGCAATCATTCCAAACCAAAATTTTATCAGACATACTATAGCAGTGTCATAGAATAGTAGATTCACTATCTAAAACATAATAATATTTATGTAGGATATTATTTTCGTGCAGCTCACTAATCCACATTGAACTGATTGCTGTTAAAGAATGTTACAATTCACTACTGGTCTTTTAGCATATTATTGCCTTATTTTAGCCTTACTTTTTAAACCATGTTCATGAAATATGTACAAAAAATATATATACTGTACCCGCTACAATAAGCGGTTATATGGTGCAAATCACACTGTAAAAATCTCACACAGAGTGTTGAAATAGATGTCATTAAAATATTTAAAAACACATACACATATATCATCCCACAAGGGAACAGTTAGCCTGGAGTCAAACCCTGACAGCAAAACCACGGGTACATACGTATTAGAATACTGAATTGCAAGATAATTGACAAAAAATAATTGCTATATCCCAAACATGTACCATGAAGCCACCTAACTTCAAGGGTAAATTTCAGGGTACATATCTTATGAACCCTGGCTGGCCATGGTACATTTAAGTGTAGGTTATCGCACAAATCAAGGTATCTTCGCTTTCGCCCGAGGTGATTATGTGTCATTCCGAAGGTCTCTAAAATAGCGAAGATACCGTGGATTTGGGCGATAACCAATTTAGACTATGGCTCATATGGCTCTGGTCATTACCAATAATGGCAGCTTTCTGATCGAATTAGTGTTAAAACAACTCACTGGTAGGCTTCCTAGATGAATACAATAATCTCTATTATCCAGTGATGTTTTCTTCACACTCTAGCAATAATTTCTGATGGTTGTAGTGACTGGAATCCAGCTAAACACGTGGCGCACGTGACAAATAATTTTATCACGGGTATCTAACCAGTTTAGATACCTACCCCGGGTATCTATTGGATTTTAAATACCTCATTAACAACCAAACTTCAAAGCATACTATGCGTACCATAGTCTAAGTTAAACCATGGCTGGCTATGGTATATTTTAAATGTACCATGGCCTTGATGTGGGAGCAGTACCGCCAAATTCTTTATGTAAAAACTCAAGTCAAAATCGATTGTGGAAATTTATTATTGGTCACATGATGAAAACCATGCTTTTCATTTTGCATCCTACAGTACTCAGACAGAAGCGATTTGTCACCCTTGCCATCCTATTAGCTGAGAAACGTTTATTTAAGGTGAGAACTAGTACTATAGCATATTCATAAGTAGTTCGCCGCATTTTCGAGTACGGACATGCCCACTTTTCGAGTAACACGTGAAGCTTACCCCTATAGATGTTTAGTAAATGTTGTAAACAGTCTGTAAAACAATGCAGCAGGTTTAAAATACTTGTAAAATCGCTAAATTGAACTTTTCCATTATACCCTTAGGACTTGCCCGTTCATGTTAACAAACGTAGTCACAATGTTAGTTGCTGCTGTCTCATAATTGAATTTCACAAGTTGGTCTATATAATGAATTTGGTGGTCGGTCTCGTATTGGTTTGGGTGATTATTCACCTGCAGGCTCTTAGCCTGCATTGGCATGGTACATATCAATGGTATCATGTGCTGCCTGATATGTACACCCACGCTCTCGGGCCTGACGGCCCTCAAGCTTGAGTGTACATATCAGGCAAATCACTCGAGTACATGATACAACTATTACATGTACAGTACTGTCCATTTATAACTTCACTCACGCGTGGCATTTCAGGTAGGTCCAGGATTGCCCGGACAAATCCTTTAGTCCGAAATTGTCCTCTACAATGTATGGACATCCCAGGACAGTCAGCGTATTCCCTTATAGTCCAAGTATTTCTATCCTAGGACATGTTGGGAATTCTTTAAGTGTCCTTGTTGTGAAGACCCTCTCTAGTCCCAGTCCCCAATGGTCCTTTTTACCCTAGGACATGTTGGGAATTCCTTAAATGTCCTTGTTGTAAAGACCCTCTCTAGTCCCAGTCCCCAATGGTCCTTTTATTCTAGGACATGTTGGGAATTCCTCAAGTGTCCTTGTTGTAAAGACCCTCTCTAGTCCCAGTCCCCAATGGTCCTTTTTATCCTAGGACATGTTGGGAATTCCTTAAGTGTCCTTGTTGTAAAGACTCTCTCTAGTCCCAGTCTCCACTGGTCCTTTTTATCCTAGGACATGTTGGGAATTCCTTAAGTGTCCTTGTTGTGAAGACCCTCTCTAGTCCCAGTCCCCAATGGTCCTTTTTACCCTAGGACATTTTGGAAATTCCTTAAGTGTCCTTGTTGTGAAGACCCTCTCTAGTCCCAGTCCCCAATGGTCCTTTTTATCCTAGGACATGTTGGGAATTCTTCAAGTGTCCTTGTTGTGAAGACCCTCTCTAGTCCCAGTCCCCAATGGTCCTTTTTATCCTAGGACATGTTGGGAATTCCTTAAGTGTCCTTGTTGTGAAGACCCTCTCTAGTCCCAGTCCCCAATGGTCCTTTTTATCCTAGGACATGTTGGGAATTCTTCAAGTGTCCTTGTTGTGAAGACCCTCTCTAGTCCCAGTCCCCAATGGTCCTTTTTATCCTAGGACATGTTGGGAATTCCTTAAGTGTCCTTGTTGTGAAGACCCTCTCTAGTCCCAGTCCCCAATGGTCCTTTTTACCCTAGGACATGTTGGAAATTCCTTAAGTGTCCTTGTTGTAAAGACCCTCTCTAGTCCCAGTCCCCAATGGTCCTTTTATCCTAGGACATGTTGGGAATTCCTCAAGTGTCCTTGTTGTGAAGACCCTCTCTAGTCCCAGTCCCCAATGGTCCTTTTTATCCAAGACATGTTGGGAATTCCTTAAGTGTCCTTGTTGTAAAGACTTTCTCTAGTCCCAGTCTCCACTGGTCCTTTTTATCCTAGGACATGTTGGGAATTCCTTAAGTGTCCTTGTTGTGAAGACCCTCTCTAGTCCCAGTCCCCAATGGTCCTTTTTACCCTAGGACATTTTGGAAATTCCTTAAGTGTCCTTGTTGTAAAGACCCTCTCTAGTCCCAGTCACAAATGGTCCTTTTTATCCTAGGACATGTTGGGAATTCTTCAAGTGTCCTTGTTGTGAAGACCCTCTCAAGTCCCAGTCCCCAATGGTCCTATTGTGTCCTAGGACATGTTGGGAATTCTTTAAGTGTCCTTGTTGTAGAGACTCTCTCTAGTCCCAATCCCAAATGGTCCTTTTTATCCTAGGACATGTTGGGAATTCCTTAAGTGTCCTTGTTGTAAAGACTCTTTCTAGTCCCAGTCCCCAATAGTCCTTTTTACCCTAGGACATGTTGGGAATTCCTTAAGTGTCCTTGTTGTGAAGACCCTCTCTAGTCCCAGTCTCCAATGGTCCTTTTTATCCTAGGACATGTTGGGAATTCTTCAAGTGTCCTTGTTGTGAAGACCCTCTCTAGTCCCAGTCCCCAATGGTCCTTTTTATCCTAGGACATGTTGGGAATTCCTTAAGTGTCCTTGTTGTGAAGACCCTCTCTAGTCCCAGTCTCCAATGGTCCTTTTTATCCTAGGACATGTTGGGAATTCTTCAAGTGTCCTTGTTGTGAAGACCCTCTCTAGTCCCAGTCCCCAATGGTCCTTTTTATCCTAGGACATGTTGGGAATTCCTTAAGTGTCCTTGTTGTGAAGACCCTCTCTAGTCCCAGTCCCCAATGGTCCTTTTTACCCTAGGACATGTTGGAAATTCCTTAAGTGTCCTTGTTGTAAAGACCCTCTCTAGTCCCAGTCCCCAATGGTCCTTTTATCCTAGGACATGTTGGGAATTCCTCAAGTGTCCTTGTTGTAAAGACCCTCTCTAGTCCCAGTCCCCAATGGTCCTTTTATCCTAGGACATGTTGGGAATTCCTCAAGTGTCCTTGTTGTGAAGACCCTCTCTAGTCCCAGTCCCCAATGGTCCTATTGTGTCCTAAAACATGTTGGCTTTAAGTGTCCTTATTGTAAAGACCCTCTCTAGTCCCAGTCCCTAGTGGTCCTTTTTATCCTAGGACGTGTTGGGAATTCTTTAAGTGTCCTTGTTGTGAAGACCCTCTCTAGTCCCAGTCCCCAATGGTCCTTTTATCCTAGGACATGTTGGGAATTCCTCAAGTGTCCTTGTTGTGAAGACCCTCTCTAGTCCCAGTCCCCAATGGTCCTATTGTGTCCTAAAACATGTTGGCTTTAAGTGTCCTTATTGTAAAGACCCTCTCTAGTCCCAGTCCCTAGTGGTCCTTTTTATCCTAGGACGTGTTGGGAATTCTTTAAGTGTCCTTGTTGTGAAGACCCTCTCTAGTCCCAGTCCCCAATGGTCCTTTTTATCCTAGGACATGTTGGGAATTCTTCAAGTGTCCTTGTTGTGAAGACCCTCTCTAGTCCCAGTCCCCAATGGTCCTTTTTATCCTAGGACATGTTGGGAATTCCTTAAGTGTCCTTGTTGTAAAGACCCTCTCTAGTCCCAGTCCCCAATGGTCCTTTTTGTCCTAGGACATGTTGGGAATTCCTCAAGTGTCCTTGTTGTGAAGACCCTCTCTAGTCCCAGTCCCCGATGGTCCTTTTTATCCTAGAACATGTTGGGAATTCTTCAAGTGTCCTTGTTGTGAAGACCTTCTCTAGTCCCAGTCCCCAATGGTCCTTTTTATCCTAGAACATGTTGGGAATTCTTCAAGTGTCCTTACCCTCTCTAGTCCCAGTCCCCAATGGTCCTTTGTATCCTAGGACATTTTGCAAGACCTGGGACACTAAAGGACATCCTAAGACAAACCTGGTGTTATTCAACTATTGTGTCCCAAGTCCAAGTAGTCCTTGCAAGACCTGGGACATCAAACCAAGACAGTCCTGGTGTTATTCTCTTTTTATTAGTGTCCCAAGTCCAAGTTTTCCCTGCAAGACCTGAAGCACTAAATGACATCATAAGCCAACCTCTTATCAAATTTAACATTGAAGCTTGTTGATGATTGCACTTCTTTGAAACATTTTTACATGTTGCTGCACTTGGTTTATTCTTTTTATTAGTGAAAATCACGTAAGGAGGTAATAAGGATAAGAATGTGGTCGTTTTCTTATTTTGCTATTTGTGAGCTTTAGTTTAGTGTAAACGCATATTGTCTTTGTAAATATCTTTTTTCTCTCTTGTAATGAAGAATGGCTATAGCCAATTGTTGGCATCTAAATGAAATCAACCACGTGTCTGGCTATATGGTAGTAGTAGGAGAGCCATGCTCAGGATATAATTTGTTGAATTTAACAATCCAAAAGTAGCTTGTAGCATTTATTCATACTGCTAATTAAGTGCTTCAAACCTATCAGGGTTGCAGGCGTCCGAACACCACTTAAGTGCATTTTGTCAACCACAATCTCTTCTTTGCAAAAAGTTGTGCTGTCCAGCTTACCTATGAAAATAATCCCATTATACTATATGTGCATGGGCATAAAACGTTAATTTAGTAGCCACTTTTACACTCCTTAATATCGCTTGACCAGTTTTTATTACAGTATTCATCACAAGCCTTGTATTTCAGTCTCATGTTTCTCCAATTTGTTTTTGGGTTAGTTTTCGTTAAACCATTTGCTGACTTGATGTACTAATTCTGCTGTAGACAGACCTTAGATGGTCTACCTGCCGCACCACACTGAGCTGACAGTGAAAAGACACCAAGCTTGGTCTCAAGAGAGTGTTTAGTGCTTCCTGGTTGATCTCATATTCAGTTATTGGGTCACATAAATTGGTGCATACAGTATGCATATGACTTATACATGTATAATACATACTGTATCACGTACACATATTGAAGGTGAAGGTTCAAGTTCTGTTTGTGGTGATGGATCATAATCCAGTCGTAAACATAATTATGGGTGTCATCTTCAAAGATATGCTCAACATGAGTCAAAAAATGATTAGTAGGAGGCTCATTATAAAAGGCACTGATTCTAGTAGTCCAATATTAAGGTTGGTTAGGGTTTGGGTTTTGCTTTAACTAGTAATTGCAGTTAGCTAGGGTTATGGGTTTAGTGATATTCTGTTGTAGACTAGATCATGGTTTGTATTGTTAAAATCCAGATTCCGACAGCTGGTACATAGTGGTGATACAGTGGACAGGGCTCAATGTATTTAAAAAGTGAAGAGTTCTACTGTTACGTAGTATGTTCAGAAATCTCTACAATATATTTTTTCTTTGTACAAGTTTCGAGTTGTATGTAAGTCACAAAGGGAATTTAGTGCTACCCGTGAAGAGAAGAACAACAGAAATACAGTAGTATACTAAGTGATGGATGATGAAACTGATTATTGAAGTTTTGGTCACTACCAAAAATGTATTGTATAACAAGACTTGAAAGCAAGAGTAACATTAATTTTGAGTAAGAGAGAGCAAGGTTACTGTAACTACTAGAAAATGTTGACCTTGTCATAAACTATTAAACCTTCAACTGATTATTGAACATGTAACACTACAAGCTATGCGTGAAGTGCATGCTGTGGCCTTAACCTCAGTAACTCATCGTACCTTTATGACTGACCAGCTACATACATAGTTAAGAAGTTGAAGTTAACTCCAGTAGATAATGAGTTAGTGCCTCTGTCAACTTTTGCTGCAAAAATACTTCAACATGTTGACATGTTTGTTTTTTGTTTTATTTGAGTAATGACAACTATGCTTGCAGTTTCATTGTAATGTGATAAACTGACCCTTTTACTGGATAAATGGCTGATACCATTTCTAGCAGTGCAGAGCCAACAAATGTTGACCTCTTAATAGGGTGTGAATACTTTTGGGTACTGAGAAAAAGTTGACACCACCATCAGATTGTTTTTGATATCTTCAAAGATTCGATACATCTTTTTACAAGTAGAAGGAATTTTAAGGAATAAAAGTATAAACAAGGGAATAGCTAAAAAGTGGTGAAACAAGGAAGATTACCTAATACCTGCAGATATACTAGTGGATATTTAATCTTTAAACTTCAGTCTATACCCATGACTGCGTTATGGATTAATGTCCAATAGTGTATCTGCAGGTATAGGTAATCTTCCTTGTTTCACCACTTTTAAATAGCTGTTTCCTTGTTTCATTACTTTTTCTTCGATCCTAATCCAGCTTAAAATTCATAATTTTTCTTTCTACCTGTATTTATAACATAATTCACTGTATTAAAATAAAGAATGGCACCAGGAATGCTGTGAAAGTAATTTTGCATCAGAACATGTGCCCCAACAATCAATTACATAATGGAAGGCGAAGTGGCCATTGCACATTGTTTTCACCTATGCTTCACCTGTTACACAGCATTACAAGTGAAGAATAGCACAAGAAGTATCTCTACAATCAATCCAGTCACTATGGATAAGTCAACACAGCCACAGGGAAGCCACATCGCCCTTTTGCGAATCGACACCTTGCATTGTCAGCAAAAAGAACTGGAACACAAAGCAAGTCCATGATATGTGTATTGTAAATACTGCGGTTGGAAAAAAGGCACATCTCTGGAAGGATTTGGAGTTAGCCTGAAAACATTTTTGGGCTTGGCTGTGCCTGGTTTAGCCAATGCTGCCAAGCTATCATGAATGAAATTGCGGCTGGTTTTAGGGTGACACTTTTCACTGGAAAAGCCCAGTTCTTCATGATCCCTAATATACAGTACTACCATCCTGTATGATATTACAGGAAAGTGGTTCAGGTTCTAAACATCATTTACAGTGTATTACATGTTAATCAAATTCCTCTATTTGTTTTGAGAATAGCTGGTAGATATCGTGGCCATGGAAGAATGAGAATTTGAATACTGCATTTGGGTCCTTGGTGAGAAGCTTTCAGAAGGATAGAAACCTACTTGAGAAGTATGATGAAGTTAGTTGAGCAGAAAATAGTTGGGAGGTCACTAAGAACAAGTCTAAACAGGCTTATCATCCTGCAATAACACCAGTCAATAATCACATATTGTGTATGATACTTCAGCTGCTATAATGCAAAGTGGGGAGGGAGAATTTAAATGAATGTCTTCACAGAAGTCCAGCTATATGCTTATTACTACATTTGTATAGTGTCTTGTTTGCCATGCAAAGTGTCATATGGTTTCGCCCTTCATAAAGGTGAATTCATTGATGCCGTCTGTTTACGTTATGGCTTTACACCATCATTGTTACCATCGCACTGTGTGTGTGGTAAGGATTTTACCTTGTCTCACGCCCTTAGCTGCCCACATGGTGCCTTTCCAATTATCCGGCATAATGAAGTACGATATTTGACTGCTAGTTTGATGACAGAAGTGTGCCATGATGTCCAGGTAGAACCTCACTTACATGCCCTGTCTGGTGAGGTTATGCATCACCGTTCAGCTGTGCTTGATGATAATGCCAAAGTGGATATCAGAGCATCTGGTTTTTGGAGGTGCTTACATCATCGCACCTTTTTTGATGTTCGCGTTTTTAATTCTTTTGCAGCCTCCAATCAGTCTATCACCTTGGCTGCCACTTTTCGTAGGCATGAGGCTGAGAAGCGTCGTGCTTATGAGGAGCGTATACGCGAAGTAGAGCATGGCAGTTTTACCCCATTAATTTTTTCCTCCTCCGGTGGAATGGGGAAAGCAGCCACTACCACCTATAAGCATTTGGCTCAATTACTCAGTGAGAAGTGGAGTTCCCCATATTCAGTGGTGATGGGCTGGCTCTGTAGCAGTTTGGGGTTCTCCTTGCTTCGCTCCTCCATTATGTGCATCCGTGGTTCTCGATCACGCTCTAAGTATCCTGGTGTGCCCCCGGCAGTAGATCTCGCCGTCACAGAGGGGCATCTACCAGTTCACTAACATGCCCTGGGCTTCTGTAGGTTCTTTTAGGTGTCTTTTCTGTAGGTAAATTCTTTCTTTTTCCCTTTTTATGTTGTTCTTCTAGCTTGTTTTCCATAGAGACGTGTGGGTGGAAGGGAGTGCCATTAGGGCCGGATAAAAAAAAAGTGTCATAGTCACTGACATTTGCAAAAGCATTTTTGAAAATTGGTTGATATCCAAAAAGATGTAAGTAACACGTACGATGATTCCTCTGGTTTAAAGATGCTCATGATTCAGGTAATTTTCCCTTTTAACTTGAAAAGGTACAGCACTCCTTGTAGCTTACAAGGCCTGTTACTGTATATTGTTTTTCAGTGGCTATATGCCTGTTACGTAGGCTAGCCCCTACTGAACTTTTATATACATCATTTCAGTGCCTGGCTACATTTGACAAAAATAGATAGCTAACCTTTAATATGGTACGTAAATATCCTTTATGCATTGAGTGAAGGTTTATTTCTGTAGCTCAAAGCCTGTTTGCTCACGTTGCTGTTGGACAGCCGTACCAACACGCAAACAAGGAGACATGCAGTTTTTGACAAACCAATTACAGGAAACCATGTGCGTGTCCACTGTGGGGGTGCTCTTGGGTTAAAAATGAATAGCGAATAGGATAAATGGAGGAGGGTGGTGAATGAAGTGTCAAAGATCTGGAGGATTATTCTCATCTGAAAAAGTGGTCCAGTCTGGGAAAACCGGTCTTATTGTCTATAAAAGTATTGAGAAATGCTGGTTTTAAGTATTCAGTGTGCTGTAGCTCACCAATCGATGAAGCTATGAGTACCAAATTTTCACATGTTTTATACCAATTACTTACCTTCCAGAGCATCCACCATACAAGTAGCCAACAGCTAAGTTTCCTGCCATTTGAGATAGATTTTAAACTGAGGTTAACTGTATCAGGCTAGCTCCAAAGGGGTGGAAGGCAGGGGCCGGAGGAAGGCAAGAGGCTATTTAAAAAATTAAAGAGGAAAGTGCAGGGGTGATAATTATTATCCCATAATTATGTATCAGCCCAGTTCCTATAGATATTGTATTCATCACTGGTTTTAGTCAACTGAAAAGTAACAAAATGGCACTTTTGATCCACCTGCAGCTCTCCATTGCAATGACTATTAATGTTCTTAATCACATGATATTACAACATTCAAGGTCTCACAAATGTG
Organism: Dysidea avara; assembly: GCF_963678975.1. NCBI lineage: Eukaryota > Metazoa > Porifera > Demospongiae > Dictyoceratida > Dysideidae > Dysidea > Dysidea avara. The sequence goes on from NC_089276.1 coordinate 20,884,786, forward strand.
ACGTAAGCCATTACTTCAGCTTTGTGTGATGTAGGCTGACTTAAGCATTTCAGGTAACCAAATTACTTTACATGCACCTTGTTGTTATACGTGTTGAATGAATTGCATATTATCTAACAAGTATGGATGGTAGTAGTGTTTAGTAGGGTACTCGTATGCACCAAAATACCACTGTTAAAAAAACCACCTTCATGGAATAGTCTTAGTGACATCAATTCAGCATTTACAACAAGAAAATGCTGACAACTGGAGATTGAATTTTAAAATACTTGAAACCCAATTTTGGTCCCCTTGCCTGCCCACATTCCTATTTGACCGCATGCAGTCACAAGAATAGTGACCAAACGAGGCCACTATTTCACTCTACAGTAGCAAACTCACAAGTGGCATGTGTTTCCTCTGGTTCCGTAGAGTGTTTGCCTTCTACTACAATTTGCCTTTCTTTTATGTTCTAGACCACTTTACCAAAAGCTGTGGAATGTTAATTGGTCATGGCTTAATAGAGGATGCACATTAAACAATTTTTTCTATGATATGTATGTCTAGAACTGTCCGTTCATTGTAACAAATGTAACTGCAACATTAGATTCTACCTCCCACAATAAAATGTTTCTAGGCATGCTTATAAAATGAATGAAGTGGCTAAACTGCTGTTGGCGAGGGTGACTGCTTGCCCACAGCTGGCTATTAGCCAGCAATATGCTTGTAAGAGCATGGCACATTAATGATTGAATGTGAGATTTGTAATGGAGGTCTTTCTGCTAGCAGGTCTCTAACCATTTAAAAACCTGGTGGATTTAAAAGACTTCATTATCTTCCAAAGATCAAAGCATATTATATATACCATTATTTAACACTGCTTTGTTACCCTGCTATAGCATTCAAGGACACTCAAATTCTGCTTTACAATTCCAACTGAACACATAACTGTAGTATGATCATAATGGCCTCGCCAATCAGTACTCATCATAGAGCAGGTGATTAGTCCCTGTACAAACTTGTATGTTTTCGAAGTGTCTCACAGGCTCATAATCCCTTGGATTGAAATGAAACTTAGGCATGCGTGCACCATCTATAGAACTACAATAATTTAGTTCAAATAGAGTGAAAATCTCATGTTCACTGGTGAAGATATGGCTTCAAGATTGAAGTTGCAGTGAAGAATCAGCCTGGAAACACTTGCTTAGAAGATCCTACTCTATCAGTATCCAGTGAAGTGACCAGAATTAATCTATAGTGACAGTGTATATTATAAAGGGCGATAATGCTATATTGTGATTCTGTTATGAGATAGTTTGCTGGGCTACAACTTACTATTACAATTAACTCTGCTTCCGTGTACTCTATGGCAATTGCTAATGTGAGCGATATTGGTTAAATTTTATCAAACCTCATGTGTAAGGTGAAATACAGCTACTTGATGGCTCATTTAAAATGACCACAACACACTACTGAGTCAAAAATGTAAGAAGAGAACGGCTTTGCAAATTAGTACTCACCGTAGAACAAGCAGAACACTACACAGAAATTCTACCCTACCACTTTCCCCCATCCACACAGGCACACACAAAAGAAAAAATCAGCCCGATCTATGTAAGTCTAGTGGTCAAAGTCATCTTCTCCATGCAAAGAAACCATACCAAGTATTATTGACCCTTCTCTTAAATAAGCATATGTAAACCATATGAATGCTTATACTACTGCAAAAGGCTGTACAACAAGGACACTTTAAAAATTCTCAACATGTCTTTGATAAAAGGGACCATTGAGGACTGGTACTAGAGACAGTCTTTACAACAAGGACAAATTCCCAACAAGTCCTAGGATAAAAAGGACCAGTGGAGACTGGGACTAGAGAGAGTCTTTACAACAAGGACACTTAAAGAATTCCTAACATGTCCTAGGATAAAAAGGACCATTGGGGACTGGGACTAGAGAGGGTCTTTACAACAAGGACACTTGAGGAATTCCCAACATGTCCTAGGATAAAAAGGACCATTGGGGACTGGGACTAGAGAGGGTCTTTACAACAAGGACACTTGAAGAATTCCGAACATGTCCTAGGATAAAAAGGACCATTGGAGACTGGGACTAGAGAGGGTCTTCACAACAAGGACACTTAAGGAATTCCCAACATGTCCTAGGAGAAAAAGGACCATTGGGGACTGGGACTAGAGAGAGTCTTTACAACAAGGACACTTAAAGGATTCTCAACATGTCCTAGGGTAAAAAGGACCATTGGGGACTGGGACTAGAAAGAGTCTTTATAACAAGGACACTTAAGGATTTCCCAACATGTCCTAGGATAAAAAGGACCATTGGGGACTGGGACTAGAGAGGGTCTTCACAACAAGGACACTTGAATAATTCCCAAGGATAAAAAGGACCATTGGGGACTGTGACTAGAGAGAGTCTTTACAACAAGGACACTTAAAGGGTTCTCAACATGTCCTAGGATAAAAAGGATCATTGGGGACTGGGACTAGAGAGGGTCTTCACAACAAGGACATTTAAGGAATTCCCAACATGTCCTAGGGTAAAAAGGACCATTAGGGACTGGGACTAGAAAGAGTCTTTATAACAAGGACACTTAAGGAACTCCCAGGGACTACTTGGACTTGGGACACAATAGGTAAATAATACCAGGACTGTCTTGGGATGTCCTTTAATGTCCTAGGTCTTGCAGGAACTTGGGACACAATAGGTGAATAATACTAGGACTGTCTTGGGATGTCTTTTAGCGTCCCAGTTCTTACTTAGACTATAAGTGAATAACACAGCGACTATCTTGGGATGTTCGTCCTAGATCTTGCAGGGACTATACTGGGCTTGGGACAGTATGGGTGAATATAGGTTGGGATTACTTTCATTCTCTGATAGGACAGAAAGGATTTGTCTTGGGACATTCTGTAATATCAAAGGACAAAATAGGACAAAGGGATTTGTCCGGGCAATCCTAGACATTTATGTGGCATTTTTGGTGTGGCGCCATAAAGCACCTCGGCACTTGCCACGAAACATTGTTGCGTGGGCCACGCCAGGTTTGTTCAATGGCACACTCGCATGGTGTGCCACGTATAGCTCTCACTGGCTGCCACATGTGGTCCTTACGCCACACGTGGCTGTCAACCACATGTGTGTAAACCAAAAACTCTACAGTAGTTACATGTACAGTGCTGTACTATAGGGTTGGGATGAAACTTAGGACGTTTCGTGGGTTTGAAACTTCGAATTATAAAAGTATCGATATTCGTCTCTTTGCGATCGATCTTCATGTGTCATGCCCACTTTTGAACCATTACAGTTTAGCTTGCTACCATAGTTGTAGCCTTAGTACACTTTATAAAGTGATAGATAATGCATGAAAAACATCTTTTTAGCTATTATTTGGTGTTTGCCTATGCATGATTACAGATTAAAGTATAGCAGACACACCCATTTGCTATCAATCGATTGCGTCATTCAGTACCGCTGATATGCACTTTCCAAATGCTTACAGACTTATTAAATAGTATTAGAAAGATAAAACTTTAGAAGGGTATTGGCTATTATTAGACATGCGTGGCAATGGTTCCATGCGTGGCAATCTGAGGACTCCACGCATTACAATGTCATGGCGTGGCAATCTTTTTCCACGTGTGGTAATGCCTTGTACTGACCAGTCCCATGCGTAATTTTTGCTTTTGCCAAAAGGCCACACATGTGTGAAGTTATAAATGGACTACTGTATAAACTGAGTTTCCATTGACTCCACTAGTCTCAAATCACATACAGTACCAACAGAAACTTCACTTAATAGCCTGGCTAGGCTGAGTAAAATCACTACATGGCCACATGTATACTCATTTGTATAAAGCAATGAAGAACAACATAGATAGGTAAGCTTGCTCATAGACATGCAGAGTAGTAACTTCTTGATGGTTGTGTGGTCCATATTCAGAAATGTGTGGAAACGATTGGTGAATAAGCTATAGCACTAGTTCCCACCTTAACATTTCAACTCATAGGATAGTGAGGATCACAAAACACTCTCACCTTCATGGCAAAATCCAAGTCATACATACTAATCACGTGAATATTAATTGATCTCTACAATCAATGTTGCTTCCCAGATGTAGCCTGGGCTACATTTCGTATTTGTCCATTCTTTGTTATATAACCAAATCTTACTAGCTGCTGACCCATAATTTTAGGGATACATACAGTATATAATATATCCAGTTACAGGTTTGGGCAATTGATCACCCTGAGCCTGATATGGATGGAAAGTGTTACATATTAGCTGTAACACTGGACATTCAAGCTTTGCCTGAAATGTATGGTCTGCAGTCGGGTTTACATTTCAGGCAAAGCCCCGATCATGCTTGTGTTAAAACTATTTCATGTACTATAGTAACTGTTTAGTAATTTCTCATATACCACTTTAGCGTGGGCGTTCAAAGGCGCCGCTTGGTGTTTAACTCGCATATTGCCCAGGCAATATCATGGGAAAGCGGTTTGCCAATGACTTTGATACCCAGCCAGTTCAAAGAATCGATGCGCTTTGACTCGTTATATTGAGCGACATAGAGCTTTGTATTGTGGGACTCGGTTTTGTAGAGTTTGCTAAGCTTAGTACATAGGCTAAGATAGAGTAGTTGGTTGTTACTAAAGGATAATGAAGGCACAAGATAATTGTTTGGGCGATTGTGGATGCGTATTTCTACCCACCACGTATCAGCCTTTGAACAGACCATGGAACAGCAAAGCTACTACTGGTACGTTGAAATAGGTTAGTAACTTACAGTTCTAAGTACTTAACTTAATATAATAACTTACTTACTGTCCCAATAGCAAAGTTAGTTGGCTTAAGGTTACGGGATACTGTAAACCCCACATGTACACTATCGATCATTTTTCATGATTAGGGGTTTGATTTTTCTTAATGCATTGTTATCAAATATTTATGCATTCTTAACTTCTCATAAATCGACATGGAATTCAAATGTTGTTATGGAAACATGAGTTGTCCCCATGCCAAACAGTGAAAACTGTGAACCAAAAATCAGACCATTGAAGAACCATGAGAACTTACTAACAATTCTAAGGTTTGAAGAACATCACTTGTGAGGGACTGACAAGAGGATTTGTGAATAATGTGTATAGTTGCTGAAATATGACTACAATATGGCCTAAAGCAAGACACTGTGGTCACAAAATTCATTTTTAAATTGATATCACAAGCACTAGAAACATTATTTCTAACAAATGGCTCCGTCAGGACCTAGACAAGAAGCCAGACTAGTAGTCTGTTTATACAAAATGTTAACAACTAGTTTGACAGTCCTGATTTTTGGTTCAGGAAAATATTGCCATTAGTCAGCAAAACTACGCATGCGCTTACAGGTGCGCCAGTTGCTAAGTGTGTTGTATCTATGTTATCTTGTACTGTTACGTGTGTTTTCTTGTACCTTGTAACTGTCCAGTCAGCACGCTATTATTCTCCCAACAATTTAAGCCTGTTACCAGCTGATACAAAATAAAACAACACCAAGCCCGCCTTAATTACGTAATAAAATTTTTGTTTGACAGTCGCTCACTATCCCGTAACCTTAACTTAGTACAAAAATGATAACAATATAAACTCCATCCCACAATCGCAAGTTTTCTAACATTGCATGTTGAAGCATAGTAACGTATTAATGACGTTTTAACGTATGGACAACGTTTTGATGGCTATTAGCCCATGCTATTAAAACCACAATCGATCTTCAGATGCTACTGTATAAAACAAATGGGATGAGTTCTCATTAGTTCTTTTACCTATTAGGTGAGTGCGCCCCAAGTGATATATATCACTTGTACCATGGCTGCTTGGGATTTTGCTGACATATACACCCGCAGCCCTCGGGCCTGCGGCCCTCGCGCTTTGGGTGTATATATCAGCAAAATCCCTCGCAGCCATGGTATAACTATTACATGTATATACCAGTACCTCTATGATATAAACATTCGGTTGTCAAAAACTAGGTGGCCTCTGGAGGCTTGGATAACTGATATTTCAACCATGTATGTACAGTATTCTGTTGTAATTGTCTACACTGTACTTCACTATTAGGAAATATTACAAAATGCTGATGATGCTAAAGCTACAGAGGTGAAGTTTTTCATTGATGAGAGATCACATGGCCAATACAACCTCCTACATCCTTCACTGGCAAAGTTCCAGGGACCAGCATTGTTGGCATACAATGATGCAGTGTTTACTGATGAAGACTGGACTAATATACAGAAACTAAAACGAAGTGACAAACGCTCTGATCCATTCAAAGTTGGAAAGTTTGGAATTGGATTCAATTCAGTTTTTCATGTCACAGGTTTGTACAGCATAATCATGAATTACTGTAGTTTTGATAGCAGAGATTTACTGTATGCTGTATGAGAATATTTTACGCTTAGGAAGGATATAACAGAAATATTTCACACCTCAGATCAAAGCAGTCGCCTGGGCTACATTTCGTATGTAGCCCAGCTAGCCGGGCTACATACGAAATGTTTCCAGGTTACAACTGGGCAGTGATTATATAGATATTGAGGCCAAAATCGATTGTGGAGATCGATTAATACTCATGTGCATGACTTGAATTTTGCCATGAGAACCACTCAGACGGAGAGTGTTTTGTTATCCTTGTCATTCCTTCGAGTTGAAAACTGTTGGGATAAGGTGAAAACTAGTACTATAACTTAATCACTGATCTTTTCCACATGTTTTTGAATACGGATGTGCCCCATCACAAAGCTACCACTCTGCACAGAATAACCACTCTACAAGCAAGCTTACCTATCTAGGCCTTTATGAACACTGTAATGTTTTCATAAACAATTCAATAATGCTGATTAAAACATTAAACTTGCATAACAAAAATCCTTAGTGATATCTCTAGGATATGTCCATTCATCGTAACCGAATGTAACCAGAATATACTAGCTGCTGACCCATAATCAAAAAATTTAGGTCCCGGTCACATATGTGACAGTCTCCTGCATAGTACTTATGTAAATGCACCACTAGCAATTTTTTATTGTTGTACACTTTAGTATTGCTTTTATATAATGTTCACAGAATAGGTTGGGCACCAATGTCATTGTCAAAAATTTTTGCAGTGTACACGGAACGGGTTACCAAAGTTTCTGTTAGCTATGTTGAATAGTATGGGAATTATGGCACTAGATAGTAGAATTTGATTTGTGCAGTAACTATACTGAAATTAAACTACAGGTACTTACATGTAATCCTAGCATTGTATATATGAGCACAAGTACTGTAGTAAGGTGTTTCAATTGAAGTGACAACCATTGTATTGGTTTATTCTACTGCAATGTACACTAGCATACATACTTTTTGGGCTACGGAAACCAGAAGCAAAACAGAGACAGAAACCAGAAATGATAGTAAGCCATTCAATCTCTCCATAAACAGGCAGACATGCAGAGGTACAGATAAACTGTAAGAATTTGAGACTTGCTTCATAGAGTAATGAAGTGGTTGAAACTTGCTTATTGTTTCTCTATATGTAACACATTACTTCACTCACTCATTGTTTTTCAATACATAAGTACTTTGATGCAAACTATGTAAGTAGGTTTTTGTTGAGATAGTCACAAATAGTAAAATGAAGTAGGGGTTCATGTAACAGAGTAAATGAAACAACAGATGTGATGGAATTACAACATAGCTGTGTGGGAAGCCATGTTATTACAATTTATTAAATGTCAAAATAGCCCACACAACTATGTATGTTGTAATGCTATGGTTTCACTACTTTTGTCACAGGATTCCTACACATTTTAAAATTAAATACACTATCCTGTAGTTCGTTTATACTTTCGTTAAGGTACAGTTAAATTGCAGTAAAGGGAACTAAACAGATATACGTATATTGTAAGAAGGTTGCATGGTGCATCATTTAACGTCTAGCCTTTCTAGTGTGGCTGGCAGGCATAACAAAAACCGAATTTTAGTGATTTTTAAAACAAGTTGATGTTGCTACTTCTTAAAAACAAGATGCGTACCTTGTATTAATTGTATTAATTTGTTTACTAATTACCGCTTAAGTAATTTAATTAATTATGTGTTTGATTAAGTAAGCACATGGTTGGTATTGGTTATAATGGATATACTATACTTTTACAGCACTAGCTAGTATCTAATCAAAAACAGCCAAGCTGTAAAAAAAGGAGTGCGGCGCTTGAAAAGGCTATGGTGAAAAAAGATGTGAAATCCAAGGTGGCGGCCAAGAAATGGCTGTGATGGTAGGTTAATGGTAAAAATTTTAATAACGACAATTCAGGTGAATTTTGTGCCAATTGACCAAGCGGCACCAAATTCACCTGAATTGTCGTTATTAAAATTTTTACCATTAACCTACCATCACAGCCATTTCTTGGCCGCCACCTTGGATTTCACATCTTTTTTCACCATAGCCTTTTCAAGGGCCGCACTCCTTTTTTTACAGCTTGGCTGTTTTTGATTAGATTTCACTTCTTTTTGTATTTGTATACCCCAAAGCCGGCCTATGGCCAGCTTTGGGGCTTTTTAACCTATATATTTTTCTTTACCACAGGAAAAAGAAAAAGATGAAGCAGATTTTATAAATACTTTAACTCATTCTGATTTTATCAGTAAATGTACAAATTATATATATAATGCATATATCAAGAGTTCATAATATAAAAAGAGAGCATATATTTATTACATGTCAATTAATCCCCACAGGATAATTTGCAGCTGATTTCTCTACTGGGTGACTTGAAATGTAGCTGAACTCTCTACAGGGTGATCTGCTTGTATGTAGATGAACTCTTTACAGGATTCTCTCTACAGGGTGACTTGACTCTAGCTGAACTCTCTGCAGGGTTATCTGTTTGTAGTTGAATTCTCTACAGGGTGATTTGTTTGCAGCTGATGAACTCTCTACAAGGTAACTTCTTCTAGCTGATCTGTCTACAGGGTGACTTGTTTCTAGCTGGTCTCTCTACAGGGCGATTTGTTTGTAGCTGAATTCTCTACAGGGTGATGTGTTTGCAGCTGAACTCTCTACATGGTGGTTGCTTTGTAGCTAAACTCTCTAATAAGTGACTTCTTCTAGCTGAACTCTCTACAGGGTGATCTTTTCATAGCTGAACTCTCTACAGGATGATTTGTTTGCAGCTGAACTCTCTACATGATGATTTCTTTGTAGCTGAACTCTCTACAGGGTGATTTGTTTGTAGCTGAAATCCCTACAAGGTAACTTCTTCTAGCTGATCTTTTTACAGGGCATATTTGTTTGTAGCTAAGTTCTCTACAGGGTGATTTGTTTGCAGCTGAACTCTGTACATGGGAGTTTCATTGTAACTGAGCTCTCTACAATGTGACTTCTTCTAGCTGAACTCTCTACAGGGTGACTTGTTTCTAGCTGATCTCTCTACAAGGTGACTTGTTTCTAGCTGAACTCTCTACAGGTGATTTGTTTGCAGCTGAACCCTGGTTTCTTTGTAGCTGAACTCTCTACAAGGTAACTTCTTCTAGCTGATCTTTCTACAGGGTGATTTGTTTGTAGCTGAATTCTCTACAGGGTGATTTATTTGCAGATGAACTCTCTACAAGGTGACTTCTTCTAGCTGAACTCTCTACAGAGTGATTGATTTTTTTGCAGCTGAACTCTCTACATGGTGGTAGCTTTGTAGCTGAACTCTCTAAAAGGTGACTTATTCTAGCTGAACTCTCTAAAGGGTGATTTTTCATAGCTGAACTCTCTACAGGATGATTTGTTTGCGGCTGAACTCTCTACATGATGATTTCATTGTAGCTGAACTCTCTACTGGGTGATTTGTTTGTAGCTGAACTCCCTACAAGGTAACTTCTTCTAGCTGATCTATCTACAGGGAGATTTGTTTGTAGTTGAGTTCTCTACAGGGTGTTTGTTTGCAGCTGAACTCTCTACATGGTAGTTTCTTTGTAGCTGAACTCTCTACAATGTGACTTCTTCTAGCTGAACTCTCTACAGGGTGACTTGTTTCTAGCTGATCTCTCTACAGGGTGACTTGTTTCTAGCTGAACTCTCTACAGGTGATTTGTTTGCAGCTGATCTCTCTACATGGTGGTTTCTTTGTAGCTGAACTCTCTACAAGGTAACTTCTTCTAGCTGATCTTTCTACAGGGTGATTTGTTTGTAGCTGAATTCTCTACAGGGTGATTTATTTGCAGCTGAACTCTTTACAAGGTGACTTCTTCTAGCTGAACTCTCTACAGAGTGATTGATTTTTTTGCAGCTGAACTCTCTACATTGTGGTTTCTTTGTAACTGAACTCTCTACAGTGTGATTTGTCTGTAGCTGAACTCTCTACAGGGTGATCTGTTCGTAGCTGAACTCCCTACAAGGTAACTTCTTCTAGCTGATCTTTCTACGGGGCGATTTGTTTGTAGCTGAGTTCTCTACAGGGTGATTTGTTTGCAGCTGAACTCTCTACATGGTAGTTTCTTTGTAGCTGAACTCTCTACAATGCGACTTTTTCTAGCTGAACTCTCTACAGGGTGACTTGTTTCTAGCTGATCTCTCTACAGGGTGACTTGTTTCTAGCTGAACCCTCTACAGGGGATTTGTTTGCAGCTGAACTCTCTACAAGGTAACTTCTTCTAGCTGATCTTTCTACAGGGTGATTTGTTTGTAGCTGAATTCTCTACAGGGTGATTTATTTGCAGATGAACTCTCTACAAAGTGACTTCTTCTAGCTGAACTCTCTACAGAGTGATTGATTTTTTTGCAGCTGAACTCTCTACATGGTGGTAGCTTTGTAGCTGAACTCTCTAAAAGGTGATTTATTCTAGCTGAACTCTCTAAAGGGTGATTTTTCATAGCTGAACTCTCTACAGGATGATTTGTTTGCAGCTGAACTCTCTACATGATGATTTCATTGTAGCTGAACTCTCTACTGGGTGATTTGTTTGTAGCTTAACTCCCTACAAGGTAACTTCTTCTAGCTGATCTATCTACAGGGAGATTTGTTTGTAGTTGAGTTCTCTACAGGGTGTTTGTTTGCAGCTGAACTCTCTACATGGTAGTTTCTTTGTAGCTGAACTCTCTACAATGTGACTTCTTCTAGCTGAACTCTCTACAGGGTGACTTGTTTCTAGCTGATCTCTCTACAGGGTGACTTGTTTCTAGCTGAACTCTCTACAGGTGATTTGTTTGCAACTGATCTCTCTACATGGTGGTTTCTTTGTAGCTGAACTCTCTACAAGGTAACTTCTTCTAGCTAATCTCTCTACAGGGTGATTTGTTTGTAGCTGAACTCTCTACAGAGTGATTGATTTTTTTGCAGCTGAACTCTCTACATTGTGATTTCTTTGTAACTGAACTCTCTACAGTGTAATTTGTTTGTAACTGAACTCTCTACAGGGTGATCTGTTCGTAGCTGAACTCCCTACAAGGTAACTTCTTCTAGCTGATCTTTCTACAGGGCGATTTGTTTGTAGCTGAGTTCTCTACAGGGTGATTTGTTTGCAGCTGAACTCTCTACATGGTAGTTTCTTTGTAGCTGAACTCTCTACAATGCGACTTCTTCTAGCTGAACTCTCTACAGGGTGACTTGTTTCTAGCTGATCTCTCTACAGGGTGACTTGTTTCTAGCTGAACTCTCTACAGGGGATTTGTTTGCAGCTGAACTCTCTACAAGGTAACTTCTTCTACCTGATCTTTCTACAGGGTGATTTGTTTGTAGCTGAATTCTCTACAGGGTGACTTGTTTCTAGCTGATCTCTCTACAGGGTGACTTGTTCCTGCTGAACTCTCTACAGGTGATTTGTTTGCAGCTGAACTCTCTTACATGGTGGTTTCTTTGTAGCTGAACTCTCTACAAGGTTACTTCTTCTAGCTGATCTCTCTACAACATGACTTGCTTCTAACTGAACTCTCTACAGTGTGATCTGTTCATAGCGGAACTTTCTACTGGGTGATTTGTTTGTAGCTGAACACTTTGCATGATTGTTCTTTGTAACTAAACTCTCTACAAGGTAACTTCTTCTAGCTGATCTCTCTACAGGGCAATTTGTTTGAGCTGAACTCTCTACATGATGGTTTCTTTGTAGCTGAACTCTCTATTAGGTACCTTCTTCTGGCTGATCTGACTACAGGGTGACTTGTTTGTAACTGAATTCCCTACAGAATAATTTGCAATGTAATATAATTGAGTAAATTATAAATGCAGCTGAATGCTTTATTAGGGTGACTGTTCTATTAGAGTATCTCGATCTCGCATTTGCTACACGTAGTTGCCTTTCGAATCATAACTCAGTGGTTTGTATTCCGATTCTTCTGTACTACTGCAAGGAGTTTCTATGATGATTATTCCAGCTACATACTGATTTTCAGCTCATTGCTCTAAGCGGTTTGCCTGGTAGATACGAAAACTAATAGTTTTTTATTCATAAAAATCGATTGCGTAATTTTGACACAGGTCGGGTTTTGTGTCATATCTCCATGGTCTTTATCCCGATTCCTTTCAAACCACAAAAAGGCACTCCTACGATGGTTGCTCCATCTACATATCAATTTTCAACTGATTCCTCAAAGGAGTTTACCCTGTAGGCGTGACAGACCTTCGACCTTATTTTACGCAAATAATCGGTCATAACTCCGTGAATGTTCATCGGATTCCTACCAAAGTTGGTACACAGATCCGCCTTACTGAGCCCTTTAAGTGTGCCAAATTTCAGCCCGATCCGAGCACGCATTCGTGTTTTATGGCGGATTTTGCGAATGTGAGAAATGAAGAAGAAGTAGAAGAAGAAGAAGAAAAAAACGAAGAAATTAAAACGAAATTTTGTTCGCTCGTATCTCGGAAATGGCTGGAGCGATTTTCTTCAAATTTGGTGTGTAGACTCCCCTTACTGGCCGGCACCTCTCTAGCAAATTTGGTTCCAATCGGATAAGGGATCACAGAGCTACATAGGTGTGAAAAATGCGTTTTCTTTCTTCCTGTTAATATACTCACGGGTGGCACGCCGCTTCTTGGGCCGCACGACACACTACCGTGTGTCTTGATACACAAATAATTATGTATCTTCTTGACTGTTTTAAACTTTCTGTATCATATGTTTCCTTACATACATAAATTCTTTAGCTGGCACCTGTGGCTACAATTCTGCATGGTTGTTATCATGACAGGTCACACCCACCATTCGCTTCATTCTTCTTATTACCGTGCAAAGCCGATAAAAAGATTTTAAGAGCATTCTACAATACAGCACAAATGTAGGCAAGCTCCTGTTCAGTGTTTTCAGTGGTCCTTTTTAGTATAAACATGGCAAAAACAATTTATAAGGCAGCTAATTTTGCAGGCATTTAATGCAGGCTGTAAGCAGTTTGCATGTATAGAATGAAGAGATTATTTGCTCGCATGGGTGTATGGATGGACACACATGTATACATACACAGGCACATGATTTTCCAATTTCAGGAAATTAGGCACATGCCCACACAAGCCATCCAATAGCTGAGCTATGAAAAAAAGAGCACATCCTTCAAGGTGAAAAGTTATGAAAATCAAGGTGGCGGCCAAGAAATGGCTGCAATGATGTGAATTGACATTATAGCATCTTTGCAGCCATTTCTTGTCTGCCACTGTTGATTTCACAGATTCTTTCACCCTGGCCTTTGGGGGGAGGGGGGTATAGATATTACCTTATTACTTTATTGTAGGTTACTTGTTGGGTATATAGAATTCGAGGAAAATAGGAATGGGACAGGAACGGAAAGCGGCAACAGACCCACAGAAAATGCCTGATAAAGGTCATCATGCAATATACAAGTTGGATATACGTAGGTTATATTTACAGCACAATAATTATTTCTTTGCAGCGTTGTTTGGATCCTTTCGCAAAACACTCTAATAGAGCAGTCATCTGCATTAAAAAATGCATAGTCAAGATTTTTTTGTTAACTATCCCACCACGGACCTATCTGTGAACTGATGGACTATAGCTGTCATAGATTAGGTAAATCATCAATACTGAAAGTTAGCTACTCCTTTGAAACCATGAGCATTAAAATGTAACTATTAAACATTAAATTAATGAAAACTGAAGTATTCTAGTAACTGACAGTGCCTATTATATGCTTCAAAAGTTGCACCTACTGCTTCCAGATAAGAAGTCATAATTATGATGGGAGTGTATATGCCCGCAGCACTGGTATGCTTGTCAAGCTGAAGTGGTTCCAAAAGGAGTCCCCATGACTGGTTATTGTTCACAGGCCTGGTCATAGCTTTTAGTCTCCTCATTGGAGCCATGCACCTACAAATACTGCAGCTACCACATACCTATCATGTGAGTTTTCCCTAAGGTTGCAGATATAACTCCCCTCATCTATATGCAGGCGCTGTCAGTTAACTAGAATTCTTTGTACATGCAATAATGGTTAATTCATGCTTCAAGGAAGTAGTTAACTTTCAATGTTGATGACTTGGCTAGTCTGTATCTATGACAGCTGGTCCATCAATTACCTGGCTTTTATTTAATGCAGATCCCTATGAGATCTATATAGTTAGTGAAACATTGTTGACTGCTCTATTAGAGTATTTTATTGTAGGCCAATTGCTCTATTAGAGTGTTTCAGTCATTTAAGCGAAAGAATCTGAACAATGCCGCAAAGAAACTTTGTGCTGTAAATATAAAACATGTCCAACTTGCATATTGCATGATGACTTTATCAGGCATTTTCCATGGATTGTTCCCGTTCCCGCTTTCTGTTCCTGTCTTCCTCGAATTCTACTTACCCAGACTTGTTACACAGCTGAACTCACTTTTGTAACATAGCTGAACTCTCTACTGGGTGACTTGATGTAGCTGAACTCTCTACTGGGTGACTTGATGTAGCTGAACTCTCTACTGGGTGGCTTTTAATGTAACTGAAAGGGTGGATCCAGTTCATAATTTGGAATAGAAGGTGCCCCACCCTGAGTGAGTTTCCCCAACAAAGTTGGATATTAATTTCTATTATGAACTATAGAGCTACGGATGTGATTATTTCCTATAAAATATACACTTGCCTGTTGCATACTCTTACTGGCTGTACTTAGCCAAATAGTGTGTCTTGAATATGATGTTAAGACTCTTCCATGAAATACAATTTTATTGGCTGGGCATTTGGGACACTTTGTTGTAGGGGGTGGGGTTCCTGCTATATAGTATACTACTGAGCTGTATAATTATGAATGCTATATGTTATATGTGTTATATGTTATGTTTTAGATCTTCCAGCCATTATTAGTGGAGAATGGCTTTGTTTTATGGATCCACAAATGAAAATTTGGAAACCTGCTCCTGGTCAGAAATACAAGCTCACTGCGAACAAGCCACGATGCCGGGATTCATTTGCACCATTTCAGTTTTCCCATCACTGTAGTCTGAAACCATGCCAAGACTATGATGGGACTATCATTAGGTTTCCACTTAGAAAAGAGAGTTCTGAACTTTCAGATAAGCTGTATAGTGTAGCAAACCTTAACACTCTTTTGCTTGCTCTTAAAGATGATGCTGCAATTTTATTGTTGTTTTTAAGGCATGTGGAAAAAATTGAGGTATTTACAATAAACACCAGCAACACAGTGAGTAAAATTTTCAGTGTTGAAATGGATGAATCTACTGAATATAACAGAAGAAAACTGAAGACCAAATTTTTAAAAGATGTGACAGCGTACCACTCTAACCCCAGATCAAAACTGCCTCATCTGCAGTATGAAACAACAGTGACTGTGCATGATTTTCAAACACGCAAACAGTTAGACTATCAGTGGTTAGTTATACACTGGGTAGGCTCTAGAGATAAGGATGTTATGGAAGCCTCAAGTAAGGTGTGTAGTCTTCCTTGGATTGGTTTTGCTGTACCTCTCACATTGCAGTGTCCCAGCAGATTGTTTTGTTTTCTGCCTCTTCCAGACAGTAAAGAGGTTAATCCACCATTACCAGTTTGTGTTCATGGTACCTTTGGGTTGAATAAGGATCGTCGTCATTTGAAATGGATAACCTCTGATATGAAGAATGATGCTGGAGCATTGTGGAATAACTTATTGCTATTAAAAATGCTTCCATCTTGTTATGTAGATTGTCTTAATGTTTTAAAAGAGAAATGCAATTCAGAGGCATTTTATTTTTTTTGGCCAAATACATCTACTATCAGAAAAACCAACTGGAAAATTGGTTTAAATGCATTGTTATCTCTATTGCTACAAGGTCAATATTTTTGGTCAGAGAATGGTAGGTGGGTAGGGCTAGACTCATCAGTGTGTGTAGTACCACAGGTGAACAGTAGCCGGTTTCCTAAAGTTGTTATTGATGTACTCATCAGGTGTGGTAAAACGGTAGTGGTGCTGCCTGATGATGTTTGGGATGCTGTGAAGTTTATTCATGGAAGTTTTTATCCATTTACTACAATTACATCACCCGTTGTGCGAAAAGCACTTAAAAGTAATCCCCGAAGTTATGTCAATCTGAGCAGAGTGGAAAAGTTTCAATTGTTACATTTTTGTCTTGAAGATGGGAAATATTCTAATGCTATTGGTTTAAGGCTTCTACCAACACTAAATGATACATTTGTGACATTTGAAGCTAATAACTCTTGGGAGAAAATGTATCTGTGCAAGCAAAAGTTTGCTGAAACAAAATTGTTATCTAACTATAATTCAGTAATAGTTAGTTTGGAAGCTGAAGATGAAGGATTGCACACAAAGTTAAATCAATTAGCTGAGAATGGGTGTACACAGCTGCAGGTGATGAATCTTAACACTGTTGCAACACTGCTGAAGCAAACCCCACCATTTAAAAATGGTTGGTGTTTACATGGTTCTGCTGGTGGTTTTTACAATGATAGTTGGTTAAGAAGATTTTGGAGGTGGGTGAGCAAATATGATTTGTCACATTTTGAGGGCATTTCACTTATTCCCATTTGCAATGAGAAAACTGTTAATGCTTTCCGGGTTATGCCACTACTAAAGAAAAGTAATTCCAATGTATTAAAATTTAGTAGCAATATTAGTAGCATAAGGTTTGGTCATACCAGTTTGGTGTCTGCTGCTGGTAAACTAGATTGCTATTTAACATCAGCTAATGATTTTGAGTTCTTATATCACGCTGAGCTCAATAACTATATCTGTGAATTGTCATCATCATGTTTACTGACCATTTCATCTCAGTCAAATTACCAGTCTGTGGTATTTACTCAAGAAGAAGCAGTGGCTTTAAGAGAGTTCTTATTTCAGTATTATATTGATTTAAATATAGCACAAAAATCTGTTCTACTTTATTTACAGATCTTTTCCACAATTCAAAAAGGCACTTTGTATTCTGTACAGCAAGCAAAAAGTAGAGTTGCAGGAAAATCTACCACTTTACTTATAGCAGAACCAGAGTATCTTGATAAATACCTTTCTTTTATTCCACCAAGTCCAGTGATACTAACGTGTGTGACGTCAATAGTTGATAATGTACAGTATATGCTACAGGGTGCTTGTTGGGTCCCTACTAAACTGCAGCTAATTACTCATGTGATTCTGACTGCAATAGAAAGTAAGCAGTTCACGAGAAATCGTATTTTAAAAGTTACATCAATATTATCAGAACCTGGTGAATTTTATAGCTTAGCCGGTGGACAGGGTGGTAGCCTGTTTATCAGTAAGCTAAAGTCAATGAAGTTTGTACCAGTTGGTCAAAGGAATGATTTAGTTCTGCCATGCGAAGTTTATAATCCGGCAGATCGTATGGTAAAAGATTTGTTTGATGGACAAAGTGTATTTCCCATTTCTCCATTTTCAAGGAATCACTATTCAATATTACAGCAGCTAGGTATGAAAGATTGTACTTCTTTATGTGCATCTGACATAATTAGAGTCGCTAATCTTGTTATAAACAATGATGGTGGAGTTCAAGCTGAAGTGAAAAGAGCATGTAAACTATTAGAATTTCTTGCTTCTTCCACTGGTAATAAGTTGTTAAATGAGTACTATAACTATTGTCCACTAGATGAAACCCTTTGTTCTCTACAATGGTTACCTGTTATTACAACACCACCTAAAGGTTATCCTAAATGTCTTGGTTGGAAAGGATCTAGTGGTAGTCAGTTTGTGTCTGCTCAAAGTTTACATACCAGTAGTTCACCAGAAGAACAAACGAAACTTCCAAACTTAATAGGTTCACAGATGAAGATTCTTCAATATGATGATCCATTACCAGTAAAGTTGATAGCATCACTAAATATTCCACAAAGTGTACCAGTAGATGCAATGATTTTGCAATTCTTGAAGCTGATCAAGCATAAAACAGAAATTGAAAGACAGAAAATGAATGAAACTGTTAAATTATTATACTCCTACCTACAACAAGCAGCAGATAATAACCGCACCAGTCAATACTGGCGACAACTAAGGCAGTCAGAAGTAGTACAAGTCAGTGATAACAAGTTTGTACTACCTAGTGTAGTGGCTTGTTCTTTTGATGAGAAGTGCATGACTGTAGGTAAACTAGAGCCTTACTGGTATATCTTACCTAGTGATCTTCAGCAGTATAGGTCATTATTTTGTTTTATCGGTGCTACAGACACCATCACTGTTTCTGATATTTTGTATATATTTGAAAGAATAACATCTACAGGTAATGCGAAAACCAGAGATTTGCCTTTGGTCAAGAAAATTTTACAATGGTTGTGCAATAAGTTCACCAGTGATGAATTAATGAAAATGCTTGAGCGTATTTTTGTGCCAGTCAACAATGATGATGAAAACAAACTAGTCCTCAAGCCTGCTGATAAAGTTGCCTTCTTAAATGAAGATTTGCAATGGCTAAAAGATGTTAAAGAGGCATTAGGTAGTATTGCACAAGGTTATTTCTTGGTTCATCCGTTTATCAACTACAACATGTGCTGTGCACTGCAACTAAAGCCACTCAACACAATGATTGCTAATACTGAAGAGTTTTGTTTTAAACAAGCTGGTCAGTCTGAACCACTTACTACTCGTCTTAACAGAATACTGAGGGAGTATAGAGACACTAGTGTGATTCAAGAGTTGTTACAAAATGCTGATGATGCAGGAGCTACAGAAGTAGCCATATATTATGACACGAGGGAACATGATAGTAGCCATCTCTTCTTTCCTGGAATGGCTAATAGCTATGGTCCTGCACTGTTGTTCTACAACAATGCTGAATTTAGTGAAGAAGATTTTGAGAACATAAGGAAGATAGCTGGGGAGACCAAGATAAACAAACCACTGAAGATTGGAAAATTTGGAATTGGGTTTTGCTCTGTTTATCACTTTACAGATGTTCCTTCATTTGTAAGTGGAGACAGCCTAGTTATATTTGATCCTACACTGCACTGCCTGCGCAAAGAGATTAAAAGTGAATTTAATCCTGGAATTAAAATTAATTTTAACCAGCATTTTTTATTGAAAAAATCTAACCAACTAAATCCATATATGGGAATTGGTGGATTTAATCCTAAGAAACCATTTCATGGAACTTTGTTTCGGTTTCCATTGCGTTTAAGTAGCAGCGATATTAGTAAAAGTGTTTACACAAAGGCTAAGGTCCAGTCTATGGTGAATAGAGTAAAGGAAAACAGTTCTAAGTTGCTCATGTTCTTAAACAGTGTGAAGAAAGTTTCATTCTATCAGTCACATGGTGATGGCTTTAATAAACATTTTGAAATAACTGTTGCCAAAAAAAGTATTTACAATTCTATATCATGCCAAGTGTCAGTTACTACCATATTGCCATCCAGTAAACATAAAGAAGAGAAATGGTTGATTGCGTCTGATGCTCAGCAGTTAGTAATTGGGCCAAAAGAACAAAACCATGGCACTGCATCAGTGTCTGTCAAGTTAACTACTGATAGTACTTCCAATAAGATTCGTGTAGGCACTATCAAAGGAGAGTGTTTCTGTTTTCTACCACTTAACATTGAGACTGGATTACCGGTTCATGTTAGTAGTAATTTTGCAGTCACAACCAATCGTCGTGGAATATGGAAAGCTGATGACGTGGGAACTGCCACAAAGGAAACGAATTGGAATAAACTTCTAATGGAATCTGTTGTAGCTCAAGCCTATATTAAACTTCTTTTGTCCTTGCAACAAATGCAACAAGATGGGTCTCTTGTTGATTACACATTTCATAGTCTTTGGCCTATTAGTTTGAATGAAATTAATCCATGGGATTTCCTGGTAAACAAGGTGTATATGATTACATTTTCAAGCCAGCACTCTTTGTTTTATTCTGAAGTCATGAGTTGTTGGAAAAAACTCAATGAATGTAACTTTCTGTCCAAATCTATTTTGCAGATTGGCTTTAGTAATGATTTATATGAGTCGATATATCATGTAGCTGCCACTTTGAAACTTCCAGTAGTTCATCTCCCTGACAAACTCTTGGATAAGCACAAGGATAACTTAATGTTTAACTCTAGAATTATTGGTGAAGGGGAATTTATTAGGAATTTCTACCAAGATAAGACATTGTCAATGGTCTCAGTGCAAGACAAAACAGAAATAGTAGCAGCATCTCTTATAGTTTTTGCTAATAATAGACACACTAAAGCTATGCCAGCATTGATGAAAAATACAAACTGCATACCATGCAGTCCTGATGGAAAAATATTCAAGAAACCACAAGAACTTTTAGATCCTAATTCAAAAATAGCACAACTGTTTTCACTTGACAATGGTGTATTTCCAGATCAGAATTTTCTTTCTAGGCATTACCTACTTACTATATCTTTGAATAGTCTTGGTTTGATGGCATCTCTGTCTTGGGAACTGGTAATTGACAGGGCATGGTGTGTGGAGGAGTGGTACAATGAAAATACCAAAGAAGCTCTAAAGCGGCTTGTTATATTGGTTGAATGCATTAAAGATAATTCCTCTGAGTATTTGCCTCAGAAAAGTGTCACACATGAGCTACAACAAATACCCTTCCTACCAACTATGAAAAAACCAGAAATATACCCAATCAAATGGAAGGCTGATACAATGTCCCAACTATTGTCTGGACCTGAATTGTTGAAAACGTCATATAATGAGAACAGCATTAATGCAGTGTACGCATGTGGGTCACAGGTAGCCATTCTTGATACCCACTACCTATCACCTCATTTCACATCTAATGTACAAAAGATATTGGGAATCACCCAAGAAATTGATGTCATTCATGTAGTTGGGCAATTTAATGAATTGCTGCAATGGTTTCAGGGCATTTCCAGTGATTTGCTAAGTAAAGAACTTCTTGAATGCACCAATATTATCACTCTTACTGTTTACGATTTCCTGAGTACAAAGTTAAAATCTATGAAAGATAATGATCTTTTGCAGAAACATTTGTTGCCATTAAAAGATCAACCATGTATATGGAATGGAAAACGGTTTTTAACACCTGCATGTGTTTGTTTTAACTGGGAAATGTCTGGTCCATATCTGTACAAGTTTCCAGAACTACTAGAACCATTTGTGGATCTCATGGAGTATTTTGGCATTGAAAATGATTTTTCTGCTATAGTAATGCTCAATGCTTTGCATGAAATGAAAAGTAAGTATGGAAATAATAAACTTCCAAAAAATCTTCGGGCTGTTGTCAGACACATTTTACCAAAGCTGTCTGATCACGAAATACAATCTGACACAGAAATCTTCCTGCCCGACAATGAGTTTGTGCTTAGAAGTATTAAAGAGTTAAAATACAATGATGCACCATGGTGTGATCCTAGTGAAGAATATGTGTACTGCCATGAGTGTGTGGAAAGAACTGTAGCTATACATCTTGATGTAGAGCTAGTAAAAAACATCTTGCTTGAAGACCTTGACGTCACAAGTAATGACTTGCTGTTGTTGGGTAAAGAATTTGGACAGCAAGAAAAGTTGACACAGAGACTAAATAATATTCTAAGAGATTATCCCAGTGACATAACTTTTTTGAAAGAGCTCCTCCAAAATGCCGATGATGCTGGTGCTACACAGCTGTTTATCATTTTAGACAAACGCTTTCATGATAATGAAAAAGTCATATCTGATGAATGGAAACCCCTGCAAGGACCTGCCTTGTTGTTTTGGAACAACTCGTCATTCAGTGACGAAGATTTGTTAGGCATTCAAAAAATTGGTCTTGGCAGTAAAAGAGATGATGCTGACAAGATTGGTCAATATGGTATTGGATTTAATGTGGTGTACCATTTTACAGATTGCCCCTCATTTGTCACTAATGACCGACTTTGCATAATGGACCCACATTATCGTTACATTGCTCCTAAAAGAATGAAACCAGGTTGGATGTTTCAAGATTTGGAGACATTGTGGAACAGATTTCCAGACATGAAGTCACCATATCTTTTAAATGAACTTGATGATCTTCCAGCTGAAATGAAAGAAGGTTCACTTTTCCGTTTGCCACTAAGATTAACTGTGGAAGAAGCTGAACAATCTGAAATTGTTGAAAACAGTGGCTTTTTTGAATTGGATAAGCTTGAAAGTGACTTAAAAAGTTGGGTACCAGAGATGAGAGAAGCATTGCTTTTTGTCCACCATGTATGTGATATAAGGCTGTATGTGATATAAGGCTGTATGTGATAGAACCAAGTGATGCAGGCTCAGTTGGAGTTATATCATGGGATGATCCTCAGCCGATTGTTCTTTGCAGCCATGTTGAAAGTGCTAAAAGTAAAAAGAACATAATCCTGGATTCTGGTAATTGCAAGCTAACTACATATAACATGAGGCTTGCTGACAAGCAAACTAATAAAGAAGTTAAATGGGTGGTTCAGCTGGGAGAAGGAAATCCATTGGATAACAAATTTGAATGGAAAGAAGTCAAACCGCCTGATATTGAACTTCGTCCAAGACATGGTATTGCTGCTCCACTTTTTGAGAAACACAGACATTTTTTTGGCAAATCATTTTGCTTTTTGCCATTGCTTGATTATACACATCTTCCTGTACATATTCACGGCCAGTTTGTACTTCATTCTGATCGTCGAGGTCTTTGGGCAAGCAGTGATTATGGTGGCCATGGTAAGCACAAAATAACTGATCCCAAAAAGATATGGAATGATTTATTAATTGAAGCAATTGGTGCTTCTTACGCTCATTTTTTGACACACTGCATTGCACAGGGTGGATCTGTTTGTGATGAAGAAAAAGCAAAGAAATCTTTAGAAAATTATTACAAATTGTTTCCAGTTCTTAAAGAAGCTTCACATGAACCATGGAACACATTGGCTAAAGAACTGTACAAGGCACTTGATATAATGAATCCTCCCATTCTAGCTACAGTTGTAGAACAAATTGAAGAAGGCCAAGATTGTCTGTATTCTATTAACTGGTGTCAGCTACATTTACCTGGTGCATCTGATGAAGGTTATTTTTATAAATTTATTGCCTATCAACAGCAAAAGCATAAAACATTCAATGTCATAGGAATGAATTTAATAAGTACTCCTTTATCCATCTATGAACAGTTCGAAGAAGTTGAAATAAGTCTGCCATTTATATCACAACAGTCAGTACTAAAATACTATGCTAAATTCCATGATGAAATATTTATGCATCAAAGTTTGCCATGTCATATATCCACCACAAAATTTAGTGATGTTGAATGTTTCATAACATTCGTGAAATACTTGTCTGTACACAAAAGCACAGAGCAAGCTGGTGAAGTTGCTGATAAAAGCCCTCCGAATGAAGATACTGATACGGCTACAACTGAAGAAACTGCGGATGCAAATTCATATCAGACTTTGCAAAGTTTGGGGTTTTTGCTGACTGCAAATGAAAATGTGCATTGTTTGTCTGATGGCTTAAACACCATAAGTTCGAGTAACTGGGAATTGTTTCCAAAAAGTCAGGATAATTTCTTACACAAAGATTTGATGGCAGAGTTCAAAAGCAGTAATATCATCTTTCAACCAAGTGATGATGGTGGGTTTGATTTGATTCATTTGGTTTTTGCTGCTAATTTGCCTTCTGCGTGGTGTGGAGCAGCTCAAGCTTCTATGGAAGATGTTGAAGTTTCATTGGTATACAAATTTTTAAAATGCATTACTGAGGATCCTGTGTTCAAAGTTTATTGCCAGCAGCTATTAAGTCATTTCACCCTTATTCCTGCTGATAATGACATGGTGTACTCTATTATTTCAGAGCTACTGCCTATGACTACAGAATTTGATATTGATGAAGAAGTAGAAGAGCTTTTAAGAAAGCTACAAATGCCTGTTGTAAATGACTTGGTACAGTTTACCTTAATTGGGAGTGGTATCACTTTACCAAGTATGTCTAAACACACTGATGTGTTGAAAAATGTCTATTTAATAAATAAAAAATTCCCAGATAAGCTTGCAAACTTAAATGAAAAAGATATGGTAATATTGTTTGCGGTATTCAAACAAATTTCTTATTCATCCAGTAAATATGAAGAAAATCCATCTGTGAAACACATCAAAAGTCTACCAATTTTCAAGACAATCACTGGTGATTTGATTCAGCTTTCATCAGCTTCTACAATATGGATTTGGAATGATCAGGTGTGTGAAGATGGTCTTGCTGAGTGGATGAACCAAATTGATGAATCAGAGGTGTTTCTAGATCCAACAGCTCCATGGAAAGTGCTACGCAGTCACACAGAATACTTGGATGTTAAAGAGATTTCTTTGTATGAGCTCTATTGCAATTACATCTTCCCTAATTTTTATACAATGAATTTTGAAGTGAGAGTCAAACACATCAAATTTATCTCAAAGCGAATTTTTGAAAATTGCGTGCTCCATTCACAGAATGAATATTTAGGATACCAGTTGCAAGCAAACAATTTTATTGAAAAACTTAAATCCTTACAGTGCATCGGCACAGATAATTCTAACTTGTGTACTATTGATTCATTTTATGATCACTCCCAAGCGATGTTTACCACATTCTGTGATGCTGAATGCTTCCTACCTGAAGTATTACATGATGAAGATATTCAAAAATGTTTACACTATTTTGGATTGAAAACGGTACCATCCACTGCAGATTTTATACAGTTCTGTTGTCAACTGAAAGAATTTCAAGATGTTGCAACTGTCCACAAAGCATCACATATTTTATTAGGGCTTCTTTTAGATGCTAGAGAGAAGTACGGACACCTTCACACTGAGCCATTTTTACAGCAAATATCAAATATACCTATTGCTGTTGTAAAAGCTGCTCCAATGTTAAATGCAATAAAAGCACAGCAACTTGGTGAATGGCCTATTGTAGGCAAAGAGGAAACAATCACTCTTTCTAAGCTATCAGGATCATCTCTTGAGAAAAACAAATATTCTGTATGGACATGCAAACCTCTGGTAAAATTACCTGTTCTATTCTACAGCTCTACAGACAAGAAAAGAATGCAGATTTTGGGTGTTTCCATTGATCCAAGAACTGGTGATATAGTTCAAAATTTGAAAAATCTTTCTACAACTGAATTTTCAGATTTTTCTAAGTTTCATAAGCTCATGTCTCCCAAAATAGCTAAGGTTAGCTCTCACTTACCCACTATTGTGGTAAAGATGCTTGAATGCATCCACGAAAATCTCAGAAAGCGTAAACAGCGTGACAGTGACAATTACAACCTGGGGCAACTTAGACTAGATATTGGTGACTTGGAATTTTTGCCCGTTAAGCTGCAAATAGCTGGATATGTATTAGTAAAACCAGTACAGGTGCTTGTTATGGACAGGTCAAAGCTAGATCATTTTTATCCATTTCTTCATCCTCTAATAGTTGAGGCTCAACCAGTGCTACAGCTCCTCACTGAAGTTGGTGTTAAGATGTCTTTTGATTTTTCACACATGCAACTTGTGTTGAGGTTAGCTAAAGATTTATGCAAGGATAACAAGGTGGATCATAATACTAAGCGTGCAGTGGCACATGCTACAGTGGAATTAACAATGCTATTAAGAAACAAGCAGAATAGAGAAATTATTTCTCTCAAGCAACCACTCTACCTACTCAATAGTCAGGATGTATTGACTGACTGCTCAAAACTTGTGTTGTTCGATATTAGTAGTGTACGCCCTCCCATCCTTCCATCTAAATTTACATATCTGAATCCATTGCCTAATATTCCTGCAGCTGCATATTGGGATCCCAGAGAACTGTTGGATCTTTTGCCAAAAGAACTGGGATTAAAGAGTTTAAAGTCTACACTGCAATACACAATGACTGCTAATTGCAGAGGAGTACAAAGTACTCACTCCCAAGTAACTACTATTGAGCAAATATTACGCTCTAATGTATTTAAAACAGCAATAGAGAATTATGCCTGTTATTGTACTAATAAACGTAAACCACCAGAAGTTGTAACTAAAACAATGACTAACTTTCAGAGTAAACTGACAGTGCAGTACGTGAAGGAAGTGCAACTTAGACCACACCTAATTCTTGACAATGAAATCACTCCACTAGATGAAACTATTTCTCAAGATTATTTCCTCCAGATTTACAATGACAAATACATTTTAACTCTAAAAAATATTGCTGTTTACACTCAAAAAACTTACCTGAAGATGTCAGGTAGTCTATGTATAGCCTTGGGGTTGAGTGGTGTAAATTTTGAAGTTTCACAGGTTAGTGGTGTTCCACCAATCATATCCTTTGTTAACATGATTTTGAGTTGTGGCTCCGTTTTCAAAATTGCAAATATAATTAAAAGATCACTTCCAGGAGTTGGTAATATTGAGCAGGACATGGTTGACTCAGAGCCTGTATTAGGTGAAGAAATACCAGAGTGTTGGCATCATAGACTAGATCAAAACATCTTCAATTATTTTATGCCACAAGAACTGGTAGGATATGAAATAGAAAATAATGATATTGTATATGCTCAGGTGTTGTACTGCAATAATGCTGAAACTTATGACAATGAAGATGTGGAACAGATATTTGAGTTAAAGTATACCATAACAATAGGGAATGACACAGAATTAGAAGTGACTGTGTTGCAGCTGTACAAGTTTGTGTCTGCAGTGAAAGATCCAGCAACACAAGATTTTAGCAGTGGTGAATTGGAATTACATGAAACTGGAAACTCTGAAAGTGCCAAACAGGCTAGGCAAGCACGAGTAGCAGGTGGCAAACAGGCAATAAGGGCTGCAGTGAAAGCTGCCTGGAATTTACCAGAGGAGCAAAAAAGAAAGGCAATTAAAAGACTGTATTTGCAGTATCACCCTGATAAGAACCCTGACAACCCAAATGCCACAGCTGAATTTCAATTTTTACTGCAAGAAATAGAGAGAATGGAGAAAGGATATCCTGAGGAATCATTTGATGCAGAACAGCCATTTAGACCACCAAGTTCCTTCAATTTTGGATGGAGTGGGTGGTTCAACCAGTGGAACCAAACAGCATTTTCACATTGTAATTACAGGTCAAAAGACAGGGCCCGGGGAGGATCATCTAGGGGAGGAGCATTTTGGAGAGGTGGAGGTGGTGGTGGATGGCAAACACCTAAACCACAGACAAATCACAGTGAAGCTGTAAGATGGATCAAACAAGCTGAGTATGACTATGCTTCTCTGTCTACACTGATGACATCATCTCAAACTGATGAAAAAACATGTGCGTCCACTTGTTTCATGTGCCATGAAGTTGCTGAAAAGTCTCTTAAGGCTGGTATGTATGCTAAGTGTGGAATGGCAGGAGAGTCTACCGTAAAGAATCACAATGTTGTGACTCCAGCACGTGCACTCATACAGATGGGATGTGAGATAAATGTTGATGATGCCATTTTCTTAGAGCACTTCTATTCACATCCCAGATTCCCTTACTGCTACCCTCCTCCAACAGTTCCTGGAGAGAAGTATGTGAGTAGCACAGCCAAGGCAGCCTTTGATGCAGCTACTAGGATTTATGAAGCTATAAAACAATTAATAGATGATGAGGAGTAATTTATTCCATTAGAACTATTTATAATTTTTTAAGGGGACATACATATTAAGAATAATAAAATGCACAACTCAATGTACATAGAAATTTATACATTAATACAATTTAGACATTAATGTAGGAATGAACATATTAGTACGTAGAAGGCAAATAAAATCCTACCTAATATGCAGCTTGCTCTATTAATTTTGATCATGATCAATAAATATTTGTGGTGAGCCTCCCACACTTCCAACTGGCTTTACACATCTTAGTTCATTAATAACCCAGGGCTGGATTTCCAATTTTACCAAAAGAAAAAAAAAAAGTTATGAAGTATATGCAATTATTTTTATTTTATTGTACTGCATGTGGACGGCCAGTATGTCTAGGGGACCAGCCCCAAGAAAAATCAAATACACACAAACTGTACATTATGACTATTGCTTACATACAAAATGATAAATACTATTCCATTGCAAACTGCAACAGAAAGTTATACATGTCATTGTATAGACAAACGTGTACCTCCAAAATGTTAATGAAAACTTTTGCAGATTAATTATAATCTCTTAAGGTACAATACAATGTAAGTAGATCAGAGAAGTAAATTTGAGCAATCAATTGCAAATTGAAATAATTACATTATTCTACTACACTATATAATTTCTCCATATTGTTTCAAATGTGTTAACAAAAGTACAATTTTGACATAAAACAAAAAATTCTGACAATTATTCATCAACAGTTTTACAAAATTGTCTAGTAAATAATTTTCTGCTCAACAGGGTACAATATAATTTATATGCTTTATAATTTATATCCTAGTTATGTATAACATTTATAATAACAGAATGCAGCTACGTAAAATCTTTCTTATGCACCATAGCTTTTTTCACATGCTGATGATGCTGTAGAATACAAAAATAATGGCAGTATATAGCTTGTTAGAAACTTCTTTTAGTCAACTTTGGGTTCCCAAATGATGAGTGCTTAGGCACAAAAAATATGTGCAGCAGATTGGCAAAGAATAATAAATAACCAGTTGTCTGACATTGAATGGAATCCAGATTATTACATATCCAGAACTAGTTGCATGACTGGACACATCCCTCAACTATCAATTACTGAAATTTGAAGTGGCCATTGCACTTTAGTTTCAGCTGCTATGTTCAGCCCATTACTCAGCATTACAAATGAAGAGCAGTACAAGAAGTCAAGTACCTCTGCAATCAATCACTGAAATTAAAGTACTAAAACCATGACATGTTACTGTCAATAAACATCTACACAGTAGTGGGGAAAGAAATGGGACATAAAGGAGATAAGTCCAAGATGTATTTATTGTAGCTGCAGTGGAGCACTCAAATGCATCCTTTTAGATTGATACTATCTAATAGGACAGTCACTTTGTAGTGAAATACTCTAACACCGATTATTAAAATGTTCCAAGATAGTTGTAAGAAATGTTGCTAACCTAGAAGCACAATACAAGCATAATGGGAACACTGAAGAGCATAATATGTGAAAATTTTGGGAAACCCCTGGAAGCATTTGGGAAACATTTTGAGCATATTTGACTCAGATTTACCTGCAAATATAGGTAAATAACTGGTTCTACTTGAAGCAGGCAATGTGTCAATAACACTAGATAGATAAACAAGTAAGTTGCATATAATTTTAATTTTCCTGTACTCTGAAACTAACTTATGATGTGTATTATATTTTCTTTCATATTTAAGATTTCTGTCTCAGTATAATTATACCCAGGCTTAATATATCACTCTTCCTTTCTTGTGAATTTATTGTATTAATATTTTTCCCTTCTTGATCCAGGGGTAGAAGTGCTGTTATATAAGGTAATGAATATATCTGCAGTGTGAATGTACACCTAGATATTGACTTAATTTAGCTACATATAGAAGGATTTTTTTTTTAATTTGCATGCTATGCATGTAGACATGATTATTTTGCATTTTAGCCTGAGAATAAATCAGCTCACCCGTAATCGGCTGCCATTATTCAGTGTGTAGTATAAATGTATCAGAGTGTACATGCAGTATCACACCACATACAGCCCCCAGCTGTTTATCTACATACACTCTATAGCAATTTAATGTTGGTTGGTAAATAGAATCACAACCAGCCATTTGTCTCAAGCTGATATCATTCATTTGTCAACTGCCATCCAATGATGGTGGGTAGGTGAGCAAGGTGTTCCATATTATGATTGTGTAATAAGATCGGTGATATGATCAGCCCGACTCCCGATTGCATGAGACTTGGGGGGAAAATACCTGGGGGTTCCTGACTTTGAAGCCACAGGGATTTCTAAGGCCATCCTAACATGCAGCATTTTCCTGCACATGCATGTTTTCATAACGCTTTCCAATTCAATAATACTTACTGTTCTGTACTACCTCTAGTGCTGTGATGCAGGTATTGTACATACATGGTACGTGGCCTTTATACATGCACTGTATTCTCCCATGCTTGCTGGCTGCAATGATACTACACAAGTACACACAAATAATCTCCCTCCATTAACTTTTGTTTAACAAATCTATTGCCCATTATATATAATCTATTGTTTCTAAAAAGCCTAAGGTTGTAATTTTAATAGTGGATCAATACCTTCAGTATCCCATACGTGATATTTGGCACAATGGTGAGATAACAATGCAGTATTTATATAAAGAAGAAAATTGAAGGCTCAATAATTTCAGTTCACTTCAAAGCACCCCTCTATAGAGGTAATCCGTGCATGCATATACGCTGTAGCTATGTATATACAAGCACATGATACACTGACAAAAATGGAATAGCTTTATATACAATGAATCAAAATAGCTATTACTTTTTCCAGCTATAGAATCAAGGATTCATCTTGTACACATGCAGCACTACAAGAAGTGACAGGTCTGTGGTCAATACAATACCTGCATGCATACATGCACAGAAACACACACTCAGTTTTGTACAACTACAATGTTACACGGTCTGGTTTGTAAGCTGGAGCATATCCCTTTTCTCCTGGAAAATATATGTCTTTTATATACAGTCTAGTAGCTTTAAGATATCTTGTTGGGAGTAGTATTTGACTTTTCTATAAAGTGTTTAATTTTCAAGTTAAGGTATAATGATTGTGAAGCATGTGAAGCTTTAATGGCTCTTAATTTCCCTTGCTTGCTCAGTCTTTCTATTCTCTAGTTTTAAGGGAAGACTGCATCAGTAGAAAACTGCTGCTTTTCAGCAGTGCCCTTGCTATGTAGCTAGTACTACATAATAATCGATTGATTGATTGATTGATTAATACTTAATTAATGTGTAAGGCAGTAGCTAATTACAACTGATACAACACAGGTTACACAGCAAAAGATAATAATAATATGCTAGGTCTAGCATAGTCTACAATGAGCTTCAGTACCCCCAAGCAACCTTCCCCTCCTTTTAGATCTGTCCTTACTCTGAGTGCAACCAGTGATCCAAACGGGTACGGCTTCCGGATTCTTAGAAATATCCGTTTCAAATCATAAACGGCGCGCGCCAACACGTTTCGAATAACAAGAAACGGCTACTACTAGGGAAACGATAATTCATTGTACTTGTACTTTTATTAATTGCTACTTTCGTGCTATATAAAGAAGAAGCTACACTAACGTCTCTTTAGCCGGAGGTGTGATCCGGCGAGTACCGATACAGCGACAGTCACTACGCTACGAACACTGCGCCATGGCAGGTGAGTTAAGTTTTAATGTTTTGTACCGTTTGATTTGTACGCTATATACTTTTTTGCGTTGTGGCAGTGATCAATGGACACGTGCGGATGAAAACCAATACAATTGGCTGGCGCTAGGCTTGGTCGGCAGTTACATGTCCATATTGAATTTAATAATCAACACATTAATATTGAAAGGACACGCCCCAGAAAATACGTAAAATGCTTAAAATGGTGTTAAAACAGTGATTTTCGTGTATTTTCGAAGTGCCAACAACATTAAGTAGTGGTACCCACCAGCGTTGAAACCGGGTCACTACTGCTGACCCGGATGACCCACTGATCCGGATTGACCGTTCGATTCGTGTTGAGTAAACAGGGGCAGATCCAGACTTTTAGAATTGCAACTTCAGCCTAGCTGTAGGTTGAAGACCAAAAAAAAAAAAAAAAAGGTCATCACCTACTAACAATAGCTACCCCTCACCGTAGATACCCTCAGTTTGTACTACATACTGCACTTACTAATAAATGGGCGTGGCTGAGCGTATGTTTGTAACGTGATAAGCGGGCGTGGCTCACGAAAGAGCTACACGATAGTGTTTATAAGTTTCCACGTTGTCAAACGAACAATTTAGTTTCTCACGTGATCTAATCCGGGTCAGACCTGGATAATTTGTAAACCGGGTCAGACCCGGATGACCCGGAGAAAATGTGACCCGGATGACCCGACCCGGTTTCAACGCTGGTACCCACAAAAAACCGGTCTGATAATTACTCACATACCTCAAAGGAATACTCCACCTTTTTTCATGGTTGTAGCTGCAGCGGATATGTGGGCCCAGCACAGTTTCTGACCCCGATTTGTCATTGTGCATAATGTATATTGTGGGATTCACCCATTATCCAGACTATGGGAATTCACCTTAATCTAATTAGTCTAAACACAAAAAATAGTCTGGAACTTTGTGTACATGAATAATAGTTCAGTAATTTGAGGGAATTGTTTGAAGTGTTGTTGCCCTGGAGCGGACCACTCAGTTTAAAGACAAAAGTTAAGGAGAACCGCTTCGAGAATAGTGCCGCGTGAGCAACTTACAGTAGTTTAGAATTGCTTTGTTCTAGTTTCTGTAGGCCTATATAAACAGATACCATGTTTCCTAAGCCAAATTTTTAGTGGGTTTCTCGTGCATTTTTGACCTTACCATGTCAGTCAGTAGAAACAGAATTCCGCTGAAATCAGTAAATTTTATTAGGTGTGTAATGCAGTCTCATGCCATACCCTGGGGTTCTATTTTCAAGTGCTAGTTTTATGTAGCAATTCTGGTATCATGGCTGTCGAGTTCACTGTAGAAATGTTCTCAGTTCTTTTCGTTTTTTCCATCTCCAGCTCAATTACTTTTAACATTCAGCGTGTAGACTGAATAACTGAGTATATACCGTGGATATAGCTATTATCACCCACATGTACATTTTCCATATAATACAACTGCTTCTTATACTAAGGTGTTCATGTACAATATGTTTAGCCTCAATCTCAGTTTTGGTGAACAATGAACACCTTCTCCAGTCATCGAACGTAGTCTTCAGTTGAAAATAGGTACCAGTCAATAAAATTAATAGTTGTTTCAGCAATCTTGTAAATCAAATGCATAACATGTGTGTATCCAGGCATGCATACTTGATATAAGTGACTGGCTTTGTGAAAAGGTATCTTTTTCATGTACAAATTTTGACCCATTTTTCAAACTGTACACCTTTAATCATTGCATATAATCATCTGAAATTTTTCATGAGTGAAGCTACAGTATCTGGCTGCATGCTGATGCAAAGAGCAAATTAATCAGTATAAGGAGTCAACTGTTATGACATTCTGTTTGCTGGCATGTAAATGTGTGGGAAAAGGTATCTTTTCGTAAATCCGGTAACTGGTCTGTCTGAATAGATTTTTGTTACACTGTGTAATACACAAGTGATATTTTTAAATTGCATTTGTGTAGATGGTGAGAAGGGTTACTACTTTGGTCAAGAACAAGTACCTCTCACAGATGAGATTAGAGAAATTCTTGAAGAATATCCTGATGGTCAGATCTTTAAGGTATATGCATAAGATTCACAACTGCACATACATATACCGTATGCAATCATTCCAAGCCAAAAACTTTATCATACATACTGTAGCAGTGTCATAGAATAGCAGATTCACTATCTAAAACATAATAGTATTTATGTAGGATATAATTTTTGTGTAGCTTGCTAATCCACATTGAACTGATTGCTGTCTTAGAATGTTATTACTAACTGTTGGTCTTGTAGCATATTATTACCTTATTTTAGCCTCACTTTTTAAACCACGTTCATGAAATATGTGACTGAATTTTGGAAAATCACCCAATGGGTATGCGTGAAATAATTAGAATTTTCATGTTTAGTGGGTTGCTAATAAGAGCAGGACACAGTTTTTCAAGTATTGAGAATGGCTTAAAACCATCAACAAGTAGATTTGCACTATAAAGTTTGTGATTTGATCATTAAATATTTTAGGTGTCAAATGCACCCATATGGGTGATTTTCCAAAATTTGGTCACGTATGTGCAAAAATTATATACCGCACCCGCTACAATAAAGTGGCTATATGGTAGATAAATGGCAAATCACACTGTAAAAATCTCACACAGAGTGTTGAAATACATAGATGTCATCGACGTATTTATGAATTAGTAAAAACATATTGTTCTTCATTGCTTTATACCAAATGAGTATACATGTACGTAGCTACACAGTGGTCAGGGGCGGACCTAGAAATTTTCAGAGGGATTTTTGGAAACCCCAGAAACCCCCCCTAAAACTGCCCCTGGTGGTTCTACTCAGCCTAGCTAGGGGTTGAAGTTTCTGTTGATACTGTTTACTGTATATGATTTGAGACTAGTGGAATCAATGGAAGCCTGTACACTGTATCTTTATGGGTGTTTGAGATATAGCAATTATCAGTTTTCTTGTAATTCAGTATTCTAATACATATACGTACCCTGTATGTAGTTTTGCTGTCAGGGTTTGACTCCAGGCTAACTGTTCCCTTGTGTAGCCAGGCTAGCTGGGCTACATATGAAATGTAGCCTGGGTGGCTCCATTGATCTGAGGTATAAACGTCGTACATACGTACGTACATATGTACGTACATATGTATGTATCATCCCACATAATATTATGAAATGTAATCTGGAGAGTGATTATATAGACGTTAATCGTGGAGATTGATTAATACTCACATGATTAGTATGTACGACTTGGATTTCGTCATGAAGGCCACTCAGATGGAGAGTGTTTTGTTATCCTCGTTATCGTATGAGTTGAAAAGCTAAGGTGAGAACTAGTACTATATCTTATTCACCAATTGTTTTCACACATTTCTGAATATGGACCACACAATCACCAAGAAGTTACCACTCTGCACACCTACGAGCAAGCTTACCTATCTAGGCCTTGTTCTATAAATGATTCAATAGCACTGATTATAACATTAAACTCACATAATTCACAGATTCCCCGAGGACAAGGTCCGCAAGGGGAGGATGGATTGTATGAGGAGGTGGAGGATACAAGGAACAGTGCTAACTAGTGGTATTACCTTCGTCACTCCTTGCCCACAGCACATTCAAAGCTGAGCTTTAAATAGAATTCTTACTTCTAATTAACACCTTCTTATGCAGTGAAAAGAAGCAGTATACACAAATTACTGTTTCACCAGCACAATTTGATTTGCTGGTGCAAGTATATAATTAAAATCAATCTACACACCTGCATACGGGGTAAGTAACCCCAAAGAATCATGTACAATACAAGTATAATATTCTAGAATACTAATCACACTACTTAATCAGAGTTAGTTCAATGAATAGTCAAAATCACTCACACCTCCAGATCTCCCTCTTCCTCTGCCATTTCCATGGAGCTGTAGAAAAGGAGGGTATAAGGCACATATATCATGTGGGTGGGATTGCACTGTTCCTTGTATCCTCCACCTCCTCATACAATCCATCCTCCCCTTGCGGACCTTGTCCTCGGCGAATCTGTGAATTGTATTCCGGAGGTTCCGGATACAAGGAACAGTACTAACTAGTGGTACGTTTAAAGCACAAATCATACCTGCTAGAGGGTCCTGATAGAACAGCTCTAGTAAATTCAGGAGACCCTTCACTTCTGTAATAGAATCTATCAAAGGTACTTCTTGAAGACCAATTTGCCACCTTGAGAATCTCAGCAACAGGGACTCCTTTAGCCCGAGCTCGTGAAGAACTGGCACTTCTGGTGGAATGGGCTGTAAACTGCTCAGTATCAATGCCTGCCTTTCCCAAGCTGTGTTTAATCCAGTGACCCAAAGTTCCTGGACGAGCTCTTCTAAATGGCCTCTTTGAAGTCGAGAATACTGGTTTAGGTGAAGTTATTGAAGCTGCTTGTTCTGATGTTCTGGAGAGATATAATTGAAGGGAAGTAACTGGACATTCGTCAGCATCCTCTGGCAGAGAAGAATAGTGTACTGTCCTAGGGGGACCTGGGGTACGAGTCTTAGTCAGCCGAACTACTGTAAATTGGGCCCCAGTGGGTGTCCATCTCAAATGATCCCTGTCCAGGGCTGCTAGATCTGAACACCTGCTTGCATTTGCTAGTGCCATTAACGTTGCCACCTTCCTGCCCAGCTCCAGAGTTGAGAGACCTTCTGAAGGGCAGCTTCTAAAGTACTCGACAACTACAGCTACATCCCATGACACACTAAGGCGAGGAGCTGGTGGCCTGGCATTGAACATGCCCTTTAGTAACCTAGACACTAAAGGATGGCTTCCCACATTAACGTTATCTAATTGTGGGTGAGAAGTTGAGATTGCAGAGCGTAATGTATTAAGTGAACGGTATTGTAAGCCTAAATCAAATTGGTCTGCAAGGAACTCTAGCACATTTCCTAAAGATGCTGAAAGTGGATTAATGTGCCTTCCAGCACACCAGCCACACCACTTAGACCAGGCTGAATTGTATGCTGCATGGGTGTTAGATCTCCTGGAGTGCAGGAGCAGTTCTGTAACTCTTTCAGAAAATCCTTGTGTTGAGAAAGCTTACCTGAGACAGGCCATGCGGCTAAAGACATCCGATTCTCCTGGATTAGAGGATGGGGCTTCAGATCTGGACTCAGGAGCAAATCCTGTTCCATGGGGAGTAGAATGGGATTCCTCACTAACATTCTCAATACCTGGGAGTACCACACCTGAGCTGGCCAAGTTGGGGCTATTAGACAAGCATAGTCTACCTCTTCCAGGCAAATCTTCGACAGTGCTCTGCCAATCAGGTTGAAGGGAGGGAAGAGATAAGGCTGGTCTTGCGACCAAGATGTTGAAAAGGCATCTACCACTCTTGCCTGTGGGTCTGGTCTCCAGCTGCAGTAATCTGGCAGCTGAGCATTCGTTCTGCTCGCAAATAGGTCTATTGTAAAAGGACCAAGGAGGAGGTGGACAGCATCGAAGACTGATGGTAGGAGTTGCCAATCGCTGCTGTCGTGGTGGCGAGACTCCCAGTCTGCCAAGACATTGTCCTTCCCTGCCAGATACTCTGCATGTGGTGTAATCCGATGTAGGAGGCACCACTCCCAAATCTCCAGGACCAACTGACACAGTTGGGATCTCAACGGACTGCCAAGCTTGTTCAAATAAGCTATTGCAGTGCGATTGTCTGACTTGACCAGTACTACTATATCGGTTTTGTCCTTCAGATAGGACTGCAAGGCCAGAAACATTGCTTTGAGCTCCAAATAATTGATGTGGAACTTGGTCTCCTCTAGTGTCCACCTGCCACCAGTTGGTACCCCTTGGCAGACTGCCCCCCAGCCCAACTTGGAGGCATCTGACTCGATCACTGTTGAGGCCTCTGGTTTCCATATTGGGGCTGAGCAGTGGGAAGGCAGCTCCGAGCACCACCACTGAAGGTCTACCCGTGCCTCCTTCGACAGGCTCACAGAACCCTGGTAGTGAGGGTGTTGGCGAAGTGATCGAATCTTCATATCCTGTAAGGCACGATAATGGAGAGGGCCTGTCCATACAGCTGGTTTGGTTGCTACCAGTGTCCCAATGAAGCAAGCCAGAGTCCTCATTGGAATTCTGTCCAGAGAAAGAAGATGAGATGCTTCCTTCTGGATACAGTGCAACTTGTGTGCTGGGAGAGAAATTACCATGTTGTCTGTGTCCACTATGAGCCCCAGAAACTCCAGATGACAGGTGGGGGCTGTGATGGACTTTGGGATATTTATTAGAAACCCTAGACTGGAAGCAACCATATGGCTGTTGAAAGGTCCACCAATAGTTGATCTTTGGTAGGAGCTGCCAGTAACAAATCGTCTAGATAAATAATTAGGTGTATGCCTAACTGACGTAGGAACTGGGTTGCAGGCTTTGTAACTTTTGAAAAGGTGAAGGGTGCGGTACAAAGCCCGAATGGGAGGCACTGGAACTGCATCAAGTTGTGTGGTGGACCTGCTTGGAAGGTTAGAAGGTTCCAAGATTCTTGGGCCACAGGGATGGTTAAGTACGCATCCTTTAGGTCCAATTTCACCATGAACCATCCCTGACTGATGATGCTTGGCAGCATGTACAGGCCCTCCATCTTGAAGTGAGGCGGTACTATATGGGAGTTCAGGTATCTCAGGTCTATAATCAGTCTCCAACCTCCGCCGCTTTTGGGGACGACAAAGATCGGACTGATTATGTAAGCTTCTGACTGCTGCACTGGGTGAACTGCCCCTTTCTCCCTCAGTTTGGACACTTCCTCCTGCAGAACTGATTGTTGTTCCCTGCTGACTGTGATGGTGGACCTGTGCTGCTCTGGCAAACACTCTAGGGGTATCTGATACCCTCTGATGGTGGATAGCACCCAAGGATCTTTGGTCAGGCACGCCCAGTTCTCTAGGAACAAGGCAGCCCTTCCTGCTACTGGTGTTAGTGTATGTCGAGGCAGAAGGTGCAGATTCAAATTGAGTGCTTGAAAAGAGGTATGTGGTAGGGGTAAGTTGTTCAGGACTTTTCCAATCTCCCCGAGTGTTTGTGGGCTTGGAAAGTGGACTGCTTCTGAGGATGGGGGTACTGATGGTATGGCTTGTAAGGCTGCTTGTTGGATGGGGGAACATTGCCCTGCCGGGACCCCGAATTGCCGGCAGGGCCTGGTCGAAAAAACTGTTTCTTACTGCGACCCAATGTGGACTTGCGGCTCTTCTGGTCATATGGCTGATAGCGGTGGGATATTTGAACCACTTGTGCCAATGTCTTATCAGACTCCACTGTCGCTTTCAGCTTGGGGCAAAACTCTTTCCCAAACAAGAATTCTTCACTATTAGTGGGGGGCTCCTTACCATACTTCTCCAGACCTTGGTCAACAGACCGGAGGATGTTGCATCTCCTTGTCTGGGAGACAAGTTTGTTGGCATTTCCCAACAGCACTAAAGTGCGCTGGACAAGCTTAGCGCATCGTAAATGTTTATCATGGAATCCTCATCCTTCAACAGATCGTTATCAATTAATTCCGACCACAGACACGAGAGGGGCCCAGCACATCGCAACAACGCCGCTTGTATCGTGCCAAGTTCGGCATCACGTGACCTCGGGAAGCGTTGGTTTAGGTGATTGAGGACAAAGCGATCAACTTTTGGCACTTTCATCGCGGGAGTATGAGGTACCGGGTGTTCCTTATGCATCTCCTTTCGCACGTCTTTATCGAGAGATGCGCGAAAGTGTTTTTCTAGATACTGTTTAAATACCTCATGGGTTTCAAAGGTGAAATCGTCGTCCGACTTCAAGTTGTTAGGATCAAATAGTGTGGATCCCCCCGAGCTGTTTCCATCATTACTAATAGCCTGGGAGTCCCCATCTCCCAGAGAGCTAGCTGACGACTGGCGCACACCGGCATCCAGCCCGCTAACCCCTCTCAACTGGGGCACACCGGCTCCCAGCGAGGCATTAATACCAGATTGACGCACCCTGGCTGTCAATTGGTCTTCTCCATAATCAGGAGGGTGGTCTTCAACCACTGGGGGACTGGCTACAGTGTTTCCTGATTGATCGCGTGCCTGGTCGCCACGCTGTTGTCCTTCTCTATCCTCGTCCTGCTGAACTGGGTTTCGAAGTGCATCCAGGAACTTCTTCCTCAGTGATTCGCTAGAAGAAATGCTCTCCAAAAGACTTAACACAGAGTTCTCATCCATCACGTTGTGAATTGAAGTATCACGTGCTGATTGAGCAAGTAAAGAAGGTGTTAATTAGAAGTAAGAATTCTATTTAAAGCTCAGCTTTGAATGTGCTGTGGGCAAGGAGTGACGAAGGTAATACCACTAGTTAGCACTGTTCCTTGTATCCGGAACCTCCGGAATACAACCGAAATTCTCTGTGATATCTCTAGGATTTGTCCATTCTTTGTAACTGAACATAACCAGAACATACTA
Organism: Dysidea avara; assembly: GCF_963678975.1. Classification (NCBI taxonomy): domain Eukaryota; kingdom Metazoa; phylum Porifera; class Demospongiae; order Dictyoceratida; family Dysideidae; genus Dysidea; species Dysidea avara. The sequence goes on from NC_089276.1 coordinate 20,924,913, forward strand.
GCTGCTGACCCATAATCAAAATTTTTAGGAATACATACAGTATATAATATATCCAGTGGTTGCACTCGTATTGACTTGGGTGATTGATCACCCTGTGCAGGCAAGCAGCCTGATATGGATATATCGGTATATCGTGGCTTGTTAACATGGTTGACAATCAAATTATTGTACATTATGGTTAAACTGTATTTAATGCTTCTCAAAGAAAAAGCAGCTCACTTATTTCCCGTAAAGATAACATAGACCATTGTTTAGACTCCACTTTGTATCATGCAATATATCGCTGTATCGTGATATACCAGAGGCAATATTATATCGATACATCTACACACTGTATCGTTGCAACTCTACATTTGGCATACATTTCAGGAAATGCCCTCATGCCTGTATTAAAACCTTTCCATGTACTATAGTAATGGTATAGTAATTTCTCACGCGTATTTACCAGTACCTCTATGATGTAAACATACAGTTGTCTAAATACCAGGTGGCCTCTGGAGATTTGGATAGCACTATGTGCATATTATTCTGTTAATATTGTCTACTTCACTATTAGGAAATATTACAAAATGCTGATGATGCAAAAGCTACTGAAGTGAAGTTTTTTATTGATGAGAGATCACATGGCCAACGCAACCTCCTACATCCTTCACTGGCAAAGTTCCAGGGGCCAGCATTGTTGGCATACAATGATGCAGTGTTTACTGAGGAAGACTGGACCAATATACAGAAATTGAAACGAAGCGACAAACGCTCTGATCCATTCAAAGTTGGAAAGTTTGGAATTGGATTCAATTCAGTTTTTCATGTCACAGGTTTGTACAGTATAATCATGAATTACTGTAGTTTTAACAGCAAAATTTACTGTATGTTATATATAGTAGAGACCACAAAGGAGTAGGTGTGGCCCACGGGATAATATTACCCAAAAACCAGCCTCAATTTTCCCTGACGATGATGAAGTTGTATTGTTCAGGTAAAACTACAGTAAGCCCAAACAAACCTTCAGATCAACCCGAAACACTTTCAACAAGTTGCTACGGAATTTAAAAAATATATATATTTAACCAAATTTTCTACTGACTGAGTAATTGACTGACTGAGTAACTGACTGATGCTTCAGACAAGCATAAATCAATAGCGGCTAAGGCTATGGGCTTGATTTTTTCACTGTTTGATGTGGCTTTGGCCAAAGAGGTGACTTTTGGCTTGCTGCAGTACGTACAATGCATTCTTCTTGGACTTACCAGTGCCCTCCTTTGTGTCCCATTCATCTTTGCTGACAGCGAACAGTGTCGATTTGGTGGTAGCACGTGATGGCTTTCCTTCGTAACGGAAATCATCCGTATTTTTCATAGTGGCTATTTTGATTGCAGAGGTGCTTTTCTAATTATGGCTTCGTAATTTTTTCACTTAAAAAAACAGCCTTGCATTTAAGACACACGGTAGTGTGTCATGTGTCCCAAGAAGCCGGCGCACCACACCGTGAGTATATTGACAGGAAGAAAGAAAACTTGATTTTCATACCTTTGTAGCTCCGTGATCTTTCATCCGATTGGAACCAGTGTTGCTGCAGAGGTGCCCGCCAGGTAGGCCACGCCACATACCAAATTTGAAGAAACTCGCCATAGCCATTTCCGAGATATGAGTGGCCAAATTTTCGTTTTTATTTCTTCGTTTTTTTTCTTATTCTTTGTCTTTTCGCACACTTTGAAAAGTTGCTATAAAACACAGACGCATAATCAGACTACCTTGAAATTTGGCACACATAAAGGCAGTCTACAGGCGAATTCTAGAATCAAATTTGGTGCAAATTCGATGAACGGTTCAGGAGTTACGACCAATTATTCGCGTGAAACAAGATTGATTTGTTGTCATACCTACAGGGTAAACCGCGCTTCATGGAATGAGTTGAAAATTGGTTTGTGGATAGATCAACCATTGTAGGAGTGCCTTTTGGTGGTTTGAAAACAATCGAAATTAAGATCATGGAGATATGACACGAAACTGAAGGTGTGTAACAATTGCGCGATCGAGATTTGTGAATAAAACTACCAATAATTTTCACACCTACCAGGCAAACCACTTAGAGCAATGAACTGAAAATCGGTATGTGGCTGGAATAATAATTGTAGAAAATCCTTGCAGTAGTACAGAAGAATCAGAATACAAACCATTAAGTTATGACTCGAAATCCAACTACATGTAGCAAATGTGATATCGAGATACTCTAATAGAACAGTCACCCTAACAGATCATTCAGCTACGTTTATAACTTACTCCATTATAACATTGCAAGTTGTTCTGGAGGGAGTTCAGATGCAAACAGTTAATTTTATAGACAGTTCAGCTACAAGCCAAGTCACCCCCGTAGAGAATTCAGCTACAAATGTATCGCTGTAGAAATTCAGAACATTACAAGTCACACTGAAGAGAGTTCAGCTATAAACAAGTCATGCACCCTGTAGAGAGTTCAGCTGCAAACAAGTCACTCTCTACAGAATTCAGCTATACAAACAAGTTATTCTATAGAGAGATCAGCTAAGAGTTCACAGCTAGAAGACATCACCTTGTAGAAAGTTTAGCTATAAACAAATCACCCTGCAGGGTGTTCAGCTACAAACAAATCACACTGTAGAGAGTTCAGCTAGAAACAAATCACCCTGTAGAGAGATCAGCTAGAAGAAGTTACCTTGTAGGGAGTTCAGCTATACAAGAAACCACCCTGTAGAGAGTTCAGCTGCAAACAATTCACCATGTAGAGATTTCGACTATAACCAAATCACTTTGTAGAGAGTTCAGCTACAAATAATAAACCACCCTGTAGAGAGTTCAGCTACAATGAAACCATCCTGTAGAGAGTTCAGCTAGAAACAAGTCACCCTATAGAGAGATCAGCTAGAAACTCACCATATAGAGAGTTCAAGTAGAAACAAGTCATACTGTTGAAAGATCAGCTAGAAGAAGTCAGAGTTCAGCTACAAAAAACTACCCTATGGAAAGTTTAGCTATAAACAGATCACCCTGGAGAGGAAACGAGCTACAAACAAGTCACCCTGTAGAGAGATCAGCTAGAAGAAGTCACTTTGTAGAGAGTTCAGACACAAAGAAACTACCCTGTAAAGAGTTCAGCTACTAACAAATCACACCCTGCAGAGGGTTCAGCTACAAATAAATAAGTTCAGCTACAAATAAATAAGTTCAGCTACAAACAAATCACCCTGTAGAGAGTTCAGCTACAAAAATCACCCTGTAGAGAGTTTGGCTACAAACAAATCACTGAGCAGGGTTGACTACAAACAAATCACCTTGTAGAGTGTTCAACTACAAACCCTAAGACAGTTCAGCTGCAACCAAATCACCCTGTAGAGAGATCAGCTAGAAACAAGTTACAGAGATCAGCTAGAAGAAGTCACCTTGTAGAGAGTTTAGCTACAAAGGAACCATCCTGTACAGAGTTCAGCTAGAAACAAGTCACCCTATAGAGGATTAGCTAGAAACAAGTCACCCTGTAGAGAGCTCAGCTTCAAATAGAGAGTTCAGCTATGAAAAGTTTATCCTAGAAAGAGTTCAGCTTGAAACAAGTTGCCCAGTTGAGAGATCAGCTAGGAACAAATAACCCAGGCCTGTAGAGAGATCAGCTAGAAGAAGTCACCTTGTAGAAAGTTCAGTTACAAACAAATCATCGTTTAGAGAGTTCATTTACAAAAAAATCACCTTGTACAAAGTTCAATTCAAGTAGAAACAAATCATGCTGTTGAGAGATCAGCTAGAAAAAGTCACTTTGTACAGAGTCAGCTACAAAAAACAACCTGTAGAGATTTCAGCCACAAACAATTATTTACTCTGTAGAGTTCATTATTTAAAAAATCACCCTATTATAGAGAGTTCAGCTACAAACATATCACCCTGTAGAGGGTTGAGCTAGGTACAAGTCACCCTGCAGGGAGATCAGCTAGAAGAAGTCACCTTGTAGAGAGATCAGCTAACCTTGTAGAGAGTTCAGCTACAAAAAAAATCATCCTGTACATAGTTCAGCTACATTTCAAGTCACCCAGTAGAAAGATCAGCTGTAATATCCTGTGGGGAATAATTGGCATGTAATTGTATATAATTTGTATAATTACTAATAAAATCAAAAATAGTTGCAGTATTAAAAATCTTCTTTTAAGTTCTTTTCTTCTTCCTGTGATAAACAAAAAAGCAGATGGGTTAAAAAGCCCCAAAGCCAGCCATAGGCCAGCTTTGCAGTATACAAATACAAAAAGAAGTGATATCTAATCAAAAACAGCCAAGCTGTAAAAAAAGGTGTGGCCCCCAAAAAGGCCATGGTGAAAAAAGATGTGAAATCCAAGGTGGCGGCCAAGAAATGGCTGTGATGGTAGGTTAATGGTAAAAAATTTTAATAACGACAATTCAGGTGAATTTGGTACCAAGACCAAGCGGCACCAAATTCACCTGAATAGTTGTTATTAAATTTTTACTACCATCGCAGCCATTTCTTGGCTGTCTCCTTGTATTTCACATCTTTTTTCACCATGGCCTTATTGGGGCTCCACTTTTTTTACAGCTTGGATGTTTTTGAATAGATAGGTTTTACCTGAAAAAACCACCTGGAATACATTAGTACTGCTGTAATGATGCTGTACCTTGGCTAAATGAAGCGAAAAATCAAATGTTTTGATGTATACAGTGAGTTCTACATATTTCAAAATTCACCTGAATTTCATCTGCCTGCCTGTCTGTCTGCTGTAAGACGCAGTTACACTAGGTGTACGGCTCCAGAAATTTCAGACAACCAAGGTAATGATGGTAGATTCACGAATCTGTTGTTCTGATGACATTCTGTCACACTGCATCATGCTGTTTGCTTTCGTCATTCATTCACTTCTTTGTTCTTCTCAAAGGATAATTAATAGTTATGGTGCTTTATAGTTACGGCGCATGTCACAACCCAAACATGTGATTTTAACAAAGTGTGAGTACGTGTGCATAAGACGAGGGTGAACAGGTGTAGTATCCAAGGAGTTGTCTCTAGCATTTATTGATGCTGGGTAGTCATTTTATAGTTGTACCAGTTTAGCTTTTTTTGCGAGGTAGCTAGCTAATAATATTGCCTTTGAGGGGCGGATCCACCTTGGGATACAGACTTCTAAAAGTGAGGGTACTCTTAATGGTAGACTCTCCAGCGATGTTTCGTTGTTAAATCATCAACATTTAGGCATTAGGAATACAGCTGAAGCCTTTAACAGTTGCTGTAATAGCTTTAAAAGACAAGACGATAACTATTTTTAAAGGCGCTATTACGTACAAAGGTAAAATATAGCTGCTTCAAGTGACATTGATACTATATGGAAACCAAGGAGTATAATATAGCGAGTAGCTTGACATAAAAGTAAACAAACTAAATTTTTTTTTTTTTAAGGAAGTAGGGATTGATATAATATACATGCTGCATAAAGTAAAGAAAAATGTTACAGCTGAAATAAGAAATGATCCAGCAATAAAAAGTAAGGAAACAAGATTAGACAACTACTTGCTAAAATGAGACACACTTTAGTCCCTACTTTTGGCTAATTTGATTGTCTCGTTTCAAGATGCTAGCCAAAAGTAGGCAATAAAGTGTGTCTCATTTTAGCAAGTAGTTTCTAGTCTTGTTTCCTTACATTTTACTGCTGGATCGTTTCTCATTTCAGCTGTAACATTTTTGAGCTTGTTTCCTTACTTTTTGTAGCATGTATGTTATATCAATCCCTACATCTTTTAAGATTTTTTGAATTTTAAATAGCTATTGTTTTGTTGAGACAGTCGCAAGTACTAATAATAGTACTTTTGATTTAAGAAATGAAGTAGGGGTTCATGTAACAGAGTAAATGAAACAACAGATGTGATGGAATTACAACATAGCTATGTGAGAAGTCATGTTATGATTTGGGTTTTCCTAGCCAAAAATTTACCCAAAAACCAGCTCCACAGCTCCATCCTGGCATCTTGGCAGTATTTGTTAGGTGCAACCAAGCCCAAAAGTTCCTTCAGTATGATCCTAAAGGCTTTCAATAAATTGTTACGAAATTAAAAAAAAAAATTATTCAATGGAATTTTCTACTGCCTGCCTGCCTGCCTGCCTGCCTGCCTGCCTGCCTGCCTGCCTGCCTGCCTGCCTGCCTGCCTGCCTGCCTGCCTGCCTGCCTGCCTGCCTGCCTGCCTGCCTGCCTGCCTGCCTGCCTGCCTGCCTGCCTGCCTGCCTGCCTGCCTGCCTGCCTGCCTGCCTGCCTGCCTGCCTGCCTGCCTGCCTGCCTGCCTGCCTGCCTGCCTGCCTGCCTGCCTGCCTGCCTGCCTGCCTGCCTGCCTGCCTGCCTGCCTGCCTGCCTGCCTGCCTGCCTGCCTGCCTGCCTGCCTGCCTGCCTGCCTGCCTGCCTGCCTGCCTGCCTGCCTGCCTGCCTGCCTGCCTTCAGGCAAGCTTAAATTGATAACAGCTAAGGCTATGGGCTTGATTTTTTCACTGTTTGATGTCGCTTCATCCCGAGATGTGCCTTTTGGCATACCGCAGTACGTACAATGCACACATCATGGACTTACCTTTGTCCTCCTTTGTGTCCCATTTCTTTTTGCTGACAGCCCAAGGTGTTAATTCGTGGTAGCGTGAAGCATGGCTTCCCTACAGTACGTTTGTAAACAAGAATCGTCCATATTTTCCATGGTGACTGGGCTGATTGCAGAGACGATTTTAGATAACACTGTTCTTCATTTGTAATGCTGTGTAATGGGCTGAACATAGCTGAAAGTGAAGCATTATGGCTGCTGCACCGATGTATTAATTGATAGTTGGGGGCATGTGAATTGTGGTGACTGGATTGTTGCAGATACACTTATTCTACTGTTTTTAGTCTGTAGTGCTGTGTAATGGGCTGAACATAGCTGAAAGCGAAGTGTAATGGTCTCTGCACTTTCAAAGTAGTTTTTGATAGCTGGGATGCACATTCAGACAAAAACAGTAATCCTGGTGCCATCCTTTCTTTTGATGCGGTATGTGTGGGTTCACCAGTCATAATAATGTTGCAAAAAAAGTAAACAAACAAGTTTAAGGAAAATTTAGCAATTTTAAGGATCATAGAAAAAAATCAAGGAAACAAGGGAGGTTGCCTACACCTGCAGATATACTAGTGAACATTTAATCCCTAATTCTGTCTTGGCCTTGGGTATAGACTGAATTAAGGATTAAATGTTCACTAGTATATCTGCAGGTGTAGACGACCTCCTTTGTTTCCCTACCTTTTTTCTATGATCCCTTAAAATTGCTAATTTTTCCTTAAACTTGTTGGTTACTATGGATATATTATACTTTTAAAGCACTAGCTAGCATGCACAAAGAATTATGTATAGAATCTTCTTGGCTGTTTTAAACTTTCTGTGTCATGTTTTCTTATATGCATAAATTCTTTAGCTGGCACCTGTAGCTACAACACTGCATGGTTGTTATCATGACAGGGCACACCCACCATGAGCTTAGTTCTTCTTGTTACCATGCCATTTTGCAATTGAATTCGTTGCCTTTGCAATTAACTTAGTCTCATTTTTAGTAGAGTTCGTCACCTTTGCAATAGAATTTGTCCCCTTTGCAATTGGTTTCGTCGCTTTTGCAATTGATTTTTTTCCTTTTGCATAAGAATTTGTCACATTTGAGGGGCAAGAATTTGTTCGTAACAAGATTGGTAGCTGCAGTAAACACGAAAACAAGATGTAGCAGCTGCTCAATGATCTTGTTGAAGTACAACTGTTATAAACAATACTTTATAAGGCAATAATTCTTCTGCTATGGTTTCTTCAGCAACATTTGCAATTGTGCTTCACCATTGGCGATGGGTGTGGTCACTCGCGAACAAGCTAATTAACTTGACAGACAGCTAATGGCTTTGTGTATAACCAGCTTCGATTGCTCTATAGTGTCTCTCAAGTGGTATTTTCCATGGCAAAAATGATTCACTTTGTGATAAGCGGCTGGCTTCTTGCAGTTAATGTAGTTATGACAAATTCTTGTGCATACGTGACAAATTGTAATGCAAAACCGACAAATTCAGTTACAAATGGCACAAATTCTACTGCAAAGGCGACAAACTCTACTGCAAGCGGGACGAAGTCAATTGCAAAGGTGATAAAAACATGACAAATACAATGTATAAAACAGCAATTTTTGCAGGCTTTTAATGCAGTTTGCAAATAGTCTGCATGTATAGAATGAAGGTTCTTGAAGATTGTTCACATGGGTGTATGGACAGATACACACATGTACACGTACATGATTTTCCAATTTCAAGAAATTAGGCACATACTCACACAAGCCATCCAATATTGGTGCATCCATACAGGTTATCATAATGTATATCTATGCCAAAAACAGCCGAGCTGGGAAAAAAGGGTGCAGTCTTTGAGGTGAAATCAAAGGTGACAGCCAAAAAATGGCTGCAATGATGTTTATTGACATTATAGCATCATTGCAGCCATTTCTTGTTTGCCACCTTTGATTTTACAGCTTTTTTCATTCTGAGGCTGCACTTTTTTTTACAGCTTGGTATCTAACAGTACAGTAGTACTGTTTCAGTAGGGTTTGCATCAAAAGTGATGCGTGCCACCAGAAATACTGCCTTTTAAAACCAGCTTAGAAACTTCTTACACGACAAAAATCACCTTTACGGAATAACATTAGTCCATCTAACATAAAATGTAATGTTAAAAACAAGAAAACACCTACTGGTGGCTGGATACAGAATTTTTTTAAAAATCGTCAGGACTCAAAATTTCATCTCACTCACTCACTGCCTGACCACAGTCCAGGCCTTAATTTAATTTTTAAGGTGCTGAGGACAAATGTCCTTACATATTCACAAATGTACAGACATAGCGTCAAATTGTACAGACATGAGCTAGAGGAGCACTTTGTATAGACTGCTGGAATTGGAATAGGGAGTTTCCATTGAAAGTTTTGAGGTTAAACACAACCACATAGCTGCAACTTATCACCAGACTGTGGTCATAACAGCTGCTGGTGATAGCAGTACACAAGGGGAGGTGGCATTGGTAACTCCTTGGGTTGGGAAAATGTAGTATCTCCTAGCAACCAAGTGACAGTTATTTGTTAGCACTACAAACAAACATGTACACATCAGCTTTTACGGTACCACTATTGGTTTTGCAAGGACATGCGTGTCTGCCCAAAACTAATTATATGCAGACATTGTGCTATTTGTGCGGATTAAGGCCTGCAGTCGCAAGCCTAGAGCCCAAATGAAGCAGCACATGGTCACCATTTTATGTCACAACAACAAACTCACAGGCAGGATATGTGCCTTTTGGGGTTCTGACAAGTGCGCGCCCTTTGTGCCTTGTCTTTTCTTTTATCTTCAATCAGGCTGCTTGTCTTCTCTTCATCCAACGAAACCATATCGAGACGTTAATTTTCCATATCAACACTTTCTTTAAGCAGCATAATAGATGCCACAAAATTATTTAAGGCGGTTAGACTACGCTGCTGTATGGAGGTACCGGTACTCTACGATAAGTCACAAGATCATGCCCATTCTTTATTCTACTATTATTGATCGAGACCACGATGACCACGCCCCTAGCTGTATTGTGACCACACACCTTCAAGTTGGTAGGTTGATTCGAGATACTCTAGTCTAATAATTGATCGAAACCATAATGACCACACCCCTTTTTGGGGCAAGCACACATCTTTGCAGGCTGACTCAAGATACTCTAATACAGCAGTCACCCTAATAAAACAGTCACATGTATAGCTAGCTGTATGCTTTAACAAAAAAACTAAACAAATTAGTATATTAAAAATTATAAATTTAAAAATGAAGTAGGGTTCCAAGCTATAAAAAGTAGTGAAACAAGAGATGAACAATGGTAGCTATTACAGCATAGCTCAATGTTAAATCCCTATGGTATAACAATTATTTTGTGTTCAATGCCAAAGTAGGGATTTCCCACTGAGCTATGCTGTAATAGCTACCATTGTTCATCTCTTGTTTCACTACTTTTTATAGCTTGGAACCCTACTTCATTTTTAAATTTATAATTTTTAATATACTAGTAGATATCACTTTATCACTTCTTTTTGTAATTATACAGGGAAACTTGTTACACAGCAGAATTCTCTACAGGGAGACTTTTGTAATGTAGCTGAACTCTCTACTGGGTGGTTGTATAATGTACATCCTGCAGCTGTAAAGGCAGATTCAGCTCAAATTTGGGATAGAAGGTGCCCACCCTAAGGGAGTTTCCATGACAAAATTGGATAATTTCCATTATGAGCTAGAGCCACGAATGTGTGAAAGCAGTGTTCTGTGAAATTATACGTATACTTGTCTGTTGTGCACCCTCACCGGCTGTACTTGGCTGCAGGATTTTTTTGGGCACTGTTTTATTTTGGGGGGGTTCCTGCTGTAGAATATACAACCGTGCTGTATGCTATACATATATGTTATGTTTTAGATCTTCCAGCCATTATTAGTGGAGAATGGCTTTGTTTTATGGATCCACAAATGGAAATTTGGAAACCTGCTCCTGGTCAGAAATACAAGCTCACTGCAAACAAGCCACGATGCAGAGAGTCATTCTCACCATTTGAGTTTTCCCATCACTGTAGCCTGAAACCATGCCAAGACTATGATGGGACTATCATTAGGTTTCCACTTAGAAAAGAAAGTTCTGAACTTTCAGACAAGCTGTATAGTGTAGCAAACCTTAACACTCTTTTGCTTTCTCTTAAAGATGATGCTGCAATTTTATTGTTGTTTTTAAGGTATGTGGAAAAAATTGAGGTATTTACAATAAACACCAGCAACACAGTGAGTAAAATTTTCAGTGTTGAAATGGACGAATCTACTGAATATAACAGGAGAAAACTGAAAACCAAATTTTTAAAAGATGTGACAGCATACCACTCTAACCCCAGATCACAACTGCCTCACCTGCAGTATGAAACAACAGTGACTGTGCATAATTTTCAAACCCGCAAACAGTTAGACTATCAGTGGTTAGTTATACACTGGGTAGGCTCTAGAGATAAGGATGTTAAAGAGGCCTCGAGTAAGGTGTGTAGTCTTCCTTGGATTGGTTTTGCTGTACCTCTCACATTGGAATGCCCCAGCAGATTGTTTTGTTTTTTGCCCTTGCCTGACAGTAAAGAGGTTAATCCACCATTACCAGTTTGTGTTCATGGTACCTTTGGGTTGAATAAAGATCGTCGTCATTTGAAATGGATAACCTCTGATATGAAGAATGATGCTGGAGCATTGTGGAATAACTTATTGTTATTAAAAATGCTTCCATCTTGTTATGTAGATTGCCTTAATGTTTTAAAAGAGAAATGCAAACCAGAGGTGTTTAGTTCTTTTTGGCCAAGCACATCTACCATAAAAAAAACCAACTGGAAAATTGGTTTGAATGCATTGCTATCTCCGTTGTTACAAGGGCAATATTTTTGGTCAGAGAATGGTAGGTGGGTAGGGCTAGACTCATCAGTGTGTGTAGTACCACAGGTGAACAGTAGCCAGTTTCCTAAAGTTGTTATTGATGTACTCATCAGGTGTGGTAAAACCGTAGTGGTACTGCCTGAAAATGTATGGGAAGCAGTTAAATTCATTTATGGAAACTCTTATCCATTTACTACAATTACATCACCTGTTGTGCGAAGAACACTTAAAAGTAATCCACAAAGTTATGTCAATCTGAGCAGAGCAGAAAAGTTTCAATTGTTAAATTTTTGTCTCGAAGACAGGAAGTATGCTGATGTGGTTGGTTTAAGGCTACTGCCAACACTAGACGGTACATTTGTGGGATTTGAATATAATAATTCTTGGCAGAAGATGTATGTATGCAAGAAAAAGTTTGCTGAAACGAAGCTGTTAGCTAACTATAATTCAATATTGGTTTGTTTGGAAGGAGAAGAAGATACATTGCACACTAAGTTAAACAAAATAGCTGAAAATGGATATACACAACTGCAAGTGCTAAAGCCTGACATTATCGCAATGTTACTAAAGCAAACCCCACCTTATGAGAGTGGCTGGTGTTTACATGGGTCGGCTGGTGGTTTCTATAATGATAGATGGTTGAAAACATTTTGGAAGTGGGTGAGTAAATTTAACTTATCTTATTTTGTTGGTATCTCACTTATTCCAATTTGCAATGAGAAAACTGCTAGTGGTTTCAGGGTTATGCCATTACTACAGAAAAGTAATTCCAAAATACTAAAATTTAGTAGTATTAGTCACACTAGTTTGGTTTCTGCTGCTGGTAAGCTGGACTGCTATTTAACTTCAGCAAATGATTTTGAATTCTTATATCACTCTGAGCTTAAAAACTATATTTGTGAACTGTCACCATCATATTTACTGAGCATTTCATCTCAGTCAGATTACCAGTCTGAAGTATTCACACAAAAAGAAGCAGTGGCTCTAAGGGAGTTCTTATTTCAATACCCTATTAGTGTAAATGTAACACAAAAATCTGTTCTGCTTAATTTGCAAATCTTTTCCACGATTCAGAAAGGTACTTTCTATTCTGTAAAGCAGGCAAAAAGTAGAGTTGCAGGAAAATCTACCACTTTACTTATATCAGAACCGGAGTATCTTGATAAATACTTGTCTTTTATTCTACCAAGTCCAGTGATACTAACATGTGAGACTTCAATAGTTGGTAATGTACAGTCTATGCTACAGGGTGCTTGTTGGGTCCCTACTAAACTGCAGCTAATTACTCATGTGATTTTGACTGCTATAGAAAGCAAGCAGTTCTCAAGAAGTCATGTTTTAAAAGTTACATCAATACTAACAGAACCTGGTGAGTATTATAGTTTAGCTGATGGGCAGGATGGTAGCCTGTTTGTTAATAAGCTAAAGTCATTAAAGTTTGTACCAGTTGGTCAAAGGAATGATTTATATTTGCCATTTGAAGTTTTCGATCCATCAGATCATATGGTAAGGGATCTGTTTGATGGACAAAGTGTATTTCCCATTTCTCCATTTTCAAGGAACCACTATTCAATATTACAGCAGCTAGGTATGAAAGATTGTACTTCTTTAAGTGCGTCTGACATAATTAGAGTTGCTAGTCTTGTTATTAACAATGATGGTGGCGCTCAAGCTGAAGTGAAAAGAGCATGTAAACTATTAGAGTTTCTTTCTTCTCCCACCGGTAACAGATTGCTAAATGAGTACTATAATAATCATCCACTAGATCAAACTCTTCGTTCTCTACAGTGGTTACCTGTTATTACAACACCACCTAAAGGTTATCCGAAATGTCTTGGTTGGAAAGGATCTAGTAGTAGTCAGTTTGTGTCTGCTCAAAGTTTACATGCCAGTAGTTCACCAGAAGAGCATAAGAAACTTCCTAACTTGATAGGTTCACAGATGAAGATTCTTCAATATGAGGAGACACTACCAGTAAAGTTGATAGCATCACTAAACATTTCACAAAGTGTACCAGTAGATGTGATGATACAACACTTTTTGAAGCTAATAAAGCACAAGACAGAAATTGAAAGACAGAAAGTAAATGTAGCTGTTAAACTGCTTTACACCTACCTACAACAAGCAGCAGATAATAACCACACCAGTCAATATTGGCAACTTTTAAAACAATCAGAAGTAGTACAAGTCAGTGATAACAAGTTTGTACTACCTAGTGTAGTGGCTTGTTCTTTTGATGAGAAGTGTATGACTGTAGGTAAACTAGAGCCTTACTGGTATATCTTACCTCCTCATTTTCAGCAGTATAGGTCATTATTCTGTTTTATTGGTGCTACAGACACCATCAATGTTTCGGATATTTTGTCCGTATTTAAAAGAATGCTATCTACAAGTACTGAAAAAACCAGAGATTTGCCTTTGGTCAAGAAAATTTTGCAGTGGTTGTGTAACAAGTTTACCGGTGATGAATTAATAAAAATGCATGAATGTATATTTGTACCAGTAAACCATGATGACGAAAACAGGCTAGTCCTTAAACCTGCTGATAAAGTTGCTTATTTAAATGAAGATTTGCACTGGTTAAAAGATGTTAAAGGGGCCCTGGGTACAATTGCGCAAGATTATTTCTTAGTTCATTCTTCCATCAGTTATGACATGTGTTGTGCACTTAAACTGAAACCACTCAACACAATGATTGCTAATTCTGAGGAGTATGGTTTTGAGCAAGCCGGTCAGTCTGAACCACTAACTACTCGTCTTAACAGAATACTGAGGGAGTATAAAGACACTAGTGTGATTCAAGAGTTGTTACAAAATGCTGATGATGCTGGAGCTACAGAAGTAGCAATATATTATGACACAAGGAAACATGATAGTAGCCATCTCTTCTTTCCTGGAATGGCTAACAGCTATGGTCCTGCACTGTTGTTCTACAACAATGCTGAATTTAGTGAAGAAGATTTTGAGAACATCAGGAAAATAGCTGGAGAGACAAAGATGAATAAACCACTAAAGATTGGAAAGTTTGGAGTTGGATTTTGCTCAGTTTATCACTTAACAGATGTTCCTTCTTTTGTAAGTGGAGAAAGCCTAGTTATATTTGATCCCACGCTTCAGTGTCTGCGCAAACAGATTAAAAGCGAATTTAATCCTGGAATTAAAATTAATTTTAACCAGCATGTTTTCTTGAAAGAATCTAAACAACTAAATCCATATATGGGAATCGGTGGATTTAATCCTAAGAAACCATTTCAGGGAACTTTGTTTCGATTTCCATTACGTTTAAGTAGCAGTGATATTAGTAAAAATGTTTACACAAAGGCTAAGGTTCAGTTTATGGTGAATAGGATAAAGGAGAACAGCTCAAAGTTGCTCATGTTCTTAAGCAGTGTGAAGAAAGTTTCATTCTATCAATCACATGGTGATGGCTTTGATAAACACTTTGAAATAACTGTTGGCAAAGAAAGTATTTATAATTCAATATCATGCCAAGTGTCAGTTACTACTATAGTGCCATCCAGTAAATGTAAAGATGAGAAATGGTTGATTGCAACCGAAGTTCAACGGTTAGTAGTTGGTCAGAAAGAACAAAAGCATGGTACTGCATCATTGTCTGTTAAGTTGAGTAAAGATGATACTTCCAATAAGCTTTGTGTAGGCACCATCAAAGGAGAGTGTTTTTGTTTTCTACCACTCAACATTGAGACTGGACTGCCAGTTCATGTTAGTAGTAATTTTGCAGTCACAACCAATCGTCGTGGAATATGGAAAGCTGATGATGCTGGCACTGCAACAAAGGAATCAAACTGGAATAAACTGCTAATGGAATCTGTTGTAGCTCAAGCCTATATTAAACTTCTTTTGTCCTTGCAGCAAATGCAACAAGATGGGTCTCTTGTCAATTATACATTTCATAGTCTTTGGCCTATTAATTTGAATGAAATTAACCCTTGGGACTTCCTAGTGAACAAGGTGTATATGGATATATTTTCAAGCCAACACTCTTTGTTTTATTCCAAAGTCATGGGTTGTTGGAAAAAGCTCAATGAATGCAACTTTCTATCCAAACTGATTTTGCAGATTAGTGGCTTTAGTAATGATTTATATGAGTCGATATATCGTGTAGCTGCCACCTTGAAACTTCCAGTAGTTCATCTCCCTGACAAACTCTTGGATAAACATAAGGATAACTCAATCTTCAACTCACAAATTATTGATGAAGAGGAATTTATTAAGCATTTCTACCAAGACAAAACATTGTCAATGGTCTCAGTACAAGACAAAACAAAGATAGTTGCAGCATCTCTATTAGTTTTTGCCAATAATAGACACACTAAAGCTATGCCAGTGTTGATGAAAAATACAAAGTGCATACCATGCAGTCCTGATGGAAAAATATTCAAGAAACCACAAGAACTTTTAGATCCTAATTCAAAAATAGCACAGTTGTTTTCACTTGACAATGGTGTGTTCCCAGATCAGAATTTTCTTTCCAGACATTACCTTCTTACTATATCTTTGCGTAACCTTGGTGTAATGACATCTCTGTCTTGGGAACTGGTAATTGACAGGGCACGGTGTGTGGAGGAATGGTACAATGAAAATGCCGAAAAGGCTTTAAAGCGGCTTGTTGTATTGGTTGAATGCATTAAAGATAATTCCTCTGAGTGTTTGCCTCAGAAAAGTGTCACACATGAGCTACAACAAATACCTTTCCTACCAACTATGAAAAAGCCAGAAATATACCCAATCAAATGGAAGGCTGATTCAATGTCCCATCTATTATGCGGACCTGAATTGTTGAAAGCACTGTATGGTGAGAACAACATTAATGCAGTGTATGCCTGTGGATCACATGTGCCCATTCTTGATACCCACTACCTATCACCTCATTTGACACCTAATGTACGAAAGATACTGGGAATTTCCCAAGAAATTGATGTCATTCATGTAGTTGGTCAGTTTATTGAATTGTTACAATGGTTTCAAGGCATTTCCAGTGATTCGCTGAGCAAAGAATTTCTTGAATGTACCAATGATATCGCCCTTACTGTTTACTATTTCCTGAGTACAAAGTTAAAATCTATGAACGATGATCTTTTGCAGAAACATTTGTTGCCATTAAAAGATCAACCATGTATATGGAATGGAAAATGGTTTTTAACACCTGCCTGTATTTGTTTTAATTGGGAAATGCCTGGTCCTTATTTGTACAAGTTTCCAGAAGTACTGGAACCTTTTGTGGATCTCATGGAGTATTTAGGAATTGAAAATGACTTTTCAGCTAAAGTAATGCTCAATGCTTTGCATGAAATGAAAAGTGAATATGGACATAACAGACTTCCAAAAAACATCCAGGCTGTCGTCAGACTGATTTTACCAAAGCTTACTGATCACGAAATACAATCTGACACAGACATCTTTCTGCCTGACAATAAGTTTGTTCTTAGAAGTTTTAAAGAGTTGAAATACAATGACGCACCATGGTGTGTTCCTAGTGAAGAATATGTGTACTGCCATGAGTGTGTGGTAAGAACTGTAGCTATACATCTTGGTGTAGAGCTAGTAAAAAACATCATGCTTGGAGACCTTGACATCACAAGTAGTGACTTGCTGAGGTTTGGTAAAGAATTTGGACAGCAAGAAAAGTTGACACAGAGACTAAATAATATTCTGAGAGATTATCCAAGTGACATAACTTTTTTAAAAGAACTTCTCCAAAATGCGGATGATGCTGGTGCTACACAGCTGTTTATCATTTTAGATAAACGTTTGCATGATAATGAAAAGGTCATATCTGATGAATGGAAACCCCTGCAAGGACCTGCCTTGTTGTTTTGGAACAACTCATCATTCAGTGACGAAGATTTGATAGGTATTCAAAAAATTGGCCTTGGCAGTAAAAGAGATGATGCTGACAAGATTGGTCAGTATGGTATTGGATTTAATGTGGTGTACCATTTTACAGATTGTCCTTCGTTTGTCACTAATGACCGACTTTGCATAATGGACCCTCACTATCGATATATTGCTCCTAAAAGAATGAAACCAGGTTGGATGTTTCAAGATTTGGAGACATTGTGGAACAGATTTCCAGACATGAAGTCACCATACCTTTTAAACGATCTTGATGATCTTCCAGCTGAAATGAAAGAAGGTTCACTTTTCCGCTTGCCACTAAGATTAACTGTAGAAGAAGCTGAACAATCTGAAATTGTTGAAAGCAATGGCTATTTTAAATTGGATAAGCTTGAAAGTGACTTGAAACGTTGGGTACCAGAGATGAGAGAAGCACTGCTCTTTGTCCACAATGTATGTGATATAAGGCTGTATGTGATAGAACCAAGCGATACAGGCTCCGTTGGAGTCATATCATGGGATGATCCTCAGCCGATTGTTCTTTGCAGCCATGTTGAAAGTGCTAGAAGTAAAAAGAATGTAATCCTGGATTCTGGTAATTGCAAGCTAACTACATATAACATGAAGCTTGCCAACAAGCAAACTAATAAAGAAGTTAAATGGGTGGTCCAGCTGGGGGAAGGAAATCCATTGGATGACACATTTGAATGGAAAGGAGTTAAACCTCCTGATATTGAACTCTGTCCGCGACACGGTATTGCTGCTCCACTTTTCGAGAAACGCAGGCATTTTTCTGGTAAATCATTTTGCTTTCTGCCATTGCTTGGTTATACCGATCTCCCTGTACATATTCATGGCCAGTTTGTACTTCATTCTGATCGTCGAGGTCTTTGGGCAAGCAGTGATGATGGTGGCCATGGTAAGCACAAAATAACTGATCCCAAAAAGATATGGAATGATTTATTAATTGAAGCAATTGGTGCTTCTTATGCTCATTTTTTGACACACTGCATTGCACAGGGTGGGTCTGTTTGTGATGAAGAAAAAGCAAAGAAATCTTTAGAAAATTACTACAAATTATTTCCAGTTCTTAAAGAAGCTTCAAACGAACCATGGAATACATTGGCTAAAGAAGTGTACAAGGCACTCGATACACTGAACCCTCCCATTCTAGCTACACTTGTAAAGCAAAATGAAGATGGCCAAGATTGTTTGTATTCTATTAACTGGTGTCAGCTGCATTTACCTGGTGCACCTGATGAAGGTTATTTTTATAAATTTGTTGCCTATCAACAAAAAAAGCAGAGAACATTAAACACCATAGGAATGAATTTGGTAAGTACTCCACTATTCATCTATGAACAGTTCCAAGAAGTTGAAGTAAGTCTGCCATTTATATCACAGCAGTCAGTACTAAACTACTATACTAAATTCCATGATGAAATATTTATGCATCAAAGTTTGCCATGTCATATATCCACCACAAAATTTGGTGAGGTTGAATGTTTCATAACATTTGTGGAATACTTGTCTGTTCACAAAAGTACAGAACAAGCTGGTGAGGTTGCTGATAAAGGCCCTCCTGTTGAAGGTACTGTTATGGCTGTGACTGAAGAAAGTGCTGATGTAAATTCATATCAGACTTTGGGGTTTTTGCTGACTGCAAATGAATATGTGCATTGTCTGTCTGATGGCTTAAACACCATTAGTTCTAGTAACTGGGAATTGTTTCTAAAAAGTCAGAATAATTTCTTGCACAAAGATTTGATGGCAGAGTTCAAAAGTAGTAATAGTATCTTTCAACCAAGTGATGATGATGGGTTTGATTTGATTCATTCGGTTTTTGCTGCTAATTTGCCTTCCTCATGGTGTGGACCAACTCAAGCTTCTATAAAAGATGTTGAAATTTCATTGGTTTACAAATTTTTAAAATGCATTGCTGAGGATCCTGTGTTCAAAGTTTATTGCCAGCAACTATTAAGTCAATTCACCCTTATTCCTGCGGATAATGACATGGTGTACTCTACCATTTCAGAATTACTGCCTATGACTACAGGGCCTTATACTGATAAAGAAGAAAAAGAGCTTTTGAGAAAGTTACAAATACCTTTTGTTGATACCTTAGTGCCACATATCTTAGGTGGGAGTGGTATTACTTTACCGAGTATGTCAAATCATAGTGATGTTTTAAAAAATGTCTATTTAAGTAGCAAAAACTGTCCAGAAATGTTTGCAAATTTGAATGAAAAAGAAATGGAAATATTGTTTGAGATATTCAAACGAGTTTCCTATTCATCCAGTAAACATGAAGAAAACCCTTCTGTGAAGCACATCAAAAGTCTGCCAATTTTCAAGACAATTACTGGTGATTTGATTCAGCTTTCATCAGTTTCTACTGTATGGATTTGGAATAATCAGGTGTGCAAAGATGGTCTTGCTGAGTGGATGAACCAAATTGATGAATCAGAGGTGTTTCTAGATCCAACAGCTCCATGGAAAGTGCTACGCAGTCACACAGAATACTTGGATATAAAGGAGATTTCTCTGTATGAGCTCTATTGCAATTATATCTTCCCTAATTTTTGTACAATGAACTTTGAAGTGAGAATAGAACACATTAAGTTTATCTCAAAACGAGTCTTTCACAATTGTGTGCTCCATTTAGAGTATGCACATTTGGGATGCCAGTCTAAAGCAAAAATGTTTGTTGATGATTTTAAATCCTTAGAATGCATTGGTACTGATGATTCGAACTTGTGTACTATTGATTCATTTTATGATCACTCTCAAGAGATGTTTACAACATTCTGTGATGGTGAATCCTTTCTACCTAAAGTATTACATGATGAAGATATTCAACAATGTTTACGCTTTTTTGGATTGAAAACGGTACCATCCACTGCAGACTTCATACAGTTCTGCTATGAACTGAAAGAATTTCAAGATATTGCAACTGTCCACAAGGCATCACAGATTTTATTGCAATGCCTTTTTGATTCTGGAAAGAAATATGAACACCTTCACACTCAAGCATTTTTACAACAAATATCAAGTATCCCTATTGCTGTTGTAGCAGCTGTACCAATGTTAAATGCAATAAAAGCACAGCAACTTGGTGAATGCACTGTTGTAGGTAGAGAGGAAACAATTACGCTTACCAAGTTGTCAGGATCTTCTCTTGAGAAACACAAACATTGTGTTTGGACATCCAGACCTCTTGTAAAATTACCGATTATATCCCATGGTTCATCCTACTGTGCTAGAGATAAGGAACGAATGAACAGTTTGGGAGTTTCATTTAGTCCAGAAACTAATGATATAGTTCAAAACTTAAAAAACATTGCTGACACTGAATTCTCTGATTTTTCTAGGTTTCATAAACGTATGTCTCCCAGCATAGCTAAGACTAGCACTTACCTACCCACTATTGTGGTAAAGATCATTGAATGTCTTCGTGAAAATCTTAAAAAACGCAAACAGCCCGACAGTGATAAATATGAGCAACTTAGGTTAGACATTGGAAACTTAAAATTTTTGCCTGTAAAACTGCAAGCAGCAACTGGGTATGTGCTAGTAAAACCAATACAGGTTCTTGTTATGGACACGTCAAAGTTAGCTCCTTATTCTCCATTCTTGCATCCTTTAATAGTTGAAGCTCAACCAGTACTGCAGCTTCTCACTGAAATTGGTGTTAAAATGTCACTAGATTATTCACACATACAGTTTGTGTTGACACTAGCTAAAGAGTTATCCAAGAATGTTAATGTAGATCATAACATCAAACGTGCTGTTGTACATGCTACAGTGGAATTAACAGTGCTATTAAGAAGTAAGCAAGCCAGAGAAAATATTTCTCTACATTCTCCACTCTACCTACTCAATAATCAGGATGTGTTGACTGACTGTTCAAAACTTGTGGTGTTTGATATTAGTAGCGCACGTCGGCCTGTCCTCCCATCTGAATTTACCTATCTGAATTCATTGCAAAATATTTCTGCAGCCATGTATTGGAATCCTAAAGAACTGTTAGAACTTTTGCCAAAGGATCTGGGATTAAAGAGTTTGAAGTCTATACTGCAGTACACAATGACAGCTGATGCTACAGCAGTACAAATTGCACACTCCCATGTAACTACGATTGAGCAAATATTACGTTCTAATGTGTTTAAAACAGCAATAGAGAGTTATGCCTGCTATTGTGCTAATAAGCGTGTACCACCAGAGGTTGTGACTAAAACAATGACTGACTTTCAGAGTAAACTGACAGTGCAGTATGTGAAGGAAGTACAGCTTAGACCACACTTACATCTTGACAATGAAATCACTCCACTAGGTGAAACAGTCTTTGAAGATTTTTTTCTCCAGAGTTGCAATGACAAATATATTTTAATTTTAAAAAATGCTGCCACTTACGCTTCACAAACTTACCTAAAGATGTCAGGCAGTTTATGTATTGCCTTGGAGTTGCAGGGTACATACTTTGAAGTTTCGCAGGTTAGTGGTATTCCACAGATCACATCATATATTAGCATGATATTGAGTTGTGGCTCTGTTTTCAAAATTACTGATCTAATTAGAGGATCACTTCCAGGAATTGATAACATTGAGCAGGATATGGTTGACACAGAGCCTGTATTGGGTGAGGTCATACCAGAATGTTGGCATCACAGACTAGATCAGAACATCTTTAATTATTTCATGCCACAAGAACTGGTAGGATATGAAACAGAAACTAATGATATTATTTATGCTCAGGTGCTATACTGCAATAACACTGACAATGAAGAAGACATGGAGCAGATATTTGAGTTAAAGTATACTATATCAATAGGTAATGACACAGAATTGGAAGTTACTGTGTTGCAGCTTTATAAGTTTGTGTCTGTGGTGAAAGAGCCATTAGCACAAGATTCTAGCAGTGGTGAATTGGAATTACATGAGACTGGAAACTCTGAAAATGCCAAACAGGCTAGGCAAGCTCGAGTAGCAGGTGGCAAACAGGCAATAAGGGCTGCAGTGAAAGCTGCTTGGAATTTACCAGAGGAGCAAAAACGAAAAGCAGTTAAAAGACTATATTTGCAGTATCACCCTGATAAGAACCCTGACAACCCAAATGCCACAGCTGAATTTCAATTTTTACTACAAGAATTAGAAAGAATGGAGAAGGGATATCCGGAAGAACCACTTGATGCAGAACAGCCATTTAGACCACCAACCTCCTTCAATTTTGGATGGAGTGGATGGTTCAACCAGTGGGACCAAACAGCATTTTCACATCGTAGCTACAGGTCAAGAGACAGGGCCCGGGGAACTAGGGGAGGAGCATTTTGGAGAGGAGGTGGTGGTGGTGGATGGCAAACGCCAAAACCACAGACAAATCATAGTGAAGCTGTAAGATGGATCAAACAAGCTGAGTATGACTATGCTTCTCTGTCTACACTGATGACATCATCTCAAACTGATGAAAAGACATGTGCATCCACTTGTTTCATGTGCCATGAAGTTGCTGAAAAGTCCCTTAAGGCTGGTATGTATGCTAAGTGTGGAATGGCAGGAGATACGACTCTCAAGAATCACAATGTTGTCACTCCAGCACGTGCACTCATACAGATGGGATGTGATATAGATGTTGATGATGCCATTTTCTTAGAGCACTTCTATTCTCATCCCAGATTCCCTTACTGCTACCCTCCTCCAACAGTTCCTGGAGAGAAGTATGTGAGTAGCACAGCCAGGGCAGCCTTTGATGCAGCTACTAGGATTTATGAAGTTATAAAACAATTAATAGATGATGAGGAGTAATTGATTGCACTGCACTTTAGAACTATTAAAAAACTTTTAAGGGGACATACACATTAAGAATTATTTGATAATATAATGCACAACACTCAGTGTAGTTTATTATATTATTATGAAGTTTACATTAATTACAAGGAATGAACATAGCACATAGACAGCAAACAAAATCCTGCACTTGATATGCAGCTTGCTATTATGTTAGTGGCAAGCCTCCTATACTTGCAGCCGGCTTTACATGCCTTAATTCATTAGTAGATAAAGTTAACCCAGGGCTGGAGAGCCTGACCTGAAGTTCCTGTTTTACCAAAAAGAAAAAGCTAGGTTTAAACTGTTAAGGAGTACACTGCAAAAAGTAATGATAAATTCCGTTGCAAGCTACATAGCCATTTCTGTGTAATAATATTGTGCAGATACTTTGCTGTGATAATTCAAAAGAACAACAAAAAGTTACGCATGTCATTGTACATACAAGCATGTGCCTCCAAAAATGTTAAAGGAACGATTGAAAATTTTTTCAGATTAATCTCTTAAGGTATTATGTATTTGGAAGAAGTAGAGGTTAAACTAGTGGTAAATTTCAACAACCAGTTGTAAATTGAAATATTCTGCTACAGGATATAACTTTTTTTCAAGATTTTTTTCCAAAATGTGAAAATACAAAACAAAAAACTCCAATAATAATATTCATCTACAGTTTTTACAAAATTGTCCAGAAAAATAATTTTGTTCAACATTGCAATGAAGGACACGATATGCTTATAATAGATTATGTGCCATGGCCAGAATTAACTTCCATCTTTTATCTGTGAAATTCTTCTGTTTTTTAGAGTTTCAGTTGATATTATTCCACGATTCACTTTCTGGAATTCATATAATTAAGTTGGTGACCTCAAATCTATGTGTTGGGGGAGTTCATACCAGAATAGTTATACTAAATGTCAAAGATTGAATACTATTTGTATATAGGAAGAATGAAACTGAAATAGAAAGATATTGTCTATATGTACACAAGTCTATTTATACATAAATTACTATTTATACATAAATTGTCTATTTATCTATTTATACATATTTATACAATTGTCTATTTATACATAAATTGTCTATTAGAAAGATATTGTCTATATGTACACAAGTCTATTTATACATAAATTACTATTTATACATAAATTGTCTATTTATCTATTTATACATATTTATACAATTGTCTATTTATACATAAATTACTACTGACCAAGGAGGTGTAGAACAATAGTTAAAAAGAAATACTTGATAAGCACAGGCAATGAAACAACAGCAGTAACTCAACAACATTACAAATTGACGTTGAAGCTGAGAGACTCTGAATTGGCAGTACTTGGAAGTGGTTATACTGGAATATGATGAGATCTGCAATTCTAGATCTGCTACTGTCGGACTAGATCAACCATTGAGCAGCAGCTACATAGAAGCATTACGAGATGTAGCTTAATTTGTGCCTGATAAAATATGATAGGAATATAGAAAAGGGCTATCCTGATCAAGCATTAGTACACTCTACCTACAAGTACTTTTATCAGACATGTACAGTAACTATGAGGCTGCATGACATTATGGAGTGGGGGTGGGGTTTGTACCAGGTCTTATGATAGCACCAATAAAGCACCTTGTAAGGGAATTGCATTTTGAAAAGACCATTC
Source organism: Dysidea avara (assembly GCF_963678975.1). Taxonomy (NCBI): domain Eukaryota; kingdom Metazoa; phylum Porifera; class Demospongiae; order Dictyoceratida; family Dysideidae; genus Dysidea; species Dysidea avara. Next base: position 20,949,733 of record NC_089276.1, read on the forward strand.
TAAGCTTGCAACCAAAGCCTTGAAACATGGTACAGAAGAGTGAAGCGCAGTTATTTTGCTAAAATATCACATTGCAAATTTAGTATCTATTCAATTCCTCAAAAAGTGGTCAATATTTTTTTTAGAATTTTCAATATGCTACCTATGTACACTGCTTGAAGTTTCTTAGTTTACTAGAGTGGTATATCCCCAGTATATGGAACAGTTAATTGTTTGGAATTTTAGTAGCTTTTCAGTAAACCTGCATGCGCATTCACTGATGTTTACTGAAAGTTTAAAACTTAGTAAAACAATTATGTTCCATATACTTAAAGTTACTGACATTTTACTATCAGTATAACTGGGCACAACTACAGTAAAGCAGCTTAACAAATTAGTAAACTAAGAACCTTCAAGCAGTGGTAAAGGCTCATTTTATTGCCTATCTATATGTGTGTGTGGCTACAAGTTGTATTGCACTTATATACACCCCTCCTCCTCATCATCAGCAGTCATCTACTTTAGACAAATCCCTCAGCAAATATATATATTTAACATAATATTAGTTAACCCTACAACTACTTATGCTACATTTTATATGGGAATCCCTGCCCTTAACTTTCCTCATATCCAATGAAGTTGAATGAACTCATTTCCAACGCTGATGGATATGGATTATAGACCAAGTCCTCTCATTTCAATTCTAGCTTTACATAAACAATATACACTTCACTGTACTTGTCACATGTGCAACTACTGTGAAAACCCTGAGTGATTTTGCTCATGTTCTCTATCCTAATAGACAGCCAAACTCTATTGTTCAAGATAATGATAAAGAATTGATGGTATTACAAATTTGTGAAAAAATTCCCACTCACACGGCTAGCTTTCTTACATACTACTGCGTGTCTTGATTTGTGATGAAGACATGTACACCATGCAGTAGGCTTGAGCCAATATACACTTTGAAAATATAACCCATTAGCTATCCTTCTTAGTAACGCTCAAAAGTCAAGCCTATTATGCTTAAAATTATGCTTTCAGAGTATGCTTGAGAGTTGACATTTATCAGTATTTCCTGACTGTGGTATTACAGTAAATGTCTGATCTTTTCTCCTCAATCTTATGATCTATGTTTCTGCAGAGGGTAAATAATAAGCCAAGAAATTACAAAAGTAATGCAGTAACAATGTGTAGTGTGCTGTCTATTGGCATTGCACATTTTAGAAAATAGTTCAGAGGTGGATCCAGGCTTGGCAAGAGGGTGCACCATGACCAGGGTAGTATGCTGTAGCAATTTAAAGCAGAGGGGTTTGGGAGGCACAGCCCCCCCCCCCCCCCCTCTCCTAGAAGCTAAAAGTACATTGTTTCATGACTGAAAATTTTATACAGAGTAGTTTTAAGCAAAAATAGTAAATCATTGATAAATCATGTTTGCTAAGTGGTAGCACAGGTCAGCATTGATCAAGAGTTGTAGGGACCATGCAGTGACAATCATGAATTCAGCTATAGCCTAAAGTAATAGAATGACTACATACCTAGCACATAGCTAAATTTGCCCATGAGTTGATGCTGCAGATGCAAGTTTTCATACTCAACAATGACTGCATGTGGAATAGCTACTTACTAGTGTTACATGTCAGAGGGTAATTCACTGACTGCTCTGTATCTCAATCTTTGTATGGATTTTTTGGTGGTGGGGTGCACGTCCCCCCTCCGCCGGATCCGCTACCAAGCTACAGTATGCTATTTAGCACTCAAGCACTATATAGTCTCATGTAACCAGATCACTCTTGTATTGGGTCAGGAAAAAACACCAGACCCTTTCTTTTCCCAAACCAAACGCTACTATCTATGCTGACACTCAAGGACAGCTGTGGGGAAGTAGTCTAAGTCTAGATCTGATGGAGGTTTGCTCTTTTTATTACCAATACTTTACAGTGACCAGCACTGAAGGTCTGACAGCAACTTGTGCTACAGCCTTAGGATTACCAAACCTACAAGTCTTGCTGGTAAAAACAAAGAAGTGATGGGATAAGTGCCTGTATATAATATGACTCTGTCTCCAGTGCTCGCCTTCTAGTGCCTAACTGGTAAAGCAGATAAAAGCAAACAAGAACAAGGAGTTTCCTCTTGTTAGATAAGGGCGCGCGTCTAATTTTACAGATCGGCGCGCGCTGCATGTATGAAGCCTACCAAGATCCGGATATTTCTAGGGAGAAAACGATTCCTCGAATACTAGTGTGTTGTTCTTTCTACTCTAGTAACTCGTGCTTTATAAAAGGGAACCCAAACTGATACAGACGTAGTGTTTCTGGAAGTACGGTTGCCGACTGGACACGGTGAGGCGAGGCAGGCTAGGGCAAATCTGTTCACTGTGATTCAGCAAGTGTCCGCCTACCCAACCATTGGCCATGGCAGGTAAGATGATAATGTTTGCATAGTTTGTTTGGTTTGTACAATCTGGCGAACGGCTGCCTCCTCAAGCGCATGCCAATTCGGGGGTGTGACACCTCTACAAATCACGTACGCCCTTCTAGTGTAGCGGTGTAACCCCCAAAATTGGCAATATTGTGCACTTTTTCATAAAACCATGAAACTTTCCACATAAATAGTACTACTCATGACATGCATTTTTAGATATAGTGCCATCGCTGAGTTGACCTTTGGTGACCTTTACGGCCATTTTTGTACAGAAATTGATCATTTTTGTCTTTAACTCCCTGAGGCAGTAATTAACTTGTTAAAATGTGGTACCAAAATAAAGATCTTGCTGATAGAAACAACGTGGTTTTTATTTGAAGTCAATAGGTTCATTCATTACAAAGTTATGATCATTTTTACTAGCTGCAAAATCTGATAAATTTATCTGTCCTTGAGGTGTGAATTACCTGTGGGCAGATAATTATGCATAAATTTATCAAATTTTTCAGCTAATAAAAATACTCGTAACTTAAGAATGAATTCACCTATTGAAAACCAAGTTGTTTCTTTCAGCAAGATCTTTATTTTGATACCACATTTTAACAAGTTAATTACTGTCTCAGGGAGTTAAAGACAAAAATGATCAATTTTCTGTACAAAAATGGCCGTAAATGTCACCAAAGGTCAAATCAACGATGGCACTATATCTAAAAATACATGTCATGAGTAGCACTATTTATGTGGAAAGTTTCATGGTTTTATGAAAAAGTGCATGAGTTTTTGGTTGTGCCGCTATACTATTCAGCAACCAAATCACAAATCAACAAAATCTAGTGATTTCGCCCACGTAAATAATTAAAACTGGAAAACTACTCTCAAAAACATATTTCTAAACAATACAAGTTCACAGTGATAACTTGTTTGGTTTCTACAAAAAAAATGTTGATTAAGACTAAGAGAGTTATTGCTTGGAACCGACCAAGCATGCTTTTCCTGCTAATGTGTAGCTAAAAGTATAAAAATTGTTTTCGTTTTATTTGCTGTTTATGTTTGACAAAAGTTTCATCAGCAAAATACAGTGAAACAAGTCAATCGGAGGAGACTATGAAGAGTTTTGTTGTTTCCTTCTTTTACTGTCCTACAGACTAGTTATGTTGGCAATAGTTTAGCATCATGTATAGAACGTGTATAGAACTCATTATAGAACGTGTATAGAACTCATTGTATTGAAATACATTTTATTGGAAGATTTATTGGTATGAGCAATGTGGGTTTGCTGAGATGGCCATGTACATATATATAAACTAGTACATAATGGTGGTGTGGATCACAGTTATTCTGTCACTATCCCAACATGAAATACAGTAGTACACTTTTTGTTATATTGAATAGAGTAAAAACATTAGAGCCTAGTATGCAACTAGGATTGGCAATAAATGAGGCCAAAATGGTGTCTTCTTCTCTGGATAGATTTCTACAAGTGCAGGCTATTTCGTGACAATCTCTGAACATTTTTACATTACTAAGCTTGTTTTGTTAACCTTGAGATGAATTTTATCTACCATAAACTGTTTATTTTGTCTCCTTGTTGTGTTGAGACAAATAATGCCACAATATTCCACAATTTTGCATGGTGTACTTCATTACATTAATTGGCTTGGTTAATGCACTTTGCAGTCTCATTTCAACTCTCTAAAATACTACTCCATGATTTATCAACTTCAACACAAATGCTGTTATGTGAGGTGGATATTTCAATAGTACAGTGCAAAACTTCATGGTATTGCAAAGACTTTAGCGCAATTCCAATGAACTAGAGTTCTGTTCTTCATAACAGGTAGACAAAAAAATGGAGGTATCCACTGATGATTTAAAGCGACAGTGAAAACCACCCATGACAAGAACAACAGAAGCCAAATGTTTTAGAAAAGATTTGTACAATACCTCAAGGTTATTAAAATTAACTTTGGGATAAGTAAACCACAAACTGCTATTCTGGCCACATGGATTAGTGCTTCAACCAAATACAATGATAGATACTGTATACACGTACACTATTTGGTTTCTTTTCCCATTTCTGTAGGCTCTAATATCTATATGGTTATACTGATTATGGGTAGGCACTGAGTTAGTACAGCATGGAAGATGGTTGACCAAAGCAGTAGTACGTTTGATTTTAGTTGCTTGATTTAATCTTATTGGCCATACTACGTATGTATACCTCTAACTACATACTGTTGATAATAAAAAAACATAAATACAAAACCTCATGATAATGGCATTGAAAGTATGTTGATGGTTACAGCATAAAAGGTCAATGTGTACTTTAATACAACCAATGACATTTTTATTTTATGTATTGTGGAAGTTTTTAAATGTTATACCGAGGTGTGTTACAAGCTGTTTATGGCAACAGTTGGACAGGCAACCCAAAGTTGCCAATATTAGCAACTTCAGGCCGCCCAAAGTTGACTATATTGACAACTTCAGGCAACCAAAAATTGCCAATATTGGCAACTTCCGGCCACCCAAAGTTATATTGGCAACTTCAGGCCACCCAAAGTTGCCAACTTCGGCAACCCAAAGTTGCCAATATTGGCAACTTCAGGCCACCCAAAATTAACTATATTGGCAACTTCAGGCAACCCAAAATTGCCACTATTGGCAACTTTTGTGTTTCTTTGAGTAACGCTCAAAAGTATCCAAACTTGGCAATAAATGTACTTTCTTTTGTATAAGATGATAGAGAATTTGATTGTGGGATTCGGTTATCCACAATTGGTAATTTTGTGTGACAAATTCTTAGAATTGCCAAAAATGGCAATTTTATAAAAGCATTGCAGTAGCTGCTGTTTTTGGCAACTATAACAACAGTCTAAAAGTTGCCAGTTTTGGAAACTTTGACACTTACAGTTTACCGGTATTAAGCATGAAAGTGAGCATTACAGTGTTAAAGTTCACAAAGCTGCTAACTTAACTATGCTTACTTTAGAGGAACTGTTATAATGATGCCTGAAAGTATTTAAATATGATTACTAGCAATATTATCAGTGGATGCCAGGTAGCTAGCTATACATTCACTTTAAAAGCAGCAGTAGGAATATAGCTATGTAGCAAACTTATGATTTGAATGTGAATTGACCAAAATGCGATAAAATGGACAAAGTCATAAGAATATCTTGCTACAAATCATGCTATATAGCTACAAATCAAGGTGCTAAGTTTATGCATGTCCATGCAGATTGCACTTTCATCGGCATCTTCACTCAGGTTTGAAATGCTGTGATGATTATAAATTTGCAACATTCATGATTTTTGTAGCCTCCATTATATTAATCCAACATAGCTCTATCTTTTGTACATACTTACACATTGTAGTTTATCAACCAAATTTGCTATACAGCAAATACATCTGCTATTCTGTAATACCAGCTCTCTGTGGAGCATCAGTGCGCTACACCTGTTCAAGTTCTCAATTTTCTTAGTTAAAATTGAGCTGTATTGCCAGAATGCAGAATGGATAGGTACAAGCACAGTTTGTGGATGTTCAAGCTACCAAATTTGGACTATAGTTTTCAGTTTTGGGACAACTCTTGGCTTGCTTCCAAAAGTAGCCTAAAGTGGAAACCTCAGAAAATTGCCGAAACTGGTAATTTGTAAGCAATACAATAGTTTTGCAACTTTTAAAGTTGCCAAAATAATGTGGAAACTTATTTGCAAGAAATTGCCAGAAGTGGTAATTTTAGTATGCATGAACAGTCCAATAGTGGGCATCAAATTTTTCCATTTTTGCAAACTAGATCCCACAATTGATTTATTCATTGGTCTTCATAAAAAAGAGTACATTTATTGCCAGAATTGGTAGTTTTGAGCACCATCTTAAACTGCCAAATTTGGAAACCATCAGCAGTTTCAGGCTTGGCAACTTTTTGATGGTTTCCAAAAGTTGCCAAAGTTAGATAGAAACTTAGTTACCAAAACTGGCAAATTCTTAGCAGTCCTATAGCTTTGCATTACACTGCTTTATAAAGTTGCCAAAAGTGGTAACTTCTGTTTGCAAGAAGTAGCCAAAATTGGCAATTTTTAGGCTGTCCAATAATTTCCAAAATTGGCCTTGTAACATACCTGCAAATATGCCTTCAGAGCAGCTCCAAATTTAACAAGTTTCTATGAAGTTACTATTTACCTGAATTTTCTAACTAACTGGCTTTGACTATCTGATGTCTTCAGCTAATGCTATGGGCACTCCTCACTTTGATTAAGCCTGAGCCAAAATGCATGAATCATTGACTTGTCTTTATCCTCCTTTGTGCCATTTCTTTCTCCACTACCATGTAGGTGTTAAATTGTGGTTAGCGTATTATGGTTTCTATTATATAACAAGAATTGTCCATAATTTTCGTAGTAAGTGGATTGATCACAGAAGTGCTTCTTGTACTGTTCTTCATATGCAATGCTATATGATGTGTGGAACTATCTACAGTACACATGTACGATAGCTGAAAATAAAGTGGTCCGGGTACACATTCAGTTACACAGTTAATTTTATAATGTGTTTGACACTGTTCTTTCCTTAGTTGTGGTATGCAATGATGTTACACAAAAAGTAACAAACTTACATAAAGAGAAATTACATATGAATTGGAATCATAAAACAGAAGGTTGTCTGTACTTGCACCTGTACTAGTGGACATTTAATACTGACTGAACCTACTTCAGTCATGGTTATACTATTACAAGTTATATGACTGAAGTACGTAGGAATTAATGCACACTAAAGGCCTTTTCACACTGAATGCACATTGAATGCAGATCCGGCTGGGGTCAGAGGATCGAATGTTCATCAATCCATTTCACCCAACGTATGCAGCAACTGAATTCAATTCGCTTTCATAGCATGTGAATTAATTAATTGATTATGTAGTGAAAAATTAAATGGCATTGGTGATTGTACTACCTTCTTCGTATTCCTTGGAATCAGAAAAGTGAAGGAATGTTGTTAGTACACTTACAAAACATTGAGTGCCAAGAAGTTGGGTAGTTGTTATGAGGAAACCTGTTTACCGGGCACGATGATTTCAGAATAGTACACTATTCCTCCGACACTCACTCATGGTCACCAAATCACTTCCACAAGCTGAGTATAACACTAGGTAAGCCATCGCTTTAGTCTTGGCGCAATAGTCATGCTTTGCACGAGATATCTCGAGACTGTACAGTGCCCCCTTGCTAATTAAGCTAATGTGCATTAAGTCCAGCCAATTCACTTCTCGAAGTGGATTGACATGAAGCCAGATTGAATGCGCATTGAAATCAATCTGGCTCAGGTGTGAAATAGTCAGATTCAGCTTCGATGTGCATTTGACTGTAGTTTGAAAAGGCCTTAATATAGCTGCAGGTGTAGGTAACAACTATTTTGATTTCTATGATCTCTTCTCAAATGCGCAATTACTACTGAAATACATATACTTGTACTATTAGGTTTCAACATATTTAATGCTAACCAGCACATTAATTTATAATGTAGAGGTGATCTACATAATATGGATTCTGTGCTACTGTATATAAATTCCTGAAGATCCTTACAAATGGATACACTGAGATTTATCTGGTACATGTGGTTTCCATGGTATAATGCCAACACAGCAAGCTATTTGGTTTAACCATGGACAATATATATGTTGCACATGGATTGGAAACGTGCATGTAAATTATTGTGTCACGAATGGTATACAGTCCTTGTAATACAATGTCATAATATTTTACAGACTTGGTAGTGGAGACTAGAGTACAATAGTGTGATTCTCTCACAGTTGCAGAACATTTTCGAAACATTAAGGCCTTTTTATCAAGTAGTAGTGTCTAGCTATCAGCCCCAAAGTTGTTATATTGCTGGGTGCTGCGTGTTGCTCTAGTGTGTTTGTGTAGTGTAGGTGATGGCGAAGAAAGGAAAACCGCCCAATTTAAAGATTTAAAAAACATAATTATGTTTTATTTGTTTAGCCATTAAAACCTGATGTAAGAGAAGTTAATACTGAATTATCAGGTGGATGAGGTGCGAATGTAATGGAATGTTTGTATAGGCAAATCATGGCAGTGGGAGCGTGTATTTACACATGCTTGCTACACATGAAGGAGCTAATTGTTCTGTTTCTTTAGCAACACAATGTGGTAAATTGGCATCATGTGAAGCTACACTACAGTGAACATTCAGACAACTATGTGAGCACCTGGTAATTGAAACTACCAATGCGCACTCACAGAAACTCAAGTGAAGGCGCTTAATTCCATTACTTTTCGCTATAGAAGAACAAGTACTAGAATCAGTTCTGTATAAAACATTCTCTGTTTAAATGGCTGGTTTCACCATGAATTACGTTTGTCCCATAAACTTTATTACTAGGAATGTTTCACTGTTTTGTGTAATCTATGGAGCCATTTCCAATCCATGTACAACATATTATATTATCTGTGAGTTTAACATACTTTAATCCATAGTTAACTAGCTGTTATATTCTAAACAGTGTATTCACTAGTCTATGTATCTACTACAAGGGTGGTATGTTAAGACACTATCAAATCAAACATCAATGGTATTGAGGAAATCAGAACAAATATACATATTATATCCATGGCTCTGTTTATGGTTAGTGGCATTTTAAAAGCCATCAACTCATGCCTGGACAGGACACATCTCCAGGAATCTACCTGTAAAAACAACTGAATGGCAATTCTATGGTTGCATGCCTACACCAAAAAACATCTCATGTGACTGTGCATGTGTGTGCGTGCGTGTGTGTGTGTATGTGGTAAGGCAGCATAGTCAAGTGGCTAGAGCATCGGCCTTGTAATCAAAAGGCTCCTGCTTTGATGCTTGCATATGCCAAATTGGTGTTGTTATTGTTTTTTTGAGCAAGACACTTACATTGCTCCAGTCCAGTGCTGGTTCACTGGGTAGGCGAGCATGGCAGCTGAAGGCTTTATGTGTGTGTGTGTGTGTGTTTGTGTGTGTGTGTGTGTGTGTGTGTGTGTGTGTGTGTGTGTGTGTGTGTGTGTGTGTGTGTGTGTGTGTGTGTGTGTGTGTGTGTGTGTGTGTGTGTGTGTGTGTGTGTGTGTGTGTGTGTGTGTGTGTGTGTGTGTGTGTGTGTGTGTGTGTGTGTGTGTGTGTGTGTGTGTGTGTGTGTGTGTGTGTGTGTGTGTGTGTGTGTGTGTGTGTGTGTGTGTGTGTGTGTGTGTGTGTGTGTGTGTGTGTGTGTGTGTGTGTGATCTTTTGACATGCACTGTACCTATAGATGGTGAGGTACCTATAGATGGTGAGGAGGGTTACTTTGGTCAAGAACAAGTACCACTTACAGATGAAATTAAGGAAATTCTTGAGGAATATCCTGATGGACAGATCTTTAAAGTATGTTACTCTTGATTGTACAAACCATAATCATGTACAACCAGTCTCTTTGTCCATGCATATCAACTGTACTAAAGCCAAGTAAAGCAGGTTAAGTGTATCCATTTGCTGCTAAAGAACTACATTACATGTATGTACGTATGTACATGAGTATAGATTTTTCATAGTACATACTGTATCTATGCAGTATGTTCCTTAACTCTTTCCCGATTGAAAACTCTACACAGAGTTTCAAATGTGTAACTGTAACATACACATACAGTATGAAAATGAAAATCATAAAGCAACATGCACCAGATGTGTATGCATTAAATGCATACACATCTGGTGCATGTTGCTTTACAGAATCACGGAAGATGTGGCTCAAGAATATCAGTATGCTTATGGGCAAATTCATTGTGAATCTTTGTAACAAGCTAGCAAAACCACTAGCTATTCTGCCCAGAAACAACATTATCTTAACAAACTAGGGAAACATCAGCCCAGCTGCAGTTGTACTTTAATCAAACTACATTAATGCAATAACTAGAGTAGTCAGAAATTACTGCTTTAACATCACTATACCTAGAGGAGTTAAAGGTAACCAACTTGAAATTCATGTGTGCACAAGCTTGTGTTTGTGTGTGCATGCGTGTGTGTGTGTGTGTGTGTGTGTGTGTGTGTGTGTGTGTGTGTGTGTGTGTGTGTGTGTGTGTGTGTGTGTGTGTGTGCATGGGTGTGTGTGTGTGTGTGTGTGTGTGTGTGTGTGTGTGTGTGTGTGTGTGTGTGTGTGTGTGTGTGTGTGTGCATGGGTGTGTGTGTAGTCACAAATTTTGTGACTACACACACACCCATGCACACACACACACACACACACACACACACACACACACACACACACACACACACACACACACACACACACACACACACACACACACACACACACACGCATGCACACACAAACACAAGCTTGTGCACACATGAATTTCAAGTTGGTTACCTTTAACTCCTCTAGGTATAGTGATGTTAAAGCAGTAATTTCTGACTACTCTAGTTATTGCATTAATGTAGTTTGATTAAAGTACAACTGCAGCTGGGCTGATGTTTCCCTAGTTTGTTAAGATAATGTTGTTTCTGGGCAGAATAGCTAGTGGTTTTGCTAGCTTGTTACAAAGATTCACAATAAATTTGCCCATAAGCATACTGATATTCTTGAGCCACATCTTCCGTGATTCTGTCTAATCACTCATGACAAGAGTTAATAATAGTAAGGAGGGAGAGTGTCTAATGGCTCAATAGGCCTGCATAAAATGAGCATGTAGGGCGATCTGGCTTAATGTCAGACATGTTAATTGCATGAAAGAAGATGTAGAATTAGGTCACATCATGCACAATTATACCACCTGAATCTTGTGATGCATGTGTTCCCACAATCAAGCATGCTGATGAAAAGAAGCTGCGTTGAACAGTCATTTCTATTACATGAAGTAACTACAGCCTAAGAAGAGGCATCAGACAAATACTACAAGAAGGAGCATTCAAATAAAATACAGGTGGAAGTACATGCCTTCTGGTGATCTGGCTAGTTCAGGCCGAGGGCAAGCCCTAGAAGCATCAAATGAAAATAATACCAATAAAATACAGGTGGAAATAGATATTATTTTGAAGAAATTCTTTGTGACTTTCTGTGCCACTTGAGTCTTTCCTGCTACAGTGTATTGGGTAGATTATTGAACTGAAAAGTCATGGTAAAAATGATTTTTCTCTTTCTGTTCCATCACACACTGGGATTTCCATTGTAGTATAGCTGTCACAGTTGACTGTCTATCTATTTATTGATTAGATCATACTAAACATGTTTATTGCGGTCATCAACACTATTCAAAACTACAAAGGAATACAATAATACACGGGATGTCCTGTGTGTTTATTTTATACAGGCTTACTAAGTGTTAGACACTCTATCCCTACTACTGTTAACTCTTGCTCATGATTTACATGCACAGACTACATTAATACAGTAATCAAATTTGGTTGTAATTGTTTTTGGGTGTTACCCTGTAATATATCTTATAGAATGCTCAACTTATATATACCATCTCTAAGTTTACTTAATGTTTTGGCTAACCGCTCTTCACATTACACATACATAATTTATGCACCTGCAAAAGTGTGCTACTGAAATAGCATTTTTTGCACAACAAAAATTAATATCGTTTGGGCAAACATATCTAGATACTCTCTTATAGAGCAGTCACTAACTTTAATAGTTCTGTCATCACAAACTTTGTGTTTAATTACCGCTCAAAAGATCTTTAAAATCAACACTTGCACTGATGTACGTATACACCTCATTTAGACCAGTGAGATGCAATAATGACAATTGAAAAGCATATATTATACGTACTGTACAGTAAACTTTAACACTGCAGCTAGTGAACTTCCCTCTTGACTTTAAAAGTGGTATAGAAGAAGTAATGTGTTGTTTGTGGCGAAATACTATGGCACTGACATGCCACTGCAATGTTCTCCCTGTTATAGATAAACATTATGTTAGTTACTTGTGGTTAATGCTGTAAGTATGCCACTACTATATAACTGTTCTGAGCCACACTAATGAAGCATTATAATGGCTTGCAACAGATATCTAAAACAATTAGTATTTAAGTGTTTCCTTTTGCCTTTTATCAATTTTACTTTTATGACTTCAAGCACGTAACGGGTTATTTGATCTTTTGGGTTACATTTTTATTGTACACATGTGTGTCTTTATTAGAAATTTTGCTTTGTTTTTGTTAGGAAATATTACAAAATGCTGATGATGCAAAAGCTACAGAAGTGAAGTTTTTCATTGATGAGAGATCACATGGAAAGACAAATTACTGCATCCTTTACTAGAAAACTTCCAGGGACCAGCACTGTTGGCATACAATGATGCAGTGTTTACTGATGAAGACTGGAATAATATACAGAAACTCAAAAGAAGTGACAAACGTTCTGATCCTTTTAAAGTCGGAAAATTTGGAATTGGATTCAACTCTGTGTTTCATGTTACTGGTATGAAAGTAGTTAACATTGTACATACGCACAGTAACTTCACAAACTAAATTCCATTGAAATGCCATGCACATGCACACATGGATTCTATACAAATGGTTACTTAGGAAGCCCATACATGACTGTCTTACATAGTTTGCTTCATTTCCAAATTTCTTTTTATTGCATTAGTATCTATCTACAGTGTCCAAGGAATAGCCAACAAATTTTCAGTGTAATATGTAGAGTAGTTTGAATGTTAAATTAGCCAATCCTATTTCGTATACGTTTTACCCTTATGACTCACCCAACCATATAAACAAGTATTTCAACCATAGCAACATTCACATGTCCATTAGGATACAGGAACAAAGCTATACAACCACTTCATGGCCAATCAATAAAATAAATATACTCCAATACAACGTTCGAATACCACCAATAAAGCAGTCAAAGAGTAGTATGCCCCAAAAACTAATCTGGAGAACAGAAAATTACTACCCTTAGCTATGACTGAAGCCCATATAACCTCTTAATTGTTAGTCTTTTATCCCATCTTTGTACTGTTTATAAATGCTCTATTATAATTCTACATCTTTAGCATCATCAATTACTGTGTCTTTTCTCTTCTGATTCTAGATTTATCTTTTCAGCCAATAGTAGTATAAGTATTTTCAATCTGCAAGACACTTTGTGTTCTTTCAGTACTGTATATAGACCTCAGGAGACTATGCTTAAATTGTCATCATTATTTATGACTGTCTCAGCAACAACCCGACTTGTTTACACAAGTGTGCGTATTGAGAAAATCAAATTTTAAAAAAGTTCGTAAAATTATGCATGCTACAATGAAAAATATGCAAATTTTTATCAGGACATTACTTGGAGAAGAAAGACCCAAATCAATTAAATCTATACACCATCTTATTCGCCTGCTCATGGAACATTCAAAAATCTTTGTTTCATTTCTGTAGCCCCAATGGTGTGCATGTCACAAGCATTTGTTTACAATGCAGTATACATAAGCAAGATTGTCGTCATTTCTTCAACTAAATTGCCTTCATACCAATATGCGTAAGTGACTAGAGGGCTAACACTATACATTGGCTAATTTGCAATGTAAACTAATGCAAATGGAAGTTATGGCTGTGAATGTTAGCACCTGTAGTTTATTTTCAGTATATTCATTGTACAAATCAATTACCGTATAAGCAGAAATTTTGGCGAACAGAATATTTGGCGTTTGCCTAATAATTTGTATTTCGCGAGAGTTTAATTTGACGAAATGCAATATGGAGTCCCATGTGGTAGCAAATTTTATATCTGTCTTCTTGTTTGCAAAGATTTATCATGGGTAGTATTATTATCTATGGATGTATGTACGTTTATTCATTGGCCCACATACTGGAGAGACTTTCATGTGAGACAGAGGACGGAGAATCTCCATGACAGTGTAGCAAAAGGAAACAAAATGATTGGGAACATTCTCCATGCCAAGTAGCTAGTTATGATCTCTGCTGCATGTTTCTCGAGGTGTATCTTCCTTGAGCGGTATCTTTACTTCACTATACTACCGGCGAAATAGTTTAGGACCTCCTTGATCTGTGATCAAGACACACGGTAGTGTGTCGTGCGGCCCAAGAAGCCAGCGCGCCACACCGTGAGTATATTGACAGGAAGAACGAAAACGTCATTTTCACACCTTTGTATCTCGGTGATCACTTATCTGATTGGCACCAAATTTGCTACACAGTTGCCCGCCAGCCAAGGGAGTCTACATTCCAAATTTGAAGGAAATCGCTCCAGCCATTTCCGAGATACGAGCTGCCAAAGGTTCGTTTTTTTTTTCTTCGTTTTTTTCTTCTTCGTCTTTTCGCACACTTGCAAAAATTGCTATAACAAGCAAACGCGTGCTCCGATCGCCTTGGAATTTGGCACACAGAAAGGGAGTCCAAAGGCGAATCCTAGCATCAAATTTGGTACAAATCCGATGAATGGTTCAGGAGTTATGACCGATTATTCGCGTAAAACAAGATCGATTTGTTGTCACGCCTACAGGGTAAACCGCTTCATGGAATGAGTTGAAAATTGCTATGTAGATGGAGTAACCATCGTAGGAGTGCCTTTTGGTGGTTTGAAAGGAATCGAGATAAAGACCACGGAGATATGACACAAAACCCAACCTGTGTCACAATTACGCGATCGATTTTTATGAATAAAAAAGTATTAGTTTTCACGCCTACTAGGCAAACCGCTTAGAGCAATGAGCTAAAAATCGGTGTATAGCTGGAATAATCTTCATAGAAAGTCCTTGCAGTAGTACAGAAGAATCGGATTACAAACCACTGAGTTATGATTCGAAAGCCAACTCCGTGTAGCAAATGCGAGATCGAGATACTCTAATAGAACAGTCACCCTAATAGAGCATTCGGCTAATTTATTTACTCCTCCATTATAGAATTTTATTACATCACAAGTTATTCTGTAGGGAGTTCAGCTGCAAACAGTTAATCTTATAGACAGTTCAGCAAGAAGACAGTCACCATGTGGAGAGTTAAGCAAATATACCACTATAGAGATTCAGAACATTACAAGTCACACTGAAGAAAGTTCAGCTATAAACAAGTCATGCACTGTGTAGAGAATTCAGCTACAATTAATTCACTCTCTAGAGAATTCAGTTACACAGAATTCAGCTACACACAAGTCACTGTGGAGAGAGTTCTGCTACAAACAAATTACCCTTTAGAGTGATCAGCTACAAACAAAACACTTTGCAGGGTGTTCAACTGCAACAAATCAATTACCTTTAGAGCGATCAGCAATGAACAAATCAACACAAATCTACCTGTAGAGAGATCAGCTAGAAACAAATCACCCTGAAGAGAGTTCAGCTACAAAAAATCACCCTGTAGAGACATCAGCTAGAAACTAGACACAATGTAAGGAGTTCAGCTACAAGCAATCACTCTGCAGAGAGTTCAGCTAAAACAAATCAACCTGCAGAGAGATCAGCTACAAACAAATCACCTTATAGAGAGTTCAGCTACAAACAGATTACCAGTAGAGAGATCGGCTACAAACAAATCAACCTGCAGAGAGATCAGCTATATACACACAAATCAACTTGTAGAGAGATCAGCTACAAACAAATCACCCTGTAGAGAGATCAGCTAGAAACTACACACAATGTAAGGAGTTCAGCTACAAACAAAATTAATCACCTGTAGAGAGATCAGCTACAAACTAGACACAAAGTAAGGAGTTCAGCTACAAGCAAATTACCCTGTAGAGAGTTCATCTACAAACAAATCAACCTGTAGAGCAATCAGCTAGAAACAAATCACCCTGAAGAGAGGTCAGCTACAAAAAATCACCCTGTAGAGAGATCAGCTAGAAACAAATCACCCTGAAGAGAGGTCAGCTACAAAAAAATCACCCTGTAGAGAGATCAGCTACAAACAAATTGCCCTGTAGAGAGATCGGCTACAAACAAATCAACCTGCAGAGAGATCAGCTACACACAAATCAACTTGTAGAGAGTTCAGCTACAAACAAATTACCCTGTAGAGAGATCGGCTACAACAAATCAGCCTGTAGAGAGTTCAGCTAAAACAAATCAACCTGCAGAGAGATCAACTACAAACAAATCACCTTATGGAGAGTTCAGCTACAAACAAATTACCCTATAGAGAGATCGGCTACAAACAAATCAACCTGCAGAGAGATCAGCTACACACAAATCAACTTGTAGAGAGATCAATTACAAAGAAATCACCCTGTAGAGAGATCAGCTAGAAACTACACACAATGTAAGGAGTTCAGCTACAAATAAATCACCTTATAGAGAGTTCAGCTACAAACAAATCACTCTGTAGAGAGATCAGCTAGAAACTGGACACAATGTAAGGAGTTCAGCTACAAGTAAATCACCCTTTAGTGAGTTCAGCTACAAACAAATCAACCTGCAGTGAGATCACCTACAAAAAAGCACCTTGTACAGAGTTCAGCTACAAACAAATTACCCTATAGAGAGATCGGCTACAAACAAATCAACCAGTAGAAAGATCAGCTACACACAAATCAACTTGTAGAGAGATCAGCTACAAACAAATCACCCTGTAGAGAGATCAGCTAGAAACTAGTCACAATGTAAGGAGTTCAGCTACAAGTAAATCACCCTGTAGAGAGTTCAACTAAAACAAATCAACCTGCAGAGAGATCAGCTACAAATAAATCACTTTATAGACAGTTCAGCTACAAACAAATTACCTTGTAGAGAGATCGGCTGCAAATCAATCAACCTGCAGAGAGATCAGCTACACACAAATCAACTTGTAGAGAGATCAGCTACAAACAAATCACCCTGTAGAGAGATCAGCTAGAAACTAGATACAATGCAAGGAGTTCAGCTACAAGCAAAATCACACTTTAGTGAGTTCAGCTACAAACAAATCAACCTGCAGTGAGATCACCCACAAAAACGCACTTGTACAGAGTTCAGTTACAAACAAATCACCCTGTAGAGAGATCAGGTAGAAGAATTCACCATGTAGAGAGTTCAGCTGCAAACAAATCACCCAGTAGAAAGATCAGCTAGAAGAAGTTACCTTGTAGAGAGTTCATTTACAAAGAAACCATCATATAGAGAGTTCAGCTACAAAGAAATTACCCCGTAGAGAGTTTAGCTAGAAGAAGTCACCTTGTAAAGAGTTTAGCTACAAAGAAACCATCATGTACAGAGCTTAGCTACAAAGAAACCACCTGTACAGAATTCAACTACAAACAAATCACCCTGTATAGAGATCAGCTAGAAGAAGTTACCTTGTAGATAGTTCAGCTACAACAATTCACCCTGTAGAAAGATCAGCTAGAAGAAGTCACCTTGTAGAGTGTTCAGTTACAAAGAAACCATCATGTAGAGAGTTCAGCTGCAAACAAATCACTCTGTAGAGAGTTCAGCTACAAAGAAACCGCCATGTAGAGAGTTCAGCCTCATACAAACCACCTTGTAGAGAATTCAACTACAACAAATCACCCTGTAGAGAAGAAGTTACCTTGTAGAGAGTTCAGCTACAAAGAAACCACCATGTAGAGAGTTTAGCTGCAAACAATTCACCTGTAGAGAGTTCAGCTAGAAACAAATCACCCCGTAGAGAGATCAGCTGGACGAAGTCACCTTGTAGAGAGTTCAGCTACAAAGAAACCATCATGTAGAGAGTTCAGCTGCAAACAAATCACCCTGCAGAGAGTTCAGCTACAAAAAAATCACCCTGTAGAGAGTTCAGCTAGACGAAGTCACCTTATAGAGAGTTCAGCTACAAAGAAACCATCATGTAGAGAGTTCGGCTATAAAGACACCACCATGTAGAGAGTTTAGCTGCAAACAAATCACCTGTAGAGAGGTCAGTTACAAAGAAACCATCCTGTATATAGTTCAGCTACATTTCAAGTCACCCAGTAGAGAGATCAGCTGCAAAAAAAATCCTGTGGGGAATAATGAGCATGTAATAAATATATGTATATAATTTGTATAATTACTAATAAAATCAAAAATAATTGAAGCACTAAAATTCTTCTTTAAGTTCTTTTCTTCTTCCTGTGGTAAAAAAAAACAACACATGGGTTAAAAAAGCCCCAAAGCCAGCCATAGGCCGGCTTTGCAGTATACAAATACAAAAAGAAGTGATATCTAATCAAAAACAGCCAAGCTGTAAAAAAAGGTGCGGCCTCCATAAAGGCCATGGTGAAAAAAGATGTGAAATCCAAGGTGGCGGCCAAGAAATGGCTGTGATGGTAGGTTAATGGTTACATTTTAATAACGGCAATTCAGGTGAATTTTATGCCGCTTGGTCTTGGCACCAAATTCACCTGAATTGTTGTTATTAAAATGTAACCATTAACCTACCATCACAGCCATTTCTTGGCCGCCACCTTGGATTTCACATCTTTTTTCACCATGGCCTTTATGGGGGCCGCACCTTTTTTTACAGCTTGGCTGTTTTTGATTAGATATATATTAATACAGACAATCGTAGAATTGTTTGATTAACTGCAGGTTGACCTCCAGTACCCTAACTCTAGATACACCACCTTTCTTTTTGCTTGATCTTGTGCCTGTTCAATTGGTTAAAATATTAGAAACACTAATGGTAAGATTTTAATTTGACAATTTTGTAAGCGTCCGGCAATTCACCAATTTTAATTCCACACTAAAATTTCTGCTCATACAGTGTCTTGTTCTTCCTACTGCCAAGTGCTATAATTCTAAAACTACTCACCTCAGAAAGCTGAAACTTTGGTGATCAATTCCTGGGATACTGCAGACAATGCTAAGAAAATATAAAAAAGTTCGGAAGTTGTGTGAACAAGTTGGGTTTTTGCTGAGATGGTCACATTTCATTACAAATAACTCCAAAACTTTTCTTTTATATTAATTAATAAGTATGCATATTCTTTTTGACTTGTTTGGTTTTTAGACTTTGAAGCCAGGAAATTACATGTTATTCTATTGGTCAGAACACTATTTTAGTTGGCAAGATTTAGTAACTACTGCAGTAGTGAATCATTCGTCTGGTTGTTCTATTAGAGTAGGTGACTGCTCTACTGTATCATTCTCATCTTACAGATGAATTATTATGCTACTCATGTTCTGCAACATACAATTGTTTTAAAATGTATATTTCCTTTATTTTGTTGAGTCATCTGGGTCAAGATTTGATCATTCTCATCCACTTTATAATTTTTTTGGGTCTGACCATGATTTTACATACATGCATTGACATGCATTGATGATGGCATCTAGTGGTGATAGGAATCATTTCTAGTGAGTATATTCTGAAGTAGAAAACAAAAGGAAAGGAATATGGGAACTAAGTTACATGACCATTCTATTAGAATATTTGACTGTTCAGTTGGAGTATTGTAAAGTGCTTCATACCTTGAAAGTACAAAATCAAATCTTATTATAAATCTTTCCTAATTTGCTTGGGTAAGCATTAATATGGCATGAAAATGGTAAAGTTGTTGAATTGAGATCACACCCAATTTTTGCTTATGAGAGTGCCTATGAGTAAAGTTTGCGTGCGTCGCTGTTTTATATACAGTCTGTATCTACTCATTCAGCTTTTCTCTTGCACAAAGTTATGACAATGAACCAATCAATAGTACCCGTAGTGTATGTTTTATCAAGTGCACACCTCTATATCCTGGGCCTAATCCAAAGTACTATTCTGGTCACAGTGGGTCGTCTGGGTCAGTGATGGGAGCTGACCCAATTTCAACCTGGATTATTATTCTCAGATTTATTTCCCACACACTAATGAAGCTAGAGTTGATAGATGGGGCTATTGTACCTGGATAAGTAGATAGATCTCTTCACAAATAAAACCATGAGTAGAGCTGTTGGATGAAGTGTGCATGTCAGTTGAAGGTGTTTGGTGAATGTATCAGGCTTTTACTATCAGATGGGGCAACTTAAAGACCCACTTTGGTGATGCATAGCAGGCTGCTGTAATTAACCATACAGTATGTAGCTCACTTGCATGCATGCATACATACATACATACATACAGGATACCTGTAAAAACCAACTAATATTTTCTTAAACTATTTGGTTGGCTTTATATGATACTTTGGATCTGTTTCTGCAAGCAGGTGGAGTGTTGCTGATGAGTGTAGTGGTTTATATTGCATATACAATAGTACATATACAGGAGTATGGCCAGGCCTTTCGTGATGTCAGGGCCTAGCTACATAATACCGTAGAGTCAGGTTGTTGACCACATGTATTTATTAAGTGCCTATTATTTGTTAAGTGCATATACATTTCTTGTAATTAACCATGGATGATAAGCGCACATGGTCAAATGCGGCGATAAAGCTACACACAGCAAGAAACGGGAAGAAAAGCTGAAAGTACTGAAAAATTAATGTCTTCTCAAGTGCTTACATCTCCCTTGAGATCTCCCTTCGCTATGTATGCAGCAAATCAGTCATCTGGATAGTGATAATCTTGTTTACCACGAAGGATTTCACCCAGAAAATGTCCTTACACACTGGCGTGGTGACTGGCACAAACTATTAACTACTCTATTACAATGTAGTGATTCCATGTTACACTCACCATAATTAGCTATTAGGCATATGTGCCTAACAGATAGTATGATTTTTACACAAGTTTTCTCTGAAAATTATAAGCGCAAGCGCTTACAACCTGACTTTACGGTACTATAGCTAGGTAAGGTATACCACCTTGGGGGGTCTGGGAGCATGCCTTTTTTCCCCCAGGAATTGTTGCCCTTTGACATTGAACTTAAAGGTAATTTCAGCAGTTTAACATTATTATTTATTTGACTTTTGTATTAGAGTGACTGTTATATTAGGGTATTTTGATCTTTATAAGCTTATGATAAATACGTGCCAGCCAGGCATTTTAAAATCTGAAAGTGAGGCTGACAGTAAGTTATAATAATGGCTGAATATTTTACCTGACTGCTGTATCAGGGTTGCTGTTCTATTTGAATGTCTCAATCTTGCGGTTTATATAGTGTACAATTGTAGATGGCTAGGTTCTGGCTACTCCCCTGTGTATATAGTATACTAATTTATTTTAAAATTGTAATGGAGTAGGGATTCAAGCAACAAAAAGTAGTGAAGCAAGCCAGAGATACATTACAACATAGCTATGTGGAAAATCCCTACATGCAGATTTTTCACATACATGTAGCTATGTTATAATGCCATCATATATCATGGGTATCATAAATACATGTGACTGATTGTTATATCTGTTATGTTAGGGTGACTGCTTTATTAGATTATCTTGTTCTTGCTGCTTATCTGAGTGATAGATAAAAGGTTGTAGTCATTGCTCTTTGTTTTCTGCAACAAAAGCAATCATTATATGTTCAGCTAGATCATTAAAGGGAGTGATCACTGTACTTTGTTTTCTATTGCAAAATCAATTGTTATTAGTACACTCTATAGAGCAAATCGATCACTGATAGTGCAGCTTCCCTTTTACAGTAGTGCACTTCCCTATTACAGTAGCAAAAGAGCTCCAAACAATTTTGTGGTGACTGAATATGCTCCTCTGAGGAAAGTGTCGATATGGAAAATTAAACACCTCAGTATAGTTTTGTGAAGAAGATAAAGAGATGTGCAGATACAAGACAAAGGAGATGCACAGAGATTGTATATTTATTAGAACCCTAAAAGGCAGATGCTGTGCATGAGTTTGTTATTGTGTCATAAAATCGTAATTGTATGATGTGTCATTTAGCCTCTAGCCTTTTGACGGTGGTCAGGAAAGCAGGCAGACTAAAAGTCATATGATTTATAAAAAAATGTACTGGTACTCTTTTAAGGGTTTCCTAAGTTTTAATGCTAGACTTTACTTTGGATACATAAAGGCTCTTTTGTGAATTTGTCAGGTAGAATATTTCTATGATTATTTTTAATGGTAGAACCACTTTTGTGGGGCCCTTTATATTTTGGAATCTCCACTATACTACCACTAGTACTATATATATCAAGACACACGGTAGTGTGTCGTGCGGCCCAAGAAGCCGGCGCGCCACACCGTGAGTATATTGACAGGAAGAACGAAAACGTCATTTTCACACCTTTGTATCTCGGTGATCACTTATCTGATTGGAACCAAATTTGGTACACAGTTGCCCGCCAGCCACGGGAGTCTACATTCCTAATTTGAAGGAAATCGCTCTAGCCATTTCCGAGATACGAGCTGCCAAAGTTTCGTTTTTTTTTTCTTCGTTTTTTTTTTCTTCTTCGTCTTTTCGCACACTTGCAAAAATTGCTATAACAAGCAAACGCGTACTCCGATCGCCTTGAAATTTGGCACACGGAAAGGGAGTTCAAAGGCGAATCCTAGCATCAAATGTGGTACAAATCCGATGAATGGTTCAGGAGTTATGACCGATTATTCGCGTAAAACAAGATCGATTTGTTGTCACGCCTACAGGGTAAACCGCTTCATGGAATGAGTTGAAAATTGCTATGTAGATGGAGTAACCATCGTAGGAGTGCCTTTTGGTGGTTTGAAAGGAATCGAGATAAAGACCACGGAGATATGACACAAAACCCAACCTGTGTCACAATTACGCGATCGATTTTTATGAATAAAAAAGTATTAGTTTTCACGCCTACTAGGCAAACCGCTTAGAGCAATGAGCTGAAAATCGGTGTATAGCTGGAATAATCTTCATAGAAAGTCCTTGCAGTAGTACAGAAGAATCGGATTACAAACCACTGAGTTATGATTCGAAAGCCAACTCCGTGTAGCAAATGCGAGATCGAGATACTCTAATAGAACAGTCACCCTAATAGAGCATTCGGCTAATTTATTTACTCCATTATAGAATTTTATTACATCACAAGTTATTCTGTAGGGAGTTCAACTGCAAACAGTTAATCTTATAGACAGTTCAGCAAGAAGACAGTCACCATGTGGAGAGTTAAGCAAATATACCACTATAGAGATTCAGAACATTACAAGTCACACTGAAGAAAGTTCAGCTATAAACAAGTCATGCACTGTGTAGAGAATTCAGCTACAATTAAGTCACTCTCTAGAGAATTCAGTTACACAGAATTCAGCTACACACAAGTCACTGTGGAGAGAGTTCTGCTACAAACAAATTACCCTTTAGAGTGATCAGCTACAAACAAAACACTTTGCAGGGTGTTCAACTGCAACAAATCAATTACCTTTAGAGCGATCAGCAATGAACAAATCAACACAAATCTACCTGTAGAGAGATCAGCTAGAAACTAGACACAATGTAAGGAGTTCAGCTACAAGCAATCAACCTGCAGAGAGATCAGCTACAAACAAATCAACCTGCAGAGAGATCAGCTACAAAAAATCACATTATAGAGAGTTCAGCTACAAACAGATTACCTGTAGAGAGATCGGCTACAAACAAATCAACCTGCAGAGAGATCAGCTATATACACACAAATCAACTTGTAGAGAGATCAGCTACAAACAAATCACCCTGTAGAGAGATCAGCTAGAAGCTACACACAATGTAAGGAGTTCAGCTACAAGCAAATTACCCTGTAGAGAGTTCATCTACAAACAAATCAACCTGTAGAGCAATCAGCTAGAAACAAATCACCCTGAAGAGAGGTCAGCTACAAAAAATCACCCTGTAGAGAGATCAGCTAGAAACAAATCACCCTGAAGAGAGGTCAGCTACAAAAAATCACCCTGTAGAAAGATCAGCTACAAACAAATCAACCTGCAGAGAGATCAGCTACACACAAATCAACTTGTAGAGAGTTCAGCTACAAACAAATTACCCTGTAGAAAGATCGGCTAAATCACCCTGTAGAGAGTTCAGCTAAAACAAATCAACCTGCAGAGAGATCAGCTACAAATAAATCACTTTATAGACAGTTCAGCTACAAACAAATTACCTTGTAGAGAGATCGGCTGCAAATTAATCAACCTGCAGAGAGATCAGCTACACACAAATCAACTTGTAGAGAGATCAGCTACAAACAAATCACCCTGTAGAGAGATCAGCTAGAAACTAGATACAATGCAAGGAGTTCAGCTACAAGCAAAATCACCCTTTAGTGAGTTCAGCTACAAACAAATCAACCTGCAGTGAGATCACCCACAAAAATGCACTTGTACAGAGTTCAGTTACAAACAAATCACCCTGTAGAGAGATCAGGTAGAAGAATTCACCTTGTAGAGAGTTCAGCAACAAAGAAACCACCATGTAGAGAGTTCATCTGCAAACAAATCACCCAGTAGAAAGATCAGCTAGAAGAAGTTACCTTGTAGAGAGTTCATTTACAAAGAAACCATCATATAGAGAGTTCAGCTACAAAGAAATTACCCCGTAGAGAGTTCAGCTAGAAGAAGTCACCTTGTAAAGAGTTTAGCTACAAAGAAACCATCATGTACAGAGTTCAGCTACAAAGAAACCACCTGTACAGAATTCAACTACAAACAAATCACCCTGTATAGAGATCAGCTAGAAGAAGTTACCTTGTAGATAGTTCAGCTACAACAATTCACCCTGTAGAAAGATCAGCTAGAAGAAGTCACCTTGTAGAGTGTTCAGTTACAAAGAAACCATCATGTAGAGAGTTCAGCTGCAAACAAATCACTCTGTAGAGAGTTCAGCTACAAAGAAACCGCCATGTAGAGAGTTCAGCCTCATACAAACCACCTTGTAGAGAATTCAACTACAACAAATCACCCTGTAGAGAAGAAGTTACCTTGTAGAGAGTTCAGCTACAAAGAAACCACCATGTAGAGAGTTTAGCTGCAAACAATTCACCTGTAGAGAATTCAGCTAGAAACAAATCACCCCGTAGAGAGATCAGCTGGACGAAGTCACCTTGTAGAGAGTTCAGCTACAAAGAAACCATCATGTAGAGAGTTCAGCTGCAAACAAATCACCCTACAGAGAGTTCAGCTACAAAAAAATCACCCTGTAGAGAGTTCAGCTAGACGAAGTCACCTTATAGAGAGTTCAGCTACAAAGAAACCATCATGTAGAGAGTTCGGCTATAAAGACACCACCATGTAGAGAGTTTAGCTGCAAACAAATCACCTGTAGAGAGGTCAGTTACAAAGAAACCATCCTGTATATAGTTCAGCTACATTTCAAGTCACCCAGTAGAGAGATCAGCTGCAAAAAAAATCCTGTGGGGAATAATGAGCATGTAATAAATATATGTATATAATTTGTATAATTACTAATAAAATCAAAAATAATTGAAGCACTAAAATTCTTCTTTAAGTTCTTTTCTTCTTCCTGTGGTAAAAAAAAACAACACATGGGTTAAAAAAGCCCCAAAGCCAGCCATAGGCCGGCTTTGCAGTATACAAATACAAAAAGAAGTGATATCTAATCAAAAACAGCCAAGCTGTAAAAAAAGGTGCGGCCCCCATAAAAGCCATGGTGAAAAAAGATGTGAAATCCAAGGTGGCGGCCAAGAAATGGCTGTGATGGTAGGTTAATGGTTACATTTTAATAACGGCAATTCAGGTGAATTTTATGCCGCTTGGTCTTGGCACCAAATTCACCTGAATTGTTGTTATTAAAATGTAACCATTAACCTACCATCACAGCCATTTCTTGGCCGCCACCTTGGATTTCACATCTTTTTTCACCATGGCCTTTATGGGGGCCGCACCTTTTTTTACAGCTTGGCTGTTTTTGATTAGATATATATATACAGTACATTTCCTTGGATATTACCTGTATAAGCATTTTATGTTATATTTTAGATCTTCCAGCCATTATTAGTGGGGAATGGCTGTGTTTTATGGATCCACAAAAGAAAATTTGGAAACCTGATCCTGGTCACAAGTACAAGCTTACCAATAACAAGGCAGAAAACTGTGATTCATTTTCACCATTTCAGTTTTCTCATCACTGTGGTCTAAAACACTACCAACAGTTTACCCCAGAAGAGCGCCCACACTATGATGGAACTATCATCAGATTTCCACTTAGAAATAAGGAGTCAGATTCTGATATTTCAAAAAAGTTTTATACTGTAGCAATGCTTAACTCTCTTTTACAAGCTCTCAAAGATGATGCTGCAATTTTATTGTTGTTCTTAAGGTATGTGGAAAAAATTGAGGTATTTACAATAAACACCAGCAACACAGTGAGTAAAATTTTCAGTGTTCAAATGGACAAATCAACTGAGGTTAAAAGAAGGAAACAAAAAATCAAATTTTTGAAGGATGTAAAGAAGTATCATAGTGACCCTAGTGCACCATTGCCTCGTCTACATTACGAAACAACAGTTACTGTGCATGATGTTCAGGCAGGAACACAATCAGTTTATCAATGGGTAGTTATGCACTGGGTAGGCTCTAGAGATAGAGATGTATTGGATGCCTCATGTAAGGTATCTAGTCTTCCTTGGATTGGTTTTGCAGTTCCACTAACTTTACAATGTCCTAGCAGATTGTTTTGTTTTCTGCCTCTTCCAAACAGTAAAGAGGTTAATCCACCATTACCAGTTTGTGTTCATGGTACCTTTGGGTTGAATAAGGATCGTCGTCATTTGAAATGGATAACCTCTGACATGAAGAATGATGATGGAGCATTGTGGAATGATTTATTATTATCAAAAATGCTTCCATCTTGTTATGCAGATTGCCTCAAGACATTAAAGAGTAAATGTAAGCCAGAGGCATTCTATTCTTTTTGGCCACACACATCTACTATCAAAAAAACCAACTGGAAAATTGGTTTGAATCCACTGTTATCTCTGTTGCTACAAGAGGAGTTGTTTTGGTCTTTGAATGGTAGCTGGGTTAAGCTAGCACCATCAGTGTGTGTAGTACCACAGGTGAACAGTAGCCAGTTTCCTAAAATTATTGTTGATGCACTTATCAGGTGTAATAAAACAGTAGTGGTGCTGCCTGATAATGTTTGGGAGGCTGTGAAGTTTATTTACAGAAGTTCTTATCCTTTTACTGCAATTACCTCAACCGTTGTGAGAAAGGTGCTGAAAAGTAGTCCACAAAGTTATGCCAATTTTAGCAAAGCTGAAAAGTTTCAACTGTTGCATTATTGCCTTGAAGATAAACTATATCCTGATCTTATTGGTTTAGTACTACTGCCAGCACTTGATGGTACTTTTGTTACATTTGCCAGCAATCACTCTCAAGAAAAAATGTATGTATGCAAAAAAAAATTTGTTGAAACAAAACTGTTAGCTAATACTACTGCACTATTAGTTTGTTTGGAAGACGAAGATGAAGTACTGCATATGAAGCTAACACAAATGGCTGAGAATAAATCTACACAAGTGCAGGTGTTGAAACCTGATGTTGTTGCATTGCTGCTTAGACAATCTCCACCATTTGAGAATGGCTGGTGTTTGTATGGATCCGCTGGTGGTTTTTACAATGAAGATTGGTTGAAAACATTTTGGAGGTGGGTAAATAAGCACAGCTTGTTACCTTTTGTTGGCATCTCACTTATTCCCATCTGCAATGAGAAAACTAGTAATGGTTTCAAGGTGATTCCTTTACTACAGAAAGGTAAGTCCAAATTATTGAAGTTTAGCAGCAGTGTAGGTTATGATCAAGCCAATTTGGTTTCTGCTGCTGGGAAGTTAGGGTGCTATTTAACTTCATCTGACGAATTTGAGTTCCTGTACCACTCTGAACTTAAGAACTGTCATCGTGAACTTTTGCCATCACATTTGCTAAGCATTTCATCTCAGTCAGCTTACCAATCTGTTACATTTACGCAAGAAGAAGCAATGACACTAAGGCAGTTCTTATTTCAATATCGTATCAATCTAAACACAACACAAAAATCTGTTGTGTTATGTTTACCAATGTTTTCTACTATCCAAAAAGGTACTTTGCATTCTGTACAGCAAGCAAAATGCACTGTTGGAGGAAAATCTGCTTCGTTATTGGTAATAGACACTGATCACATTAGTAAATATTTATCTTTTTTTCCACCAAACCCATTGATACTAACATGTGAGAAGTCTATAGGTGCTAATGTGCGGTCTATTCTACAGGGAGTCTGTTGGGCTCCTACTAAACCACAACTGATTAGTAATGTGATTTTGGTTGGAATAGAAAACAAACAGCTCACAAGAGATTGTGCTTTAAAAGTTACATCATTATTATTAGAACCTGGTGAATTCCACAGTTTAGCTGATGAAAAAGATGGTAACTTGTTTGTAGATAAGCTAAAGTCATTGAGGTTTTTGCCTACTGGACAAAAAACTGATTTGTTCTTGCCACGTGAAGTGTTTGATCCAACAGATCATGTAGTCAAAGAATTATTTGCTGGCCAAAATGTATTCCCTGTTGCTCCATTCTCACAAAATCATTTTTCAATCTTAAAACAGCTTGGTATGAAAGATTCTACTTCTTTAAGTGCATCCGATGCAGTCAATGTCGTTAATCTTATATGTGGTAATACTGGTGGCACGCAAAGTGAAATAAGTAGAGCATGTAAATTTATGGAATACCTTTCTTCTCCCACTGGTAACAGGTTGCTAAATGAATACTATAATAATCGTCCACTAGATCAAACCCTTCGTTCTCTACAATGGCTACCTGTTATTACAACACCACCTAAAAGTTATCCAAAATGTCTTGGTTGGAAAGGATCTAGTGGTAGTCAGTTTGTGTCTGCTCAAAGTTTACATGCCAGCAGTTCACCACAAGAACATAAGAAACTTCCAAGCTTGATAGGTTCACAGATGAAGATTCTTAACTATGGTGATTCTTTGTCAGTTAATTTAATGGCATCACTAAAAATACCACAGAATGTACCAGTTGATGCTATGATACAACACTTCTTAAATTTGATTAATCACAAGACAGAAATTGATAGACAGAAAGTAAATGCAGCTGTTAAACTGTTATACATGTACCTCCAACAAGCAGCAGATAATAACCAGACTAGTCAATACTGGCAACAGCTAAGTCAGTCAGAAGTAGTACAAGTCAGTGATAACAAGTTTGTACTACCTAGTGTAGTGGCTTGTTGTTTTGATGAGAAGTGTATGACTGTAGGTAAACTAGAGCCTTACTGGTATATCTTACCCAGTGATCTTCAGCAGTTTAGGTCATTGTTTTGTTATATTGGTGCAAAAGACAAGGTAACAATGTCTGATGTTTTATTTGTATTTAAAAAGATGGCTTCTGTAGTGGATGTTAAAATAAAGGATTTAGAATTGGTTAAAAACATTTTGCAATGGTTATGCAGTCAGTTTACAAGTGATGAATTGCTAAATATGCATGAACATATTCTTATACCAGTGGATAGTGAAGCTAAAAACAAACTAGTTCTCAAACCTGCTAATAAAGTTGCCTTCTTAGATGAAGATTTAATGTGGGTAAAGGATGACAAA
Source organism: Dysidea avara (assembly GCF_963678975.1). Lineage (NCBI taxonomy): Eukaryota > Metazoa > Porifera > Demospongiae > Dictyoceratida > Dysideidae > Dysidea > Dysidea avara. The sequence continues at coordinate 20,979,455 of NC_089276.1, forward strand.
GAGGCACTTGCTGATATTATAAAAGGTTATTTCTTAGTTCATCCTTCCATCAGTTATGACATGGCTTGTAAACTACAATTGAATCCACTTAACACAGAAATTGCTAATGCTGAGGAGTTTTGCTATGAACAAGCCGGTCAGTCTGAACCACTCACTAATCGTCTTAACAGAATACTGAGGGAGTATAAAGACACTAGTGTGATTCAAGAGTTGTTACAGAATGCTGATGATGCAGGAGCTACAGAAGTAGCAATATATTATGACACAAGGAAACATGATAGTAGCCATCTCTTCTTTCCTGGAATGGCTAACAGCTATGGTCCTGCACTGTTGTTCTACAACAATGCTGAATTCAGGGATGAAGACTTTGCAAATATCAGAAAGATTGCTGGGGAGACTAAAATTAACAAGCCTTTGAAGATTGGAAAGTTTGGAGTTGGATTTTGTTCGGTTTATCACATAACAGATGTTCCCTCATTTGTAAGTGGAGAAAGTTTTATTGTATTTGATCCCACACTTCAGTGTCTAGGAAAAGAGATTAAAGACAAGTCTAATCCTGGAATTAAAGTTAATTTCAATAAATTCATTCCTTTAAAGAATTCCAAACAACTAAATCCTTATACAGGAATATGTGGATTCAATCCAAAGGAACCGTTTCAGGGGACATTGTTTAGATTTCCATTACGTTTAAAAAGCAGTAGTGTAAGTGGCAACGTTTATACAGAAACTAAAGTACACTACATGGTGAACAGCATAAGGGAAAACAGCTCAAAGTTGTTGATGTTCTTAAATAGTGTAAAGAGAGTATCCTTTTATCAATCACGAGGTGATGGCTTTACTAAACACTTTGAAATAAATGTGTCTAAGGAAAACATTTACAATTTGATATCTTGCCAAGTCTTAGTTGGTACTATAGTACCATCTACTGAACATAGAGAAGAAAAATGGTTGATTGCAACTGATGCTCAGCAGTTACAAGTTGGTCGTAATGAGCAAAAGCATGCTACTGCATCAGTGTCAGTTCAGTTGAGTGATGATAGCACTACCAATAAGTTTCATGTTAACTCTATCAGGGGAGAGTGCTTCTGTTTTCTGCCACTCAACATTGAGACTGGACTACCAGTTCATGTTAGTAGTAATTTTGCAGTCATGACCAACCGTCGTGGAATATGGAAAGCTGATAATGTTGGTACTACAACAAAGGAATCCAACTGGAATAGACTGCTAATGGAGTCTGTTGTAGTTCAAGCCTACATCAAGCTACTTTTATGCTTGCAACAAATGCAGCAAAATGGATCTCTTGTTAATTATACATTTCATAGTCTTTGGCCTGTTAGTTTGAGGGAATTAAATCCATGGGAATTCTTGATGAATGAGCTGTATGCTATTTTGTTCTCAAGCCAGCACTCTTTGTTCTATTCTGAAGTCATGAGAAGTTGGAAGAAACTCAATGAATGCAACTTTCTATCCAAATTAATTTTGCAGATTGGCTTTAATAGACAACTATATGAGTCAATATATCATGTATCTACCATGCTAAAACTTCCAGTAGTTCATCTTCCTGACCAACTTATGGATAAACTTAGAAGTAATGCGAGCTTCAAGTCACGAATTATTGGTGAAAAGCAATTTATCAGGCATTTCTACAACGACAATACATTGTCTAAGGTCTCAGTAGAGGACAAAACTGAGATAGTTGCAGCATCTCTAATACTCTATGCCAATGATAAACATAGTCCAGCAATGCCAGAACTAATAAAAGGTACTAAGTGTATTCCTTGTAGTCCTGATGGAACGGCATTCAAGAAACCACAAGAAATTATAGATCCAAATTCAAATATTGCCAAGTTGTTTTCACCTGATGATGGTATGTTTCCAGATCAAACATTGCTTACAAGGAGTAATCTTCTTATTATATCTTTGAGTAAAATTGGTCTTATGAAATCACTGCCTTGGGAGTTGTGCATTGATAGAGCAAAATGTGTGCAGAAGTGGTATTGTGAAAATGCAAAAGAAGCACTGAACTATCTTGTTGTATTAATTGAGTGCATTAAGGACAATTCTGCACAATATTTACCTTCTAAGACTATTACACAAGAGCTGCAAAGAATATCGTTTCTACCAGTTATGAAAAAGCCTGCAGTATACCCAATCAAATGGAAGGGTGATGGGATGCCTGATCTTTTAGCTGGTCCAGAACTGGTAAAGGTTGAAGGCAGTGTTAATGTAGTGTTTGCTTGTGGGTCACGGGTTGCCATCCTTGACACACATTGTCTTTCACTTCATTTGACACATAAAGTGCAAATGATATTGGGAATTAACCAAGAAATTGATATTAATCATGTAGTTGGTCAGTTTGATGAATTACTGAAATGGTTTCAAAGTAATTCTAGTAACACACTTAGCAGAGACCTTTTAAATTACACAAATTCTGTAGCCCACTCTATTTACCGATACTTACTCACAAAATTCAACACTATAAGAAGTGACAATCTGTTCCAGAAACGTTTATCGTCTTTGAAAGAGAAACCATGCATATGGAATGGAAAACAATTTTTAAAGCCGTCCTGTGTTTGTTTTAGCTGGGAAACATCTGGTCCGTACTTGTATAAGTTTCCAGAAATGCTAGATCCTTTTGTAGAGCTCATGCAACATTTAGGAGTTGAAAGTGATTTTCCTTCCACAGTAATGCTGAATGCTTTGCAAGAGATGAAAAGGAAATACCAAAATAATGAGGTTCCAGATGATTGTCAGACAATAGTGAGACTGATTCTTCCAAAGCTTTTCAAATGTAAAATACGCCAGGGCACAGACATCTTCTTACCAGATGTTGACTTCATCCTTAGAAATGCTAAAGAGTTAAAATACAATGATGCACCATGGTGTGATCCTGGTGAAGAGTATGTGTATTGTCATGAGTGTGTTGAGAGGACAGTTGCTGTCCATCTTGGTGTAGAGTTAGTTAAAAAAATTTTGTTAGAAGATCTTGAAGTCACTGGTGATGACTGGGAACAAGAATTTGGGCAAGAAGAAAAGCTGACCCAAAGACTTAATAATATTTTAAGAGATTATCCATATGACATCACATTCCTGAAAGAACTTCTTCAAAATGCAG